>NC_089837.1:535783214-536149737 GCF_035609145.1 Eleutherodactylus coqui | reverse complement strand
CTTATACCCTACATACCACACACCTTATACCCTACATACCACACACCTTATACCCTACATACCACACACCTTATACCCTATATACCATACACCTTATACCCTACATACCACACACCTTATACCCTACATACCGCACACCTTATACCCTGCATACCGCACACCTTATACCCTACATACCATACACCTTATACCCTACATACCACACACCTTATACCCTACATACCACACACCTTATACCCTACACACCACACACCTTATACCCTACATACCATACACCTTATACCCTACATACCATACACCTTATACCCTACATACCGCACACCTTATACCCTACATACCGCACACCTTATACCCTACATACCACACACCTTATACCCTACATACCACACACCTTATACCCTACATACCACACACCTTATACCCTACATACCGCACACCTTATACCCTACATACCGCACACCTTATACCCTACATACCGCACACCTTATACCCTGCATACCGCACACCTTATACCCTACATACCATACACCTTATACCCTACATACCACACACCTTATACCCTACATACCACACACCTTATACCCTACACACCACACACCTTATACCCTACATACCATACACCTTATACCCTACATACCATACACCTTATACCCTACATACCGCACACCTTATACCCTACATACCGCACACCTTATACCCTACATACCATACACCTTATACCCTACATACCGCACACCTTATACCCTACATACCATACACCTTATACCCTACATACCACACACCTTATACCCTACATACCGCACACCTTATACCCTGCATACCGCACACCTTATACCCTACATACCATACACCTTATACCCTACATACCACACACCTTATACCCTACATACCACACACCTTATACCCTACATACCACACACCTTATACCCTACATACCGTACACCTTATACCCTACATACCATACACCTTATACCCTACATACCACACACCTTATACCCTACATACCACACACCTTATACCCTACACACCACACACCTTATACCCTACATACCATACACCTTATACCCTACATACCATACACCTTATACCCTACATACCGCACACCTTATACCCTACATACCGCACACCTTATACCCTACATACCACACACCTTATACCCTACATACCGCACACCTTATACCCTACATACCGCACACCTTATACCCTACATACCACACACCTTATACCCTACATACCACACACCTTATACCCTACAGACCACACACCTTATACCCTACATACCACACACCTTATACCCTACATACCGCACACCTTATACCCTACATACCATACACCTTATACCCTACATACCACACACCTTATACCCTACATACCATACACCTTATACCCTACATACCGCACACCTTATACCCTACATACCGCACACCTTATACCCTACATACCATACACCTTATACCCTACATACCGCACACCTTATACCCTACATACCACACACCTTATACCCTACATACCACACACCTTATACCCTACATACCACACACCTTATACCCTACATACCGTACACCTTATACCCTACATACCATACACCTTATACCCTACATACCACACACCTTATACCCTACATACCACACACCTTATACCCTACATACCACACACCTTATACCCTACATACCACACACCTTATACCCTACACACCACACACCTTATACCCTACATACCGCACACCTTATACCCTACATACCGCACACCTTATACACTACATACCACACACCTTATACCCTACATACCACACACCTTATACCCTACATACCACACACCTTATACCCTACACACCACACACCTTATACCCTACATACCATACACCTTATACCCTACATACCATACACCTTATACCCTACATACCGCACACCTTATACCCTACATACCGCACACCTTATACCCTACATACCACACACCTTATACCCTACATACCACACACCTTATACCCTACATACCACACACCTTATACCCTACATACCACACACCTTATACCCTACATACCGCACACCTTATACCCTACATACCGCACACCTTATACCCTACATACCGCACACCTTATACCCTACACACCATACACCTTATACCCTACATACCATACACCTTATACCCTACATACCATACACCTTATACCCTACATACCATACACCTTATACCCTACATACCACACACCTTATACCCTACATACCACACACCTTATACCCTACATACCACACACCTTATACCCTACATACCACACACCTTATACCCTACATACCACACACCTTATACCCTACATACCACACACCTTATACCCTACATACCACACACCTTATACCCTACATACCACACACCTTATACCCTACATACCACACACCTTATACCCGACATACCACACACCTTATACCCTACACACCACACACCTTATACCCTACATACCACACACCTTATATCCTACACACCACACACCTTATACCCTACATACCATACACCTTATACCCTACATACCATACACCTTATACCCTACATACCATACACCTTATACCCTACATACCGCACACCTTATACCCTACATACCATACACCTTATACCCTACATACCACACACCTTATACCCTACATACCACACACCTTATACCCTACATACCACACACCTTATACCCTACATACCACACACCTTATACCCTACATACCACACACCTTATACCCTACATACCACACACCTTATACCCTACATACCACACACCTTATACCCTACATACCACACACCTTATACCCTACATACCACACACCTTATACCCTACACACCACACACCTTATACCCTACACACCATACACCTTATACCCTACATACCGCACACCTTATACCCTACATACCGCACACCTTATACCCTACATACCGCACACCTTATACCCTACATACCACACAGCTTATACCCTACATACCGCACACCTTATACCCTACATACCGCACACCTTATACCCTACATACCATACACCTTATACCCTACACACCATACACCTTATACCCTACATACCATACACCTTATACCCTACATACCGCACACCTTATACCCTACATACCGCACACCTTATACCCTACATACCACACACCTTATACCCTACATACCACACACCTTATACCCTACACACCACACACCTTATACCCTACATACCATACACCTTATACCCTACATACCGCACACCTTATACCCTACATACCGCACACCTTATACCCTACATACCACACACCTTATACCCTACATACCGCACACCTTATACCCTACATACCGCACACCTTATACCCTACATACCGCACACCTTATACCCTACATACCGCACACCTTATACCCTACATACCATACACCTTATACCCTACATACCGCACACCTTATACCCTACATACCACACACCTTATACCCTACACACCACACACCTTATACCCTACATACCATACACCTTATACCCTACATACCGCACCTTATACCCTACATACCGCACACCTTATACCCTACATACCATACACCTTATACCCTACATACCACACACCTTATACCCTACATACCATACACCTTATACCCTACATACCACACACCTTATACCCTACATACCGCACACCTTATACCCTACATACCATACACCTTATACCCTACATACCACACACCTTATACCCTACATACCACACACCTTATACCCTACACACCACACACCTTATACCCTACATACCATACACCTTATACCCTACATACCGCACACCTTATACCCTACATACCGCACACCTTATACCCTACATACCGCACACCTTATACCCTACATACCACACACCTTATACCCTACATACCGCACACCTTATACCCTACATACCATACACCTTATACCCTACATACCGCACACCTTATACCCTACATACCGCACACCTTATACCCTACATACCGCACACCTTATACCCTACATACCATACACCTTATACCCTACATACCATACACCTTATACCCTACACACCACACACCTTATACCCTACATACCGCACACCTTATACCCTACATACCGCACACCTTATACCCTACACACCACACACCTTATACCCTACATACCGCACACCTTATACCCTACACACCACACACCTTATACCCTACACGCCATACACCTTATACACTACACACCACACACCTTATACCCTACATACCACACACCTTATACCCTACATACCGCACACCTTATACCCTACATACCATACACCTTATACCCTACATACCACACACCTTATACCCTACATACCATACACCTTATACCCTACATACCATACACCTTATACCCTACATACCACACACCTTATACCCTACATACCGCACACCTTATACCCTACATACCACACACCTTATACCCTACATACCATACACCTTATACCCTACACACCACACACCTTATACCCTACATACCGCACACCTTATACCCTACACACCACACACCTTATACCCTACATACCACACACCTTATACCCTACACACCACACACCTTATACCCTACATACCATACACCTTATACCCTACATACCACACACATTATACCCTACATACCGCACACTTTATACCCTACATACCGCACACCTTATACCCTACATATCGCACACCTTATACCCTACATACCACACACCTTATACCCTACATACCACACACCTTATACCCTACATACCATACACCTTATACCCTACATACCATACACCTTATACCCTACATACCACACACCTTATACCCTACACACCACACACCTTATACCCTACATACCGCACCTTATACCTTACATACCGCACACCTTATACCCTACATACCACACACCTTATACCCTACATACCGCACCTTATACCTTACATACCGCACACCTTATACCCTACATACCGCACACCTTATACCCTACATACCACACACCTTATACCCTACATACCACACACCTTATACCCTACATACCACACACCTTATACCCTACATACCACACACCTTATACCCTACATACCGCACACCTTATACCCTACATACCGCACACCTTATACCCTACATACCGCACACCTTATACCCTACATACCGCACACCTTATACCCTACATACCGCACACCTTATACCCTACATACCGCACACCTTATACCCTACATACCACACACCTTATACCCTACATACCGCACCTTATACCTTACATACCGCACACCTTATACCCTACATACCGCACACCTTATACCCTACATACCGCACACCTTATACCCTACATACCGCACACCTTATACCATACATACCGCACCTTATACCCTACATACCACACACCTTATACCCTACATACCACACACCTTATACCCTACATACCGCACACCTTATACCCTACATACCACACACCTTATACCCTACATACCACACAGCTTATACCCTACACACCACACACCTTATACCCTACATACCACACACCTTATACCCTACATACCGCACACCTTATACCCTACATACCACACACCTTATACCCTACACACCACACACCTTATACCCTACATACCACACACCTTATACCCTACATACCACACACCTTATACCCTACATACCGCACCTTATACCTTACATACCGCACACCTTATACCCTACATACCGCACACCTTATACCCTACATACCGCACACCTTATACCCTACATACCGCACACCTTATACCCTACATACCGCACACCTTATACCCTACATACCATACACCTTATACCCTACATACCACACACCTTATACCCTACATACCGCACACCTTATACCCTACATACCATACACCTTATACCCTACATACCGCACACCTTATACCCTACATACCACACACCTTATACCCTACATACCATACACCTTATACCCTACATACCACACACCTTATACCCTACATACCACACACCTTATACCCTACATACCGCACACCTTATACCCTACATACCGCACACCTTATACCCTACATACCGCACACCTTATACCCTACATACCGCACACCTTATACCCTACATACCACACACCTTATACCCTACATACCACACAGCTTATACCCTACATACCACACACCTTATACCCTACATACCGCACACCTTATACCCTACATACCACACACCTTATACCCTACATACCACACACCTTATACCCGACATACCACACACCTTATACCCTACATACCACACACCTTATATCCTACATACCACACACCTTATACCATTAAGAAGCTCAGGTTCAGTGCTTACAAGCCCTCTTTTCTTCCTCTAGTAAATAAAACAAAAAGCTGTCAAGTGAAAAGAATAAAATTAGCCCATCACCGGGAAAGGAGACCCCAGGCTAGGGCACCCCAAAAGAAAGACCCCTCCATAGGCGAGAGGCCCTGAGTGCACCCAACCTGTTGAACTCCAAAGAACGCACCTTCACCAGGTCACCGAGGATGTCCCTACACACCACATCCACAGGAAGGATTTTTTGACGCGTCGAAACTAAACACTGCGCGTGCCACGTGTAGTACCTAACCACTAGACTAACTAGATATAATGTGCACCTGTCCCGTCCACCCAGATCTCTGAATGCCCCATAGGCCCACTCAGGATAGGAGAGGACAGCCAGCCTAGGCCAACCGATGGAAGCCCCTACCCTTCTGTAGACCTCTGTATTAAAGAGACACTGAAGTAAGAAATGCTCCATAGTTTCCACTACAGAGCCACACTCCTCCCGGGGACAGTCCCTCTCCTCCACCTTTCTGTACTTCAAGTTATCCCTCACATACAACTTACCATGGAAGGAGCGCCAGGCCAAATCCCAAAACTTCAATGGGACCCTTACTGAATTTAACAAAACTAACCCTACCTCTAGGTCCTGACCTGGGCAGTCCCTGAGGGCCAGTGGATTTTGGAAGCGGGTGACCAGAACCCTATTGTCAAGGAACCTCCTTGACAGAGTCCTAATCTCCTCAGCTCCCAAGCCCCAGCGACGGATAACCTTCAGAACCAGTGCAACGTAAGCCGGGAGATGTCCATGGGTTGAACGAAAATCTTTCACACGCCCTCCTGTCTCCCATTCCTGGAAGAAAGGCTGAAACCATGCCTTAGAGGAGACTACCCACAAAGGAGCCCTTCCTGTATTCCAGAAGTTTGCTATATTGGTTTTAAGAAAGGTATCCACTAGGAATACCACGGGGTTGACCATGCACAACCCCCCTAGGCTCCTTGTGCGGTATGTGACCTCCCGCTTTACTAGGTTCAGTCGGTTCCCCCACAACAGCTGGAAGAACAGACTATAGACCTGTGTCCAGAGAGGCTCCGGCAAGATACATACACTGCCCAAATAGATTGACAACGGGAGCAGGAAAGTCTTGATAAGGCTAACCCTTTCTCTCAGGGACAAAGACCATCCCTTCCACTGGTCAACCTTCTGACTGGCATCTTTCAGTTTACCGTCCCAATTTCTCCCTGGGTAATCACCCTGGCCAAATTGGATGCCTAAAACTTTTGCAAATTCTTGAGGCTCCAGGAGAGTGTCCGGGAGACTGAAATTAGGATCTCCTCCACCAGCCAGAGACTTTCACACTTGTCCCAATTGACTCGAGATCCAGAAGCCTCCGAATACCTAACCACCTACGACATCATCCATCCAGCCTCCTCCTTGGACAAGACAAAGACAGTGACATCGTCAGCGTAGGCCACCGCCCTAAGTGCAGACTCCGGCCCCTCCAGGCCCATCCCGACCCCCGCCAATGGTCTGCCACTCAACCGCCTTAAAAAGGGGTCAATTGCGAACGCATATAGCAACGGGCTCCACCCCAAAGGGGCGCCCGACCCAACCGTTCACCAGCCGGAAACTCTCAGCCCCTGCATAAAAAACTTTAAGCCAATCAATAAACCCTATTAGTAAACCATATCTCAGAGGGAATGACCAGAGGTACTCATGGTCAACCATCAAAGGCCTTGGCCTGATCCAAGGACAGCAAGAACCCTTTCAAAAGACTGGCCCTACCTTGTTCCACAGCCTCCCGGACACCCAGTACAGCACTAAAAGTACTTTGGCCAGGAACAGAGCAGTGCTGGTCCCCCGAAAGTAGTTTGGGTGCAAAATGCACCAGCCTGTTAAAAATGATCTTTGCAAGAACCTTCCGGTCCGTACTGAGAAGCGCTATGGGACGCCAATTCTCAATCTGGGATGGATCTTTACCCTTTGACAAAATGATCAGGGCCGACCTCCTCATTGACTCTGGCAGAATGCCCGAGGATAGACATTCATTAAATATCTCGGTCAACAGGGGAGCCAACAGCTCCTTAAAGGTTCTTTAAAACTCGGATGTTAGGCCATCCGGACCTGGCGTTTTCTTGAGCGCAAGCCCATCAAAGGCCAGTCTCACTTCCTCTTCCCTGATCGGTTCTGTCAAAACGTCAAGCGACGACACCACCCCCTGCTCAGGGATGGTATCAGCCAGGAAAGCCGACATCTTGACTCGATCTAGATCCTTCCTTGCCAAAAGGTGTGAGAAGAAAGATCTGACAACCTCCAGGATCCCTGAACAGGACCTTTTCAGAGATCCTGTACTATCAACCAGACCTGTTACCAACCTACTATTCACTGACAACTTACAGTTTCTGTAAGGGTCGGGGCGAGCGGAATTTCCCGAAATCCCTCTCAAAAACTAAAGCTGTGTGCCTATCATACTGACATCCCTTCAGCAAGGCTTTCACCTTGGTGGCCTCCTCACAGCTGCCCCCAGTCGAGACAATTTGCTTGAGTTTCCTCCTCAAAGGTTGATATAAACGGTACTGGTCAAACTTCTGAGGTTTGAAAGTTCACGGAAATACTTTGCAACCCGTTTCTTGAAGATCTCCCACCACTCTGACTTACTGTTACAAAGGCCCATCAGTGGAAGCTGGCTCTGCAGAAAATCCTCAGAGGACTGTCTTATTTCCTCCTCCTCCAGGAGTGCCGAATTTAACTTCCATAAACCTCTTCCCATCCGAGGGGTTTCTGAAACATTCAGAGAAAACATAATTAAACAGTGATCGGAGAATTCCACCTCCACCACCAGAATTGGTGAGGAGACAGCCTCCTCCTTAAAATAAAACCTATCTATTCTAGATCTACAACTACCCCGATAAAAAGTGAACCCCGTGTCGCCTGTGGTGTGCCGAACGTGGACATCCACCAGGCGAGCCTCACTCACTATATTATTCAAAGCGACGCTGTCGTAAGCCAACTTGTCTCTGGCACCTCCCCTATCACAGAGCCTCGAGACATTATTGAAATTCCCACCAAAGATCACCAGTCGGCTCGTAAAAAAAAAAGGGCTTGATCCTTATGAAGAGGTCCTTCCTCTCGTTCTTGCTCTGAGGACCATAAATATTTATGAGCCGAAGCTCTTGACCTCTCATAAGGACGTCCAAGACCAAGCACCTCCCCATTTCCACCTCGATTACCTGTCTGCATTCAACCGCTGCGGTTTTAAAAAGAACCGCCACCCCGCTATATGGCTCGGCCGCAAGAGACCAATAGGAGGGCCCATGCGTCCACTCCCTCTTTGCTTTATGGATACTGGCCAGGTCTGTTAGCCTGGTCTCTTGCAAAAACAAAATATCAGCTTCATTCCAGCTGAAAAAAATCAAAGGCCATAAAGCGAGCCATATCAGACTTAATGCTAGCGACATTAATGGTCGCCAACGTCAACGGGGTGAGTGCCGCCATCAAGGGTGATCGAGCTGGACAGCTCTCTTCTTTACACTACCCGATTCCCCACCAGAATCCCTACCATCCCTTTTTAAACACTCCGACATATCCATTTCTACAATATTTATATTTTTTTACATGATTGTTTATTTCTTTTTGCGAACCCCCCTCCAGATTCGGAGAGGAGCCCTCACCTTTGTCCCGTGGCACTGAGTCTCCCCTAACCCCCGGAGGAACTTGTGGCCCCCCAGGGGGGAGGGGAGCGACGTCCCCCACCAGCACTACTCTATTCCTTGGCTTCCCCCTCCTCCTCCTCCTCCTCCTCAGAGGGGAGCCGGTTTGGCCCTCCTTTAGCATCTGACCTGGAGGGGGAGAAGATTTCTTTTTCCCCTTCTTTTTATTCTGTTTACCCTTCTTACGTTTTTCCTTTTGCCATTCCCTACTCTCCTCATCTACACTCTCTTCTGGATGGGAACCTGATAGGGAACTGGACCTTTCCTCCTCCTCTCTCGCCAGTCTCCTGACCTCTTCCTCCAAATCGCTGCCCCTTATGTCCTCAGAGGTGGTCACTGGCCCTTGGGAAACAGGGACCAAGGTCATCCTACTGGATTCCCCCCCTTCCCCTGCCTCCTTTCGGGATATCTGGTGGGGGGTGTCTGGTCTTACTCTTCCACCTTTTTCCATCACCGGACCTCCAGACCCCCTAATTCCGCCCACCCCCTCTCCAGCTGAGGCCCCGCTGCCCCGGGGTACCCCAGTCGGATCAGGAGCAACATCAGCACGGGCACGCTGAGGATAGCGACTGAAGGGGTGTCCTAGGACACCACACAGGTTGCAGCGAATGTCTGTACACGAGGCGGCATGGTGACCCTCTCCCCCACACAATGTACACATCAGTTTGGTACATGCCGCACTGAAATGTGTGGGGTCACCGCACTTGTGACAGACCTTCGGCTGCCCCTGGTAAAAGGCCAGGATCCTATCTCTTCCCAAGAAAGCAGAGGAGGGAATGTGGGTGACAGAATTTTCGGACTGCCTCAATTTCACCAGGGAAGTCCAGGCTCCAGACCAGATGCCGTACTCGTTACGGTTCTTTGTGGGGTTGCCCTGCACCGCCCCATAACGAGATATCCAGGTCATGATGTCAATGAACGACAGTGACTCATTACGGGTTAAAACAGTCACTGACTTAACCGTGTCCTGGCGGGAAACGGGAATCGCCTCGAAATCCCGCCAGTCGGGCCTAGTCTGAACCAGCTCATAATTCGACCAGAAAACTTCAAGACCTTCTGACCGAACAAAGCTGATATCAAACTCCGAGGTGCCAAAAGGATGGATCAGGGCAAAGATGTCATATGCCCTGAAGCCCATATTCAGCAGGAGCTCAACCACCTTTCCCCGTTTTGGGCATGTATCTCTGCTACCTGTATGCCAAAGACAGACTACATTCCTTCTGGCCCCTGGTGGCTCGCTTGTTGGGAGCGACCAATTCCCTCTATTCTCTCGGAAGGCCCCAAGCCCGTGCCGCTGGATCCAGAACTCGAAGTTAACCTGCTCACCCTCTATATTGGCTGTCTTTTCTCCCCGCCTCAGGGCCTCCAAGAGACGCCGCTGTCAATTTCCCTTTCCAGCCCCACGGAAAAAGGCCTCTCTGCCCCCCGGTAACCGCTCCAGCATAACTTTTGGGGCCAGGCACCACCGGGAGGGGAGATGGGACAGACACAGCCCCTACCGCACCCCCCACTACGGCAACATCAGCCCTGGCCTGTTCCTGGGCACCAGTCCTATTATCTGTAGATAATGCAGCATCTTCACCAAAACCATCTGAAGACACAGCACCACGAACCATAGCACCAGATGGGTGGGCAATCATCCCCACAGCATCCCCACACCTTTCTGGACAAACCTCCCTCCCATCCCTAGACTCCTGCCTTTGTACCTCGGCAGAAGAGGTGACCAGGTTTTGAGCCTCCCCCCACAATCTAGGACCGACTACACCCTGCATGGACCCCTCAGTCACCATTATAATGGCCGGGCTAGTCTGCACAGCCGGACACCCTCCTGACTTTCCTAATTCAGAAGAAACACTCTTTACATCACTCACGGTTTCCCTTCCCACTGCATCTGCCACTACCATTCCCGACATCCTCTCCTCCCCTCCTGTGACTCCGGATCCACTACCATCCCCAGCATTCCTACTACCACCCTCCTCCTCTGCAACCACAGTAGATATTCTACACCCACCCTTATGTAGCCCCTTCCCCTGGACCTCCTTCGCACCTCCATGTCCCACCACCTGCATCCCTGTTGACACTAGTACCCCTGAAACAGGAGAAGCCTTCTTCACTCCAACTGCTATTTCACCTCCATGACCTGATGTCACCGATTTTGCCACTGTAACGTCACTAGGCTCCGCCCCCTTCCTAGATGCCGGCACCGCCGCCGATGCCCTTGTGTCCCATGCTGCCGAAGCAGCTGTGATCCCGTGCCCAGACTCTGACACCGCCGCTGATGTCTGCCTGCTCTGGGCATCAGGATTCACCTCTGATAAGGTGATAGCCTGCACCCCCTCCCCGGATGCCTGCGTGCTCCGGGGGGCGTGGTCTATCTCGGAAGACGGCACGCCACCCGCGAGCGTGCAGTCCATGGGAGTCTCAACACCCACCACAGCTGCCTGACTAAAAACGGATGCCATACCTTTCCCTCCCTGCTCAGCATCCAACACCATTTCTGGTACCGGGGTCGGCTGAGCAGGGGGGTCTTTCCCATCCTCCCCCTGGGTGCCACTGGGAAAGATTCTCTCCCTCTGATCCATTCCCGGGACCACCACAGATGCCGAGTCTGTTTGACCAGAGAGGCTAGGAAATGGTACAAAACGGGTGCATACGACCTGTCATTGCTGCTTGTTCTTCTGCTTGCCTTTTCCTGATGTTTCTTTGCACTCCTCAGGTAGGTCGTCCCCCGAAGAA
This sequence comes from Eleutherodactylus coqui, assembly GCF_035609145.1. Lineage (NCBI taxonomy): Eukaryota > Metazoa > Chordata > Amphibia > Anura > Eleutherodactylidae > Eleutherodactylus > Eleutherodactylus coqui. Next base: position 536,137,067 of record NC_089837.1, on the reverse strand, counting down.
AGATTAGACATATTAGTGGGGGGGATTCCATTCTTTTAATTTCTGCCATTAACCCTTTCCAATCCAATGTTGGGCCTGCCCTGACATCATAATTTCCCTCCAAAGCTCCGATGTCGGGGCAGGCCCGACACTGCAGTGCAGGAGTGCATCTTCACCCGATCATCAGACACATCGGGTGCAGATACACTCCTGCACTGGTCCTCATCGAAGACCCCTGAGGAGAAGGCACAAATACGCCATTACACCTGCCTCATCCTCCTCACTGTCAGACACAGAGCTTACTGCTAACTCCTTCCCAGAGAGGTTCCTCATGCTGTCCAATCTCTCTTGGTTGCTCAGTCTTTTTTAGATCCACCAGCATTCTGTAAAATGTACTCTTTTCTTGTGAGATGAAGCTTAATGGCCTCTCTCACCTTCCCCATCTCTTCTGATATTGTAACACGGTCCTTTCTCCTTGTAGCAGTCTCGGCCCGAGCCTTCAAAGATTTCAGCTCCATCTGCAGCTTCTTAAGCTTCTGACCGCATGCCTCAAATTCATTAGTACATAGATGAATTCTGGTACTATACTTGTTGGTGGTCTCCCCGGGACGGCGCCCACCCCACCCCTTGTACTGGATAAGGGAATCGCCACCATCCCGTCCTTGGGAAGACTCACCTTTCTTTCCAGGATGGCCTGCACTCTCCATGGAGTCTTGCTGCATCTGTCTCTAGGATCTTCTAAGGCCGGCTGCACACGGCCGTGACGGGCTCCGGCTGCACACGGCGCCCCCCAGAGACCCCATAATTACCTGGGTCCCGCATGAAGCTTCGGCGTGACGTGCCGAAGCGTCATGTGATACGCCGGCCACATCACAAGACACGCCCACAGCGTCACATGAAACGGGGCCGCGTCATATGACGCGGCGGCGGTGGGCGGAGAGGCGATTTCACGCTATCTTCCGCTGTGCTATAGCGGAAGATATCGTGAGCGGACGGCTTCCATTGACTGCAATGGAAGCCGACACGCCACGGGTGAGGACGGGAGATTTCACGGTGCGGAATTCCGCAATGGAATTCCGCACCGTGAGCATTGAGCTAGTAGGTTCGATAGAACCTAATAGCTGTGGGAAACGCGACGGATTTTCACCGCGTATTACACGGCGGAAATCCGTCCGTGGGAAGGAGGCCTAAGTCTCTCTCCTCCTGAGACCAGAAACACACCGCCATTCCCCGCTGGTCTCACCCGAGGAACGATGGAGGATGTGCTAGATTGCTAGAGCCTCTGCTAGATCCAGGGAGAGGGAGAGGCTCCAGACACGTCTGCTCAGCAGCTCAGCTCTGCTCAGACTGCAAGGCTCCACCTACTCCCAACCTACTCCAGCCCCCTTCTTGCAATCCAGGATAGAATAGATGATGGGGGAGATCTCTGTACTGCCCCCTCATATACATAGTTATTAGAGCACCCCCTTGTTACAGTCCTGGGTATAATAGATGATGGGAGAGATCTCTGTACTGACTCCTGATATATCTATACATAGTTATTAGAGCACCCCCTTGTTACAGTCCTGGGTATAATAGATGATGGGAGAGATCTCTGTACTGACCCCTAATATATTACACCTAGTTATTAGAGCACACCCTTGTTGCAGTCCTGGGTAGAATAGATGATGGGGAGATCTCTATACTGACCCCTGATATATTATGCATAGTTATTAGAGCGCCCCCTTGTTTCAGTCCTGGGTATAATAGATGATGGGAGAGATCTCTGTACTGACCCCTGATATTATACATAGTTATTAGAGCGCCCCCTTGTTACAGTCCTGGGTATAATAGATGATGGGAGAGATCTCTGTACTGACTCCTGATATATCTATACATAGTTATTAGAGCACCCCCTTGTTACAGTCCTGGGTATAATAGATGATGGGAGAGATCTCTGTACTGACCCCTAATATATTACACCTAGTTATTAGAGCACACCCTTGTTGCAGTCCTGGGTAGAATAGATGATGGGGAGATCTCTATACTGACCCCTGATATATTATGCATAGTTATTAGAGCGCCCCCTTGTTTCAGTCCTGGGTATAATAGATGATGGGGGAGATCTCTGTACTGACCCCTCATATACATAGTTATTAAAGCGCCCCCTTGTTATAGTCCTGGGTATAATAGATGATGGGAGAGATCTCTGTACTGACCCCTGATATATTATACATAGTTATTAGAGCGCCCCCTTGTTGCAGTCCTGGGTAGAATAGATGATGGAAGAAATCTCTGTACTGACCCCTGATGTATCTATACATAGTTATTAGAGAGCCCCCTGGTTATAGTCCTGGGTATAATAGATGGTGGGAGAGATCTCTGTACTGACCCCTGATATATTATACATAGTTATTAGAGCGCCCCTTGTTACAGTCCTGTGTATAATAGATGGTGGGAGAGATCTCTGTACTGACCCCATGATATATCTATACACAGTTATTAGAGCGCCCCCTTGTTACAGTTCTGAGTTTAATAAATGATGGAAGAGATCTCTGTACTGACCCCTGATATATTATACATAGTTATTAGAGCGCCCCCTTGTTACAGTCGTCTGTATAATAGATGATAGGAGAGTTCTCTGTACTGACCCCTGATATATCTATACATAGTTATTAGAGCGCCCCCTGGTTATAGTCCTGGGTATAATAGATGGTGGGAGAGATCTCTGTACTGACCCCTGATATATCTATACATAGTTATTAGAGCCCCCCTTGTTACAGTCTTGGGTATAATGCGTGATGAAAGAGATCTTTGTACTGACCCCTGATATATTATACATAGTTATTAGAGCGCCCCCTTGTTACAGTCCTGGGTATAATATATGATGGAAGAGATCTCTGTACTGTCCCCTTATGTATCTATACATAGTTATTAGAGCGCCCCCTTGTTACAGTCCTGATTATAATAGATGATGGGAGAGATCTCTATGCTGACCCCTGATATATTATACATAGTTATTAGAGCACCCCCTTGTTACAGTCCTAGGTATAATAGATGATGGGAGAGATCTCTGTACTGACCCCTGATATATCTATACATAGTTATTAGAGCGCCCCCTTGTTACAGTCCTAGGTATAATAGATGATGGGAGAGATCTTTGTACAGACCCCTGATATATCTATACATAGTTATTAGAGCGCCTCCTTGTTACAGTCCTGATTATAATAGATGATGGGAGAGGTCTCTGTACTAACCCCTGATAAATTATACATAGTTATTATAGTGCCCCCTTGTTACAGTCCTGCGTATAATAGATGATGGGAGAGATCTCTGTACTGACCTCTGATGTATCTTTACATAGTTATTAGAGCGCCCCTTGCTACAGCTCTGAGTATAAGAGATAATGAGAGAGATCTCTGTACTGACCCCTGATATATCTATACATAGTTATTAGAGCGCCCCCTTGTTACAGTCCTGGGTATAATAGATGATGGGAGAGATCTCTGTACTGACCCCTGATATATCTATACATAGTTATTAGAGCGCCCCCTTGTTACAGTCCTGGATATAATAGATGATGGGAGAGATCTCTGTTCTGACTCCTGATATATCTATACATAGTTATTAGAGCACCCCCTTGTTACAGTCCTGGGTATAATAGATGATGGGAGAGATCTCTGTACTGACCCCTGATATATCTATACATAGTTATTAGACGGCCCCCTTGCTACAGTTCTGAGTATAATAGATTATGAGAGAGATCTCTGTACTGACCCCTGATATATCTATACATAGTTATTAGAGCGCCCCCTTGTTACAGTCCTGGATATAATAGATGATGGGGGAGATCTCTGTACTGACCCCTGATATATCTATACATAGTTATTAGAGCGCCCCCTTGTTATAGTCCTGCATATAATAGATGATGGGAGAGATCTCTGTACTGACCCCTGATGTATCTATACATAGTTATTAGAGCGCCCCCCTGTAACAGTACTACATATAATAGATGATGGAAGACATTTTTTTACTGACCCCTGATGTATCTATACATAGCTATTAGAGCGCCCCACTGTTACAGTCCTGCATATAATAGATAATGAGAGAGATCTCTGTACTGACCCCTGATATATCTGTACATAGTTATTAGAGCGCCCCCTTGTTATAGTCCTGGGTATAATAGATGATGGGAGAGATCTCTGTACTGACCCCTGATGTATCTATACATAGTTATTAGAGCGCCCCCTTGTTACAGTCCTGATTATAATAGATGATGGAGAGATCTTTATACTGACCCCTAATATATTATACATAGTTATTAGAGCGCCCCCTTGTTACAGTCCTGGGTATAATAGATGATGGGAGAGATCTCTGTACTGACCCCTGATGTATCTATACATAGTTATTAGAGCGCCCCCTTGTTACAGTCCTGGGTATAATAGATGATGGGAGAGATCTCTGTACTGACCCCTGATATATCTATACATAGTTATTAGAGCGCACCCTTGTTACAGTCCTGGGTATAATAAATGATGGAAGAGATCTCTGTACTGACCCCTGATGTATCTATACATAGTTATTAGAGCGCCCCTTTGTTACAATCCTGGGTATAATAAATGATGGAAGAGATCTCTGTACTGACCCCTGATGTATCTATACATAGTTATTAGAGCGCCCCTTTGTTACAATCCTGGGTATAATAAATGATGGAAGAGATCTCTGTACTGACCCCTGATGTATCTGTACATGACTCTTAGGTCCCCTCCTCAGCTGTCTTTTTTCTAAAATAAATAACCCCGATTTTGTTTACCTCTTTGGGTATTGTAGTCCGCCAATTCATTACTTTAGTCGCCCCCTTTGTACCCACTCAAGCTCTGATATGTGCTCCTTGAGTACCGGTGCCCAAAACTGTCCACAATATTCCATGTGTGGTCTGACCACTGACTTGTAGAGAGGAAGAACAATATTCTCTTCACGTGCCCCATGACCTCTTCTGATGCCCCCATGATCCTATTTGCTTGCTCTTCAGCAGAGGGCAGAAGGGTGAGGAGGGTAAAGGGCACACGGGGCAGGTAAACTGTGTATTATAAAGTATATAAAGTGCCTCACGAGTCACTCACTTTCCATGTGCTTCTATTACAGGATAAAAGGGAGACCCAATGATACCGGTACCAACCTGTTCTCTGACCCTGACCCCGCCTACAACCTGCCAGGTGAGCGCCGCTGCCGATGTATTATACCTGCCTCAGTAGTAATATAATGACATGAGATCTGATGCCTTATACTAAAATCGGCCTGTAGATCATGCCCAAGGGGTAGTCACAGCCCGCCCCCTGCTGATGACATCACTGATGTAATGACATAAGATCCACCCACCTTATAATACAACCAGCTTGTACAACATGACTGAGTGGTAGTCACCACCCCGCCCCCTGCTGATGACATCACTGATATAATGACATAAGATCCACCCACCTTATAATACAACCAGCTTGTACAACATGACTGAGTGGTAGTCACCGCCCCGCCCCCTGCTGATGACATCACTGATGTAATGACATAAGATCCACCCACCTTATAATACAACCAGCTTGTACAACATGACTGAGTGGTAGTCACCGCCCCGCCCCCTACTGATGACATCACTGATATAATGACATAAGATCCACCCACCTTATAATACAACCAGCTTGTACAACATGACTGAGTGGTAGTCACCGCCCCGCCCCCTGCTGATGACATCACTGATGTAATGACATAAGATCCACCCACCTTATAATACAACCAGCTTGTACAACATGACTGAGTGGTAGTCACCACCCCGCCCCCTGCTGATGACATCACTGTACCCTCAGATAACTGATATGTATGGTTTTTATGGAGCCGCTGTTAGTTATCGCCACCTTTCTCTCAGTGTTCATGGTGTCTTCTCAGGAATGCCGGATCGCTGCACGGATGGAGGATTTGACGCCATCACGTTAGACGATAAAGGAGTCATGCATTACTTCAGAGGTAAGTCTTGTGAACTGACCGTAGGCTGACCGAGTCGTGGATGTCGTATGTTTCCTGCCTGGATCTGAAAGTTATTGTATTTTTAGGAGATTTGACGTGGATGGGATTCCAGGGACCGACGCAACGTATAAATGAGACCTGGCCCGGACTGACCGGACCGATAGATGCCGCATTCAGGAACCACAACGAGAAGAACCCTCTGGAACATCAGAGGATCTACCTGTTCAAGGTGCGGGGACAACCTGTGTATAGTGTCTGCTGTCACTGTATATACAGCACACCATCATCAGTGTCTATACACAGCAGCGTCATTGCTGTATATACAGGCGTGTACATAGATATACACTAAACGGCTCCGTTATTACAGCCTCCAGACCTTTACTAGAATTCCCAGACCTTTATTAGTGCCCTCAGCCCCTTCACTGCAGCCCGCAGCTACTGTATTAGAGCCCACAGTCCCTTTCTCGTGTAACGGTGTGGAGAGTATACAGAGAATGGCGCGATTGAGGAAAACATCCAGCGGAAGGGGATCCTGTGGACGGAAATAACTCATCACTGAAAGGGGTCGGAGGAGGATGTCAGGAATCATTCTGACCAACAGGCTGCACAGTCAGCTGAATACAACGCTGGAGCTCCAACTAACGTGTCCGAACGCACAACTTGCCGTTCCTCCGCACGGATGGTATAACAGCGGGCGACCAGTTCCAGCACCATTGTGTCTAAGAGAAACAGAAAGACTCCAGCGGGCAAAAGAGCGCAAAACTTGTATCAGTGAGCAGCAGGAAAACATCTCCTGGGCAGATGGATTCAGACCATGCGGATGGGAGGTCAGAATTTGGTGCAAGCAGCATGAATCGCTGACCCCTTCCTGTCCGCTGGTGCAGTAATGGTGGGGTCTGGTTTTCTTGATGCACCCGGGTCCTCTGACATCCATGGATGTTGTGGTTTTGAGAGCCAACACTCTAGTAGACGAGGTCTCTAATAACGAGGCCTTCAGTGTACACAGACATATATCTTGTACGAATTCATGCCGTTACCGGCCGCCATCTTGATGTTTTGCAGGGCGCACAAGTCTGGAGCTACTATGAAGGACAGCTGGTGACTGGTTTTCCACGTCTTATTAGCGAAGAGTTTCCTGGGATTCCAGACAAGCCGGACGCTGCGGTGGAGTGTCACCGGGGCGAATGCAGAACCGACAGCGCCATTTTCATTAAAGGTGAGTGTGATCTAGAGACTGGTAGGCCGTCAGCCATTGTGGCTGTGTGCGTCAGGCCTAGCTATATTATCATCCATTTTGTAAAGTTTCTCAGTCCCCGTTGCCTTTTGAATCTTCACATTTATTGTCTGACCTTACCCTGGACCAGAGTGAATACGCCCCTTCCATTCTTCTCGCTTTCCTGGCTCCACCTCTCTGTTTAGTTTAGAATTATCATGGGGGAACAAGATTGTGTTAGCAATTACTTGTTAATGAAGTCTAAGTCTACTAGAAGCTGGTTTCTCACAGACACGTCGGCTCCAAGGTTTAAATTAGGGAAAAATCTCTTAATGCGGATTTTTGGCGTGTGAAGGTACTAGCTTGATATGAATTATATTTTCAGAATTGGGCGGGTCAGCTGAATAAAACGCATCTAAACTCATTGAGGTGCGTGCCCCAGAACACCCCCAAATGGCGTATCCGCGTACCTGCTTATAATTTATGTGTCACGTTTGGTATTGCTGAGTAGATAAAATCATGACCGGAAATATACCAGGTATATATTCCCGATCGGAGAATCTCCTGCAGAGATATGGCCAAAATGGAGAATTATGGCTTTTTACAGGTATGTTTGCATGTACCCCTCATCTCTCCGAATGAGCTCATAGGGGGCGGGGGGTGATGTGTTTTAGGGAAACTTTAAAAACTGGGAGGTCAGAGAGACCCGGGGTTAGACCTTCAGAGGTGCGCTACGGCGTATGGACTTTCTCGTTTGTTCCCTGTGAGGGTGACTACCCACTACAGGTTTTTTTTCACTGCAAAATTTGCAGCGTTTTTTTTCCTGCAGGGTCTATAGAACTTGTAATGTTAAAATCGCGATCCCGCAAAATCGTGATTTCGTGGTAAATTGCGATTTTGCGCAATCGCAATTTTAACATTACAAGTCCCATAGACCCCTCCAGAAAAAAAAACGCTGCGAATTTCGCAGTGAAAAAAAACTGTAGTGGATAGTCACCCATATACATAGACTGCTGTATAATTATATATATATATATATATATATATATATATATATATATATATATAATATATATATATATATATATATACACTACCGTTCAAAAGTTTGGGGTCACCCAAACAATTTTGTGTTTTCCATGAAAAGTCCCACTTATTCCCCACCATGCGTTGTGAAATGAATAGACAATAGAGCCAAGACATTGACAAGGTTAGAAATAATGATTTGTATGTGAAATAACATCGTTTTTACATCAAACTTTGCTTTCGTCAAAGAATCCTCCTTTTGCAGCAATTCCAGCATTGCACACCTTTGACATTCTAGCTGTTAATTTGTTGAGGTAAGCTTGTGAAATTGCACCCCACGCTTCTAGAAGCATCTCCCACAAGTTGGATTGGTTGGATGGGCACTTCTGGCGTACCATACGGTCAAGCTGCTCCCACAACAGCTCAATGGGGTTCAGATCTGGTGACTGCGCTGGCCACTCCATTACCCATAGAATACCAGCTGCCTGCTTCTGCTGTAAATAGTTCTTGCACAATTTGGAGGTGTGTTTAGGGTCATTGTCCTGTTGTAGGATGAAATTGGTTCCAATCAAGCGCTGTCCACTGGGTATGGCATGGCGTTGCAAAAAGGAGTGATAGCCTTCCTTATTCAGAATCCCTTTTACCCTGTACAAATCTCCCACCTTACCAGCACCAAAGCAACCCCAGACCATCACATTACCTCCACCATGCTTAACAGATGGCGGCAGGCATTCTTCCAGCATCTTCTCATTTGTTCTGCGTCTCACAAACGTTCTTCTTTGTGATCCAAACACCTCAAACTTGGATTCATCCGTCCACAACACTTTTTTCCAGTCTTCCTCTGTCCAATGTCTGTGTTCTTTTGCCCATCTTAATCTTTTTCTTTTATTGGCCAGTCTCAGATATGGCTTTTTCTTTGCCACTCTGCCCTGAAGCCCAAAATCCCGCAGCCGCCTCTTCACTGTAGATGTTGACACTGGTGTTTTGCGGGTACTATTTAATGAAGATGCCAGTTGGGTACCTGTGAGGCGTCTGTTTCTCAAACTAGAGACTCTAATGTGCTTATCTTCTTGCTTAGTTGTGCAACGCGGCCTCCCACTTCTTTTTCTACTCTGGTTAGAGCCTGTTTGTGCTGTCCTCTGAAGGGCGTAGTACACACCGTTGTAGGAAATCTTCAATTTCTTAGCAATTTCTCGCATGGAATAGCCTTCATTTCTAAGAACAAGAATAGACTGTCGAGTTTCAGATGAAAGTTCTCTTTTTCTGGCCATTTTGAGCGTTTAATTGACCCCACAAATGTGATGCTCCAGAAACTCAATCTGCTCACAGGAAGGTCAGTTTTGTAGCTTCTGTAACGAGCTAGACTGTTTTCAGATGTGTGAACATGATTGCACAAGGGTTTTCTAATCATCAATTAGCCTTCTGAGCCAATGAGCAAACACATTGTACCATTAGAACACTGGAGTGATAGTTGCTGGAAATGGGCCTCTATTCACCTTTGTAGATATTGCACAAAAAACCAGACATTTGCAGCTAGAATAGTCATTTACCACATTAGCAATGTATAGAGTGCATTTGTTTAAAGTTAGGACTAGTTTAAAGTTATCTTCATTGAAAAGTACAGTGCTTTTCCTTCAAAAATAAGGACATTTCAATGTGACCCCAAACTTTTGAACGGTAGTGTATATATATATATATATATATATATATATATACTATAGTGGGTAGTCACCCTGACTTGGTTGAATCAGAGTGTTGGGCTGAACATCTTTGTTTTATTTCCTCCTTGTTGTATTTTAAGTACTGGCTGCAGTGTATACCTGTAAACCTTATCTCCACTCTAACATCTTTTTCTGTATTTTTTTGGATATATAAATATTTGCACTGCTAGTTTTTTTTAGAATAAATCTGCAATTTATTAGTCAAACCTTGTCTGTTTTAAAAACCATAACTCCGAAGATTATATTAATAATTCCTAGTCCAGGTTCCAGCTTGCCTGGGAAACAAAAGCTGGTGGTGGCAGTACGTATGTGGGTATTGTAGAGTGCTTGAGGCTTTACACTGAATCAGGGGGTGATTTGAGCTTTCGATCTGCATGCGTGCAGGAGCCTGGGAAAGCTGGGTACAAATCCATTTGTCTTCTAATGACTCCGTGCTTGCAATCTTGCTAAAGTGATCAATCAATGCTCTGCCATGACAAGCGGTCATAGCAGCGAGAGCGTTCGGAATAGTTGATCTGTGACAAACCGGTGATAGAGGTGGTACTGGTCGGGTTTCCCCCTCTCTCTCCATAACAGTGAGAATCTCTATGAGTGTTAATAAGCAAATAGGTGCAGCAGCTCTCCACTGGAATGCACCATGAGGTGCGAGGTGCGGGTCCGCTGTGCAAAGCTCAGCAAGTCCAGACTCCACGGACTAACAACGTCATCCAAATAGAAAGTAAGTTGAGCAGCACAACCGGTGATCCCAAATATACTTCTTTATTGATCCATATAGGGCAGAGCAGGCTCCACCATTATGGATCAATAAGCTACTACTATTTGGGATCACTGGTTGTGCTGCTCAACCTAATTTCTCTACGAGTGTTGTCTCACTGGGCACCAGAAACATTACAATTGCAATGAGCCCTGGCAGGAGGGTCTGTTGTCACCGTGGCAATGGTTCAAATCTCTCTCCCACCCAGCTACACTTCAGTGAAAATTTGGGAGACTTGGTGTTACGGGCTGGCCTCTGCTTCTTGGAATAGTGTCCTGATGTAGTGTGGTGTGTGTCCCGTAGAGAAGAGAGTCCAAGGAGGTAGAAAAGGTTAACCGAAAAACTCGATTGTTTATTGTGAAAACAGGCAAATGAAAGAGTTAACGTGCAAACATCCATACAGCTCATCCTTAATATCCTAGTTGAAGGTGGTGGCTGGAAGTACTGCTGCCCCTCTGTAAATCCCATACGGCTTGGAAAAATTCTTGCAACCTGAACTTGCCAGCCTTTATTATTCCACTGATCCAAGAATTTAGCTATCAAACAATGCTCTACACCCATTCCTTCTCTCCTCTCTGGTGGACACTGCTCTACACCCATTCCTTCTCTCTTCTCTGGAGGACACTGCTCTACACCCATTCCTTCACTCATCTCTAGAGGACACTGCACTACACCCATTCCTTCTCTCTTCTCTGGAGGACACTGCACTACACCCATTCCTTCTCTCTTCTCTGGAGGACACTGCTCTACACCCATTCCTTCTCTCCTCTCTGGTGGACACTGCTCTACACCCATTCCTTCTCTCTTCTCTGGAGGACACTGCACTACACCCATTCCTTCTCTCCCCTCTGGTGGACACTGCTCTACACCCATTCCTTCTCTCTTCTCTGGAGGACACTGCTCTACACCCATTCCTTCACTCATCTCTAGAGGACACTGCACTACACCCATTCCTTCTCTCTTCTCTGGAGGACACTGCACTACACCCATTCCTTCTCTCTTCTCTGGAGGACACTGCACTACACCCATTCCTTCTCTCTTCTCTGGAGGACACTGCACTACACCCATTCCTTCTCTCTTCTCTGGAGGACACTGCACTACACCCATTCCTTCTCTCTTCTCTCGAGGACACTGCTCTACACCCATTCCTTCTCTCTTCTCTCGAGGACACTGCTCTACACCCATTCCTTCTCTCCTCTCTGGTGGACACTGCTCTACACCCATTCCTTCTCTCTTCTCTGGAGGACACTGCACTACACCCATTCCTTCTCTCTTCTCTGGAGGACACTGCTCTACACCCATTCATTCTCTCTTCTCTGGAGGACACTGCACTACACCCATTCCTTCTCTCTTCTCTGGAGGACACTGCACTACACCCATTCCTTCTCTTTTCTCTGGAGGACACTGCACTACACCCATTCCTTCTCTCTTCTCTCGAGGACACTGCTCTACACCCATTCCTTCTTTCTTCTCTGGAGGACACTGCTCTACACCCATTCCTTCACTCATCTCTAGAGGACACTGCACTATACCCATTACTTCTCTCTTCTCTGGAGGACACTGCATTACACCCATTCCTTCTCTTTTCTCTGGAGGACACTGCTCTACACCCATTCCTTCTCTCTTCTCTAGAGGACACTGCACTACACCCATTCCTTCTCTCTTCTCTGGAGGACACTGCTCTACACCCATTCCTTCTCTCTTCTCTGGAGGACACTGCACTACACCCATTCCTTCTCTCTTCTCTGGAGGACACTGCTCTACACCCATTCCTTCTCTCTTCTCTGGAGGACACTGCACTACACCCATTCCTTCTCTCTTCTCTGGAGGACACTGCACTACACCCATTCCTTCTCTTTTCTCTGGAGGACACTGCACTACACCCATTCCTTCTCTCTTCTCTCGAGGACACTGCTCTACACCCATTCCTTCTTTCTTCTCTGGAGGACACTGCTCTACACCCATTCCTTCACTCATCTCTAGAGGACACTGCACTATACCCATTACTTCTCTCTTCTCTGGAGGACACTGCATTACACCCATTCCTTCTCTTTTCTCTAGAGGACACTGCTCTACACCCATTCCTTCTCTCTTCTCTAGAGGACACTGCACTACACCCATTCCTTCTCTCTTCTCTGGAGGACACTGCTCTACACCCATTCCTTCACTCATCTCTAGAGGACACTGCACTATACCCATTACTCCTCTCTTCTCTGGAGGACACTGCATTACACCCATTCCTTCTCTTTTCTCTGGAGGACACTGCTCTACACCCATTCCTTCTCTCTTCTCTGGAGGACACTGCTCTACATCCATTCCTTCTCTCTTCTCTGGAGGACACTGCTCTACACCCATTCCTTCTCTCTTCTCAGGAGGACACTGCTCTACACCCATTCCTTCTCTCCTCTCTGGTGGACACTGCTCTACACCCATTCCTTCTCTCTTCTCTGGAGGACACTGCACTATACCCATTCCTTCTCTCTTCTCTGGAGGACACTGCTCTACACCCATTCCTTCACTCATCTCTAGAGGACACTGCACTATACCCATTCCTTCTCTCTTCTCTGGAGGACACTGCACTACACCCATTCCTTCTCTCTTCTCTGGAGGACACTGCACTACACCCATTCCTTCTCTCTTCTCTGGAGGACACTGCACTACACCCATTCCTTCTCTTTTCTCTGGAGGACACTGCACTACACCCATTCCTTCTTTCTTCTCTCGAGGACACTGCTCTACACCCATTCCTTCTTTCTTCTCTGGAGGACACTGCTCTACACCCATTCCTTCACTCATCTCTAGAGGACACTGCACTATAGCCATTACTTCTCTCTTCTCTGGAGGGCACTGCATTACACCCATTCCTTCTCTTTTCTCTGGAGGACACTGCTCTACACCCATTCCTTCTCTCTCCTCTGTAGGACACTGCACTACAGCAGCACATCATCCTCAGGATCAGAGGCCAGCCTGTAGTCCCCCAATCTTTCACACTAGTATAGCTGGATGGGACAGAGACTTGTACGATTGCCACCATGACATCAGACCCGCCTGCCTTGTTTCATTGCAGACATTGTCCCCACGAAGAGAATTCTTCAGAGCAACAATACAATATCTTCGCAGCAAGCAATTCACACATAAAGCCGGTTCTGCTGATTTTTGTAGCATCCAGGCCCCCTGCCAGGTGTTATGTTAGGTGGCCAAGATGTTCAGCGCAGGACAGACAGGTGTGAGGCCGGGAACTTGTGAAAACAGCAACTAGAAGTTCACTGAAGATTCAGCAGCAGGTTACAGCCTATTTCTCCCACAGCAATCACAGTACTTGTAAGATTCCAGTATCTCCAATGTGTGTATCTCTGCACAAGCTCTGTCTATATGCCAACAGCTTAATCAGAGTGACCTTAGAGGCCCAGTTTCTCTCTTGTAGCTTCCACTTGCCTGTATCTCTTCACAATACTGCTTGTACCTTATCCAAACCTTGGGGTTCATTTTGGGTTCATTCTAGGTGTTCTTCACTCCTGCTGGACTCCACACATAGGCTCAGGCTCTTTTCTGTGCTGGCAACAATCCTGCAGTTTTGGGTGCTGTATGCTGCGGGAGAGGAGCAGGAGCTGACGGACTGATCTCTATTCTACTCCACTTACTGCTCTCTATATGCTCTGTACACTCACTACTCTCATCCAAACAAGAAGTTCCGGGTCTTATATGACCTCCGCTTGTAGAATTTTATTGCTCCAGCCCCTTCTCTAGCATAGATAGCTGCCAATCAGGACTGAGCTAACCAGAGGGGCTGACTGACAATAGGGGATGCCCCAGCCTCCGTGATAAGGCAGAGATTCACACATAAACAAATACAGTAAACATATAGATATGTGACACAGTCTCCCTTGGATGTTAGCATTACCAAGTAGTTCCAGTACTGGCTCACTACTTAATGAGAGGCTGAACAGCATAAAAATATGGCTCTCATACCTCCCAGCTTTTGAACAATGAAAAGAGAGACAACTGTAGTGGCAACTTTTTATGGCAGGCCACTCCTTCTGTATTCCATAATAGTTCCCTTCAATGACCCAGTAATAATGTCCCTCAATGACCCCCTTACAGGAATAGTGACCCCTTTAATGGCCTTGTGTGGTGCACAGTGTTAAGGCAGGAGAAATGCTCACGGTCACGACCTGAAATGCTCTCGCTCATGACCTGAAGGTTGTAGGTTCAATCACAGGTGGAAGGCTGACTCAACCTTCCATCCGAGGTCAGTAAAATGAGTACCCAGCTTGCTGGGGGGTAAAAGATGACTGGGGTAGGCAATAGCAAACCACCCTGCAAAAACAGTCTGCCAAGAAAATGTCACAGTGTGATGTCACCCTAGGAGTCAGTCATGACTCAGTGCTTGCACCAGGGGACTTACCATGGCCTCAATGGTAACTGTGACCCTGTTAGTCGCCCCAGTGGGAGTAGTATCCCCATAATGGTCCCAGTACTAACGCTGACCAACATAGTAGTCCCAGTAGTAATAGTGCCACCCAGTGGCCTCAGTAGTAATAGGGACCCTCTTAGTTGCCCCAGTCTTAATACTGACTCTCCCCCATCCGACAAACATTTAACTCACTTGTAGCCCCGTTCCAGTGGCAGCAGCGCAACTACTGTAATTAGTGTCACCTCTGACCTCTCCACCGGTGTCTGCATGCAGGAACACAGATGCCAAGGGAGTGGTTGCACTGATGACAGCAGCGGCGCGTTAAATGCTTGTTGGGGTAAAGGCAGGACATGACTCTTTCTGCCTGGCCTGGGACTGAGGAACAGCGTCCCAAATCCAGAACTGTCCTGCAGAATCCATGATGGTTGGGAGGCAAGTGACTCTCCCTGAGGTGAATGGTGCACCACTGAGCCGTATCTGTCCTCTCTCTTCCAGGTGACACTGTGTATACCTACAGCCATGATGAGAAGCCTGCAGTAAAGCAGCGTCAATGGGCCGGCCTCGGGACCTGCACCGCAGCCGCCAGGTGGAAGGAGAGATATTACTGCTTCAATGGCAACAACTTTACCCGATTCGATCCAGTGACTGGGCAGGTTCTGTCCCCGCAGCCGCTGGACATCAGAGATTACTTTGTCAGGTGTCCAGGGAGAGGTGAGTTTCTGGGGTACAAGGATAGAGGTAACACCCAATTTCCCAGAAGCACATAGTACAGCTTATAAATTTCCTTTGGCTTACTCAGTTTTCTCCACAAGCAGGAAAAGTTCCACTCCCGACCTGCAGTGAATACAAACAAAATAATCTTATCAGGCCATGTAAAGCAGCAGGCGATGTATAAATAAATCAGACCAAAGCAACCTCTGCAGGTCGGGGAGGTACTGTAGGACCCTGCACTGCATGGCCAATGAGATACTGAGGTATGGATAACCTCAACTCAGATGCAGGATTTTGGCCTTCTGGGACATCAGATCCATGCAGTGCCGGCCTTCATCATAGATATGTTACGCATGTGGCTGTCACACTTTACTGTAAACTGACCCATATGGCACCAGTCTCGGGACCTAATGTTTTATTCCTCCTCCCAGGACATGCACATGGCGTCCAGCAGAACGCAACCCTAATGTCCATCATGGATCGTTGCAGCAACAGATCTTTCGAGGCTTTCAGCTCTGATGACAATTCTCGCACCTACGCCTTCCGAGGTGACTCCTTGGACCTTTGGGATGGGAGGACTGGGCTTGTGTAGTGATCCACATGGATACTCTGAGTGGGGAGTAGGTGAGGGAAATTGGCCCTCTATGGGTCATCAGCTTCACTAACCCGTTATACCCTTCTTCATTCCAGGGGGTGTCTACTTTCGGTTGGACAGCAGGAAGGATGGCTGGCACCCCTGGCGTCTCAATCACAACTGGAGAAACCTGGATGGAGTCGTGGACGCCGCTTTCACCTATAAGAACCGGATGTATTTTATTCAGGTGTGTTGGTGCCACTATTGTGGGTCGTTGACATGGTCTGCTGGAAGGAGTTGGCATATACAGGGTGGAGCGCGGTAATTTGCTAATTTGGGAGTGAAATAAAAAAATAATGAACTTGTAAAAACTTTATTTTATATTTTATTTACATTGAACAGTAGTGGAATTTACAAATTATTTGGTTTTAAATATTGTATCTGGCAAATGTTGACCTTCGCTCTCCACACACTGCTGCATACGTTTTCTGAAGTTCTCATGCACTCTTTCAAGCATGTCGACTGGTATTCTGGCAATCTCAGCGTCAATATTGTTCCTTAGGTCTTCCAGGGTGTTGCTTTTTTGAGTTGCAGGTTGTGGCAGCGCTGTTGGTCGAAGAGAGGGGAGAGTGGGTGTTGCTTACAGTGGCTGACGGGAAGTTTGTCTGCAGCTGCTTTTCAGTTGCCATCATGCAGTGGACACGTGACGAGCGTTCATTTTGTGTTGAAGCGTATTTTTCAAATAACCACTCGATCATTGCAATGCAACGTATGCAGCAGTGTGTGGAGAGCGAAGGTCAACATTTGCCAGATACAATATTTAAAACCAAATAATTTGTAAATTCCACTACTGTTCAATGTAAATAAAATATAAAATAAAGTTTTTACAAGTCCATTATTTTTTTATTTCACTCCCAAATTAGCAAATTACCGCGCTCCCGTGAGGGACGGCTGAAGAAGTGGATGTGGCCACAAACAGGGTCAGATATGAGATCATTGAGGACAGGCTGTACACCAAGTAATAAGACCATCCATGGTGAAGATCTTATGGGAATGTTCATCCCCAAGCCCGACACCTGAAACACATCTGCTGAAAGGCCATGCAAAGATTCATGAGGAAACTTTAGTGTTCAGTGTTGACGAATCAACAATTATTCTATCCAATTGCTATCCTTGAAATTTGGATAACGAAGGGAGGAAGACCTGAGAAGACTCAGACCTCAAGGTTGGATTTCAGAAAGGCAGACTTTAATGAACTCAGAAAGACGATGGGAAGAATCCAATGGCCGGATGTTCTTAAGGACAGAAATGTCCAAGAAGATTGGGGAAATATTGTGAAATGAGATTCTCAAAGCACAATCGTTACCAATCCCTAAAAGAAGGAAGAATGGGAAGCATTTAAAGAGACCCGGATGGAGGAACACAGAACTTGTACATGTTAAAGAGGAAGAAAATATGTTTATCAAATGGAAAGAGGGGGAATATCTAAAGAAGAATATAATGGGGTCTGCAGAAACTGTAGGGAGAGTGTCAGAAGAACAAAAGCTGATAATGAACTGAGGCTTGTAAGAGAGGCCAAAAGCAATAAAAAAGGATTTGGGGTTCAAAAGCAAAAGAAAAGTCACAGATGCTATTGGATGCTTACAAGATGAAAATGGTGAATTGGTTAAGAATGATGTTGAGAAGGCTGAAATTTTAAATTCCTATTTTATATCTGTTTTCTCTCAGAAAGTAGATGTAACCTCAACTGATCTTCCCTGTGCTATAGGGGGAATAAAAGAATGCAGGCTATCTGTAAGCTGAGAGATGGTGAGGGAACACTTAGCTAACCAGGATGGTGAGCGGTCTGCAAATCATCTCCTATGAGGAACGGTTAAAGGATCTGGGAATGTTTAGCAGAAGATAAGGCTGAGAGGAGACTTCATAGCGGTCTACAAATATCTGAAGGGCTGTCACAGTGCAGAGGGATCAGCCCTATTCTCATCTATACAAGGAAAGACTAGAAGCAATGGGATGAAACTGAAAGGGAGGAGACATAGATTAGATATTAGACAGTGAGGGGGATCAATGAGTGGAACAGGTTGACAAGGGAGGTGGGGAGTTCTCCTTCAATGGAAGTCATTAGAGGCTGGACAAGTATCTGCCTGGGATGATTTAGTGATACTGCACTGAGCAGGGGGTTGGATCCGATGACCCAAGGTCCTTTCCAACTCTACCATTCTATGATTCAATGTTAGCTGCAGAGACTGTAGGTTTTGTGGTCTTACAGAGATGATCTGTGGTGTCTCGTTGATAAGCAAACCAACATCCTCCACATCTTTATTACAGTCTGGTTGTCATTATAACTCTTCAGCACAATGCAGTAGCATGTCCAGCATCTAATTGGCTTACAGCAGTATCTTCTTCTTCACGTAATCACAAACCTTCTCAATCAGTAAAAAGAAGAGGGCGGATCGGAGGGGGATCTGCTGTGAGAGGGGAGACAGCCAATCCTGGTAGCTCAGTGAGGAGGGAATGGGATCCTTTTACTGTAGTGATGCGTCACACAGGATTCAGTATGTCACTTAGTGACTACATTTAGAGAACAGGAATGACTTCTCTCCACTGTCTCTCTCTCTCTCAATTAGGGTTCCCAGATCATCGTTTACTTGACAGATCAGATATACATCCCGGTTGCAGGGTATCCAAAGACCATACAGGAAGAATGGGAGTTGCCCACGGTGACGGCGGTAGATGCAGCCTTTACCTGCCCGCACTCCAGTAATTTGTATCTCATCAGAGGTAAGTGTGTAGATTATATATATATATATATATATATATATATATATATATATATATATATATATATATAATAACCAGGTAGTATCTACGAGGCAAAACTACCCTCCTTCATGACTGGCATCTTTAGTACTTAGTGGAGCCCCTTTTGCTGTTATGAGCTGTTGCAGACATTATGTTTGGCAAGACAGCAGTGTTATCGGACCACACCGGTACCGGTCTGATGACCTCGCAGTCAGGTGCCAAATAGGTATATATGGAAGCCCGTGATGAGACGATAGCCAGTAATATCTATCAATACCATGAAAACACTCCATGTTATATCAAGGCGCGTCTTGTGAGAACCCACAGGAGATTCTGTTTAACTCAAGACATTGCCAGTTGTTATACAGAAAGAAAGAGGGCGCTATCACACAAAGGTTACAAACATTATCGATCATGAGGCTTACTGATGTCTACAAAACTCCCAAAGCTCTTAAGGTTCATCTAGACAAGACAATAGCTGCAATCAGGGTATTATTATCGCATTATACGCTATTTCTGTTGACTAACTGTATCTTTTTTTAAAGGAACGTTTATTTAGCCAAAATAGACAAATATACAGAAGCAGCAGACATCATAAAGAATGCACACCTTGCTGATACATCACAGTACATGAGAACTGAAAAAAAAGACAAAAGTGAAAACACTGAGTGCCTCGCATATTCGTGTGCATTTCTCATAAAACATAATACTTGGCTGCTCATTATCACATTTATTTATCAGCTACCCATAATGGAACAAACCCAAACCAGGGAGGGCCCCTAGCCTCGGAGCCCCGAAACACCAGGAGAAAAAGAAAAAAAAACAAGACAAAACAAAAACAAAAGGGGACAAAAAAAGAGAGAGAACACTCTCCCCCCTCCCCCAAACTTTAACCTTTCCCCCTTAAATGACAACCCTGCGCGACTCTTAAAGAAAAGAAGGATTAGCCCAAACAGTAGATCGGTTCCAGCGGGTATCCCTCACCATATCCATTCCCAGTATCTAGGCAGGCATCTCTGCTGCTGTTGCCGGACAGTTCACCCAGCCCCCCCCCCCCCCCCAAACTTTGTCAAACTTCTCAGGACATCCCCATGCCATATAAGTCAATTATACATTGGAAGCACAGAGTTCACCACCTGGATCTATGCGTTCCTGGTCGGCCTACCAGGGGGCTTCCAATTCAACAAAATCACCTTCTTAGCATAGAAAAACAGTAGCTTATATAAGGTGCGGGTTGCCACTGCCACTGGTAGGTCTCCAACAAGCCCAAAGAGGCACACCCCAGGGTGCATGATCCTCGGGGCCCCCAGGTGAGATTCCATAAATACAAGAATGTCCCCCCAGTAGTCTCGCATGACACCGCAGTCCCAGAACATGTGCATGATGGTCCCATCTGCAATTAGGCATCGGGGACAGGTCGCTGAGGGGAGCAGACCCATTACATGTGGCCTGGATGGGGTGTAGTATATACGGTGTAGGAACTTGACCTGGATAAGACTATCCCTCGCACTAATCAAAGGAGGAGACTACCTGTATCTTTATGCTAACATTATTTAGTATTGCTGTTCTTCCTATTGACTCCTCTTGTTACCGGCACTACAAAGCATAGGTTTTAGTCTTTTATATAAGGGCCAACAGTCCAATTAGATAACAAATACATACACTTATTGCATTCTGAAACTTATGGCGTTCTTGAAGAGTCTTACCCAGTTCCTCATGGACAACGGCTTCCAGGTCACTAATATGCTTGGGTGTGTGCTGCAGATGCCTTCTTCACATCCCACCAAAAGATCTTCTAAGGGGCTAAGTGACGGTCACCCAGGAATCTTCCAGGACTTCTTCTGAAGCCTTTGTGGACTGTGAGGTCTGTTTGGGTTCCTTATCCTTTTGGAAGGTCTGATGACGCCAGCCCTTCAGCTCCCTCACAGAAGGCATGACATCTTACTGATACCTGATGGAGTCCATCTTGTCCTCCACACACTTTTACAGCCCCAGATCATCAGCGAGCCACCACCATGCTTCACTGTAGGCAGGGGGTTCTCTTTAAGATCTGCTTCATTCTTCTTACTCCAGACATACTGCTGATCCAGAGAACTGAAAAGTTCCAGTTTTGTCTCATTGTTCCACAGAACAGAGTCCCAAAACTTCTTGCCTTATTTATATGTTTTTCAGCATATAGGAGTTGACGTTTCTGGTCTTGCGGGTCAGTAGAAGTGACGTCTTGGAGTTCTGGCATGAGAACCTACAGTGTTTTGTATGAGCCTTACTGTGCCAATGGAAACCTCAGTGCTGCTGCCACCAGATCTCGCTGCAGGTCTTTTGCAGTCACTGGAGGGTTGTTGACCACTTGCCTCCTCAGGGCAGCTGGTGATAACACCCTCTTTCTGCCACCTCCAGGTGTTTCTGTATCTTTGAGCTTGTGAGCTGCTTTCAGGAACATTCAGCCCCTTTCTATCTTGCTGTATCTTTTTCGATGCTTGTACAAGGCAATGATCTCTTCTCTCTCTCTATAGTTAGCCCACGTGTTGCTGGTAGTGGTATCACAACACAGATTTAGGATAAAATACAGCAGAAGGAGTTACAAAAAATACACAATATTTATTAAGAAACAAAAGAATGAAAATGAGACGATTCATAAGGTTAGATAAACAATTAAACTGTTTCCGTAGAACCGCCTCTTGCTTCAACGTCTTACCGGAGCTGGAGAGGAGCCGCAGGGGTAGTAGCCATGCAGCGCACTAGAGAGTAGTCAGATGGAAGCCAAGAATCTGTAATGGGAGTCTTGGTGCAGTACAATTGATGAGGCGGGTAACATAGTCAGGAGGAAAAAACAGGAGTTGGTATCGGGAAGTCTTGTGGCAATAGCAGGCAAATAAAAATAAATAAATCTCGGCATTTGTATAGCGCCAACTTATTCCGCAGCGCTTCCAGGTAATTATTACTTATTACCCCCCACCAAGCTGGGATCTCATTTTACTGACCTCGGAAGGATGGAAGGCTGAGTCAACCTTGAGCCAATAGAATAATCTCGTACTAAGGGAGTGGCAGGGCCAGACTTTTATAGGAAGTGCAATCAAAAACAGAGGCGGGGTCAGGACCAGGAGGTGGGAACTAGAGAACTAGGATCAGGGAGCAAGGCTTAGGTATGCAGGAGAACTTGTTCAGCATCCAAAGGCAGTTCTTTAGTAAAAGCTGGTCCCAGGGTCCAAGCACAATGTCTCCTTTACACAATACCAGTGTTCACAATGCTAACCCTTGCTTATAGCAGGCCTGCTAACGTATTGTCCCTAGTAGTGTGCACTCCTTTACTGAGACTAGCCTCACTTACGGCTCAGTGACATTAAACCTTTGGAAGTCCTGTACGTTCTTGATCCATGGCTTTATATCAGAATCACGTTCTCTCTTTCCCCCTGGTCTCAGGGCAGGAGACAGGCTCCGATCTCTCAATTCAGTGCCTGCTGAGCTCCAAGGGGTTCAGGCCTCTGCTATCTTGTGCCATCTCCTTTGCAGATCTTTGCACCCTTACCGATGATACTTCCACAGCCCCCACTGCTCACAGCACTCCCAGCAGCACCTCAGCTTGTGTCAACAGTTTCTGCACTCTCCCACACACTATGGAGCAGCATTATGCCCTTCATATAGTGCCTGGGACACCTAGAATGTTCAAGCTTATCCTCTGCACTTTAGGGACAGGGCTTAATAAACTGACATCACTTGGGTTGGGGCTTATCAGGGACAGCCATAGTGTTTTTCTCTAATAAGAGGAGAATGGGGCAGCACTCTTCTCTCTTACACAGTCAACTAAGCCTTTGCCAGTCCAGGTATCTGATGTGTTTTATGTCAAGCACACCTGATATAATTAATGAAGCCCTTTATTAGTGGCATCAAGTGCACCTGAGACAACACCTGATTTTTAAATGTGTGCTCATATGAAAGATTCTGTTCAGACAGGAAGTGGCTTGGCCTTAGTTTCTACTGTGCACCAAAAACTGGCATTAACTATGTCAACTGAGAGGTGGTTTTAAATTCTACAAAGGTCCCTGAAAGATCTCCAGATTTATCATCCAGAAGGAGGCACTGTCATTATATTTTGAGACTAATGTAAGTTTGCACTGTCTAACAAGTAGACAGGATTAGTCCATCCGCCCCTGTGTGTGCATCCACTGACCAGCCTTCATTTTTTTACAGGGAACAAGCTCACTCTGGTGGATCTCAATACTCGGAAATGCAGTGGAGAAGACCAGACCATCATCCACGTTATGCTGGACGCCGCCATGTGTAACAGTCACGGGCTGTATCTCTTCTATGGTTCATCCTTCTTCCACTACAAGAATGTAGAGGAACTGCTGTCCTCCAAGGTGGCCCCGAGTCCCGGGAGCATCGCGTCCCACTTTCTAGACTGCTAGATCCACTCCCAGACCATCTACCAAGAGTGATGGCACTGTCATCCTCCAAGGTGGCCCCGAGTCTTGGGAGCATCGTGTCCCACTTCCTAGACTGTTAGATCCACACCCAGACCATCTACCAATAGCGATGCCACCACCATCCTCCAAGGTGGCTCTGAGCCCCTAGAGCATCGTGTCCCACTTCCTAGACTGCTAGATTCACACCCAGACCATCTACCAAGAGTGAGGCCACTGCCGTCCTCCAAGGTGGCCCCGAGAGCATTGCGCCCCACTACCTAAACTGCTAAATCCATACCCAGACCATCTACCAGGAGTGATGCCTCCGCCATGCTCCAAGGTGGTCACGAGCCCCGGGAGCGTCGCGTCCAACTTCCTAGACTGCTAGATCCACACCCAGACCACCTATCAAGAGCGATGCCACTGCTGTCCTCTAGTGCCACCAGATCTCAGTAGTAGACGTGACAGAGAACTGCCCTCCCATTGAATGTACTAAATCTATATCTACCATACGTTATTGCTCACTCTTACCCGGTCACTTTGTGCTGAACCATAATACAATAAACTCATATACTGTCAGAATAAAGTGTCTCCTGACTGGTAATACATAGATGTCAGCACAATGGAGTGCTACAGGTATATTCGTGTTCCGAATTAAAGGGGTTACGTTTTGAGCTGCTTGCAGAATGATTGACACATCAGACAGCCCTTTGTGTAACCGTGACAACTTCTTTATGTATTACCATACAGTAATATTTAGAGTTTACTTTTGTGCTTTTGAGGTCTCCATCTCTAGAAACGAGAGTACAAGGTAAAGATGAAAACACCCATGCCACATCTTCTGCCAGTAAGAATGTTGGCACCAGCCGTATGCCCAGGTCAAGTACCAATGCCAGTAGCCATGTGCCCAGGCCAGTACTAGTAGCAACAGTCATATATCATTACCAATCCCTAAAAGAAGGAAGAATGGGAAGCATTTAAAGAGACCGGGATGGATGAACACAGAACTTGTACACATGCTAAAGAGAAAGAAAAATATGGAAAGAGGAGGAATATCTAAAGAAGAATATAATGGGGTCTGCAGAAACTGTAGGGCAAGTGTCAGAGAAGAGAAAGCTGGTAATGAATTGAGGCTTGCCTGTAACCAACAGAATTAATTCTCTCCAACACTTCGAACAGACCCAGAAATCTTGGGGCGAGCTTATAAGATGGGATTCTCAGCCTGATATGTTTGGAGGAAAGCCACATTTTATCCCCTGGGACAAACTGTGGAGAGAACCGACGACTGCAATCAGCAAACCTCTTCATGGAAGCGACTGACCTCTCCAGATTAACCTTGGTCTCCTGCCAAATCTTGGCAAAGCTCTCTGCTGAAGAAGCTGCTGCTGGAACCTTGGAAGTGGTGGAGACTGGCAGGGGAACTCTGGGTTGATGCCCATATACTATGAAGAAGGGAGAAGCCTTCATGGAGTCGCTGACGTGCTGGTTATGCCCAGGACAGAAGGCTGACCCAATCATCCTGGTGGGCATTGGTAAAATGGCAGAGATATCCGGTCAGGATTTGCTTGGTACGCTCCACCTGCCGTTAGACTGGGTGATAAGCCGAAGAGAAGTCTAATGATAAGTCCATCAGTTTACAAAGACATCAGACACAATATGCTTGGGAAAGCCGTGGAGGCGGAAAATGTGTTTAATGAATTTCTCAGCAAGTTGACTGGCAAACGGCAAACTGGGCAGAGGCACAAAATGGGCCATTTTAGAAAATCAGTCCACTACTACCCATATAACAGTACAGCCATTGGACGGAGGTAAATCTGTAATAAAGTCCATGGCATAATGCTGCCATGGAGCCTCAGGTATGGATAATGGACACAAGAGCCCTGCGGGTCACAGTTTCTGTGGTTTATACTGGGTGCAGGAACTGCAGGAAGACACAATCTCAGATATCCCCCACCATCAACGGCCACCAGTACCAATGGGGAATTAACTTGCTGGTCTTGCGTTGCCCAGAATGACCAGCTAATTTGGAACAGTAACCCCAGGATAGGACACCTCTCCTATTGGCCTCAGACACGAATGTCTTCCCTGGCGGGATATCCTGGACCCATACAGGAGCTACGGACACAAATCTGGCAGGTTCAATGATAAATTGCAGAATTTACTCTGTCATTACAGTCAAATGGCCTGCATAGCGCGTCCGCTTTAATATTGTGGTGGGAAGGCCGAATATACAATATAAAAATCGAACTGTGTGAAAAACAAGGCTCGTCGAGCTTGACAGAGATTAAGCTGCTGTGCGGTCTGAAGATACGTCAGATTGTTATGGTTGGTGTAAATTATGATGGGCTGTGAGGCTCCCTCCGGCAGATACAGCCAAAATTCCAGAGCCATCTTTATGGCCAGTAGCTCCTGGTCCCCTATAGAGTAATTCTGCACTGCTGTGGAATATGACTGAGACGAGAAGGCTACATTTAGAGCTTGAAAAGCAGACTCTGTCTCTGGGTACCACTGCTTGGCATCAGCTCCCTTACGGGTGGGAGCCGAGATGGGAGAAGTCAGGGAGGAGACGTGCGGGATAAACTGCAGATAATAGTTCGCAAAGACCAGGAATTATTGGATTGCTGGAGGGACGAGGGCAATTCAACACTGCAGAGACTTTCTCAGCGTCCATCTCCAAATCCTGCTTGGCCACAATGTATCCCAAGAAGGAAAGCGACTCACTTTTGAAGATGCATTTCCCCAATTTAGCAAACAGATGGTTCTCTCTTAATCATTGGAGCTTTGTGCGAACCTGCCTCCGCTGGGATTGTATATCCGAGGAAAAAAATCAGGATATCGTCCAAGTACATGGCAGGGGAGAAGGACTTACGGATGAGCCCTTTGGCCAGGTTGTCCTTAACATATTCAGCCATGGTCTGGGTCTCAGGCAGAGAAAGAGGGTATACTCTACTTCGAGGAGGCACAGAACCAGGCACCAGCTCAATAGGACAATCATAGGGGCGATGCTGTGGCAGACATTCAGCCTCTTTCTTGTCAAAGACATCCACAAAACCATAATAAGTGACCTAGAGGACAGGATGAACAGGATGCAAGCACTTGGTATAGCAGGTATTACCCCAACTTAACCCTTTGCAATCCAATTTTGGATTCAGGGTTTCCTAGGGGGCTTTCTCTTTCCGCCATTATACAATGGCGCCATCTGCTGGCTAGAGCCAGTACTGTGGTATCGGACATGCTGGAGAGGCCCCTGACAACAGAGAGGCCAGTAATCTACAGTAAGGATACCCTGCCAGACGTCTTCTGACATCAGAGCTGTACAGCCTTCAAATCAGAATGTCTTCAGACGTCAGACAGTGGATTGGAAAGGGTTAATACCTCACCAATACTCCAGTCCAAGGTGGGGTTATGTAATCGTAGCCACTGCAAACCCAGGAGTAGAGAGCTGGTTGCCCCAGAAAGCACCAGCAGGGAAATCCTCCCAGAATGGAGGGTGCCAATCCTCAACTCCAGCGGCTCCATGACAAACTGGATCATATCCGAGAGGGTACTGCCGTTGAATGTGGTTACTACGAGACGCCGGACAGGAATCCGGTGGTGGTTCGCCAAAGCTTGCTGAAGGAAATTACCAGAAGAGACAGACTCCAGGAAGGCCACCACTGAAATCTGGACATTGAAAACAACCAGGGTTATAGGTAAGTTCAACCTGAGAGACGAGCAATCCTCACCTAGGCTAGCCTCTCCTTCAGCCCTAGGTGGAGGAGTTTCCCGGTTTGAGGGAACAAGTGTGAACAAGGTGACCTGGAGAACTGCAATACATGCAAAAATTCTTTATACAACTCCTCGGATAGTCTGAGCCGATCCACCGGCATAAGCTCAGTCTTGCTAGACTGAGTAGTGGTTGGTGGGTAGACAAGTGGTCTCTGGAAGCGAGGAGCCAGACGGATTGATCTCCTTTCTTGCATAACCTCCCTAGATGTTTCTTGGAATCGTAGGTAAATCCTTGTAGCCAAAGAAGTCAGAACGTCCAGAGAGGTAGGAACCTCAGGACTGAATGCAACAGCAAAGGAGCATACTGTGAGGTAGATAGATATATAGCTATTAGATAGATGGATAGTGTGATGCAGAGACTTTAGGCTGTCGGACATTCTGTGTGTCTCTGTTACATTGTTATGTCAGCCCATTCAGTATGCTGCCAGTATGGCGGTCATTGTATCTAGTTAGCTAGCATTGTAATTTGCCAGGATACTGGGGAAGATGCTTCAAGCCTCCCCTCCCTTGTATCTGGCCAGCCTTGTGATCTCCAAGAGGACAGGAAACCCTTTGTTCCACTGGCCATAAACTAGCTAATGACAAGGGAATGCTAATATGCCCCCTGCTGGGGTGGAGCGACACCTTCCTCACTTCACACAGCTAAAGCGCTGCCTGGATTTAATCAATGTTGTTGGGTCATCTGAAGCCCAATATGAAATCATTTCAGAATTAGGTGGCCCAGCCAAGTAAAACACATCGACATGCACTGAGGTCCAGAACCGCATACCTGGGAATATGTGTGTCTGAAACCATCCGGGCTCACACCGTGTGCAAAATCAGGACTGCCTACATCCCCGGTCGGAGGGCCTCATGCCGAGATATGGCTGGAATGGGGAATTAGCATTTCTCCACAAGGGATGCCGGACTCCACCACAACCCTCCTGGGTGACATCAGAGGGGGTGGGAGTGTTCTGAGGGACCCTTTATAATTTGGGGTGCACCAACCCTAGTTGTCAATCCACGGGGATATCCTGAGGTATATGCACTATCCCTTTGTTTCTGGGACCCTGGCAATCAGACCATTGGACCGACATCCAAGTTGGTTACTTTTGTTTCATTTCTCCTGTTTATTGTATTTATTTATTTTTTCAAATGATTTTTGTTGGGTTTTACGTTGTGAGAGACAGATAGCATGGGGAATTATAAAGCACATCAATATGCAGAACTCTCCCCGTATGTCCATGCCATCATATAACACACTATTCATATATAGTATAATGGGAATATAAACTGATATGATTGTATTCTACAAGCAGCGCCGCGGGGCTCCACCTCTCTGCATTTAGCTTGGCTCCCATTGGCAATAATATCTCCCTAAGTGTAATGATCAGCAGTCACCTCATGTACATCTGTGGAGCTGGGGGGTGGGGGTGATTTCCATCTTCTGGTGATAGCTAGCTGAGCTACAAGTAGACAATGACGAGTCCATGCTCTAGATCTTAGTGGAATTAAATTACATTCTAGTAATAATGGGGCCGTTTTGGGTTCTGTTGGCATTCGTATGTGAATTGGAAGGCCTCTTTCCAGAATGGCTGCATCAAAGGACACTCCCAGAAAATATGGAAAATTGTTCCCACTTGTTTGCATTCTCCCCAACATTGGTTACTGACATCCCCAAAGCTCCTAGCCAGGTTGAATGGGGTATAGTAGCACCTCGTTAGCACTTTATAGTGGGTTTGTAATTAAAGTAGACCTGTTAACCCACTTAAAGGAAGACCTCCCCGTGTGACTGACATACATTCTCTCAGGTCTCTCCCAGTTTCGCCGGTGAACCTTCTTCATTTCTCCCATCTTCCCTGATAAAATATTGTAGCATTTCCTTGTGAGGGATCTTTGGGTTACGGGAGTTCTAGTTAAGAAAGGGATCAGCTTATTCGGGAATGCACATTCTAAAAATTGAGATTTGCTCAGAAAAGAGTGGAAGTCGTTTGTGGAGAGGTTGGAAAGGGATGGTCTTTTATCCGCTGTTAGATCGGATCAGTTTGCTACCCGTCTGATCCATTCCTTGAGATACAAGTTAGGGATAAGGGGGTAGAGGATGTCTATGGGTAGGGCCACAGGTTTCCTCTCGAGCAGTTTTATATTTGTAAGCGAGACGATTCCCGGCCTGAAGGGATGCCACCATGGGGGATGACATGGAGTGTATGTCGAGATGAAGGTCTGGATATATAATACTGAGAATAGAGGCCTTAAGGAAGGAATCGAAGGATTGTTCTTCCATATATCTCCACGGTGGTCTCTGGGGACACTCCACCCATAATGCTGCTTGATTTATATTTGTAGCTTGGTAGTAGGACTACAGATTGGCTACTCCTAGGCCTCCAGGTCTTTTCCCTCCCCACACAAAATGTAACATTTGTTTTTGGAATTCATCTGTAAGGCTGGGTTCACACTGGGCGGATTTGCCGTGGAAATTCCGTCCAGATTTTCTCTGCGGCCGCTAATCCTGTGATTAGCCAGCCATGTGGACGAGATTTCTCAGAAATCTCGTCCACCCAGGACGGCAAATCTGCGGCGGCAAAGCCAGCAGAAGCCGACACTGCGGAGCGATTTCACCAGCCACAGCATGTTTGTTTTGTGTTTTCTTCCGCTGCGGCCGCTTTCCTCTATAGGAGAGCCGGCTGCAGCAAAAAAGCAACTGGCCAGGCCGCTGCAAAACCTGCGGTTAAGTGCCACGGGTTTTGAAGCAGCAGATTCCTGGCGTAAATCTTGCGTTTTTTTGCTGCGTCCAAACTGCGAGATTTCCACCCAGAATCCAGCATGTGTGAACCCAGCCTAACATTGTGCGGGATAGGACAAACCAAGGTGCGAAAAACATATAGGATCTTAGCCAACACCGCCATCTGGTACTAGACTATTCTTCCAAACCATGATGGCTCCTGTTCAAGACCGGTCAATTCTGATTGCAGTGACAGAAGGATTGAAATGTAGGGAAATAATATCTTTTAGTCGGAGACACAATTTTATGCCCAAATCGGGAATCCTGGAAGACCATTGGGACACAAGTCCCCTCTGCATATCTGCTTTTAGGGATGTGTTAATGATTAAGATCTGGGATTTCCTAATATTTAGCTTGTAGTATGAGGCCTTTCCAAATGATCTCACAATACTTTCCACTGCCCTCAGGGAGCTGAGGGGATTCGTCAGGGTCATGAGCACATCGCCAGCGAATACTCCAATTTTGTGTTGCCTGTTTTCCATTGAATAACCCTGAATTTTCAAAGAGAGTTTTATCAATTCTGCCAGGGGTTCCATAATGGATATACATATTAATGGAGGGCGTCCCTGGCGGGTGCCATTGGTTATTTGGAATGACAGAGCCCCATCAAGACTCTAGCAGATGGAGTCATGTATAAAGCTTGGATTGCTCTAAGGAAATCTCCTTTTATACTAAATTTTGGAGTGAGGCGAAGGCAACCTCCCAATGGAGTCTATCGAACGCCTTCTCTGCATCCAGGGCAAGGAGGAGAGAAGGTGCGTGACCCGACCCCATCTCTGCAATCACAGGTAGTGCTCTCCTGGTGCCGTCCGCAGCTTGTCTGCCTCTGACAAATCCCACCTGGTGTATAATACTAGGTAAGATCTCGAAGAGCCTCGTGGCTAAAATTTTGGAATACATTTTTGTGTCCGTGTTTAGCAGTGACTTTGGTCTGAAGTTAGCCGGGGAATCTGTGGTTTTGCCCGTGGACATGGCCTCATTGAATGTTATAGTATGGGACCGAGACAATATCTTTGGGAAAATCTTATAATATTCATTTGAGAAACCATCTGGTCCCGGGGATTTAAATGTCAGGACAGGGTCCGGGATGCTGGAAGTCCCTGAGGAAACCTGCTAAACCCCAGGGCGACCACTGGGCGGCGGTCCCTACACTCAGCTAGGGAAGCGGGACACAGGGACGACAAACACTGGAGACAAACAAACAGTAGAATGGTCAGACTATCCGGGTCGGCGATAGGAGGGTACGCGGTACTAAGGGGTCAGGCAAAAAACTAAGTCAGATCCAGAAAGCAGAAAGTCAGAAAGCCGGGGTCACAACAGGAGTCAAACAATATGCGGGTGCAGCTGGAAGACCAAACTAACACCGGCAAGGATCAGCACACTGACAGGTTCAAATCCTGTCAGAGCTCCCTGTAAAGGAAATGAAAACCCCAGAGGTGAGGGGGACACAAAAACATTTCACTGGAAAAAAGCCAAAAATGCAGTACCTGATAAGGTGTAAAGCAGGCACGATCACCATAAGACCAGCATAATGGCCATAAGATCGGCACAATGGCCATAGGATCGGCACAATGGCTATATGATCGGCACAATGACCATAAGATCGGCACAATGGCCATAAGATCGGCAAAATGACCATAAGATCGGCACAATGGCCATAAGATCGGCAC
This sequence comes from Eleutherodactylus coqui, assembly GCF_035609145.1. Classification (NCBI taxonomy): domain Eukaryota; kingdom Metazoa; phylum Chordata; class Amphibia; order Anura; family Eleutherodactylidae; genus Eleutherodactylus; species Eleutherodactylus coqui. Next base: position 536,105,277 of record NC_089837.1, on the reverse strand, counting down.
AATGACCATAAGATCGGCACAATGGCCATAAGATCGGCACAATGGCCATAAGATCGGCACAATGACCATAAGATCGGCACAATGGCCATAAGATCGGCACAATGACCATAAGATCGGCACAATGGCCATAGGATCGGCACAATGGCTATATGATCGGCACAATGACCATAAGATCGGCACAATGACCATAAGATCGGCACAATGGCCATAAGATCGGCACAATGGCCATAAGATCGGCACAATGACCATAAGATCGGCACAATGGCCATAAGATCGGCACAATGACCATAAGATCGGCACAATGGCCATAGGATCGGCACAATGGCTATATGATCGGCACAATGACCATAAGATCGGCACAATGACCATAAGATCGGCACAATGGCCATAAGATCGGCACAGTGACCATAAGATCGGCACAATGGCCGTAGGACCTAACAATATGCAGCAAGTCAGACTATAAACCAGAGGAGCTAAACTGTCCTCTGCAGACCTACATGCAGCCGCCCACTCAACCAGCCCAGACCTCGTTTCCATGGTTGCCGTCTAATTTTCGCCGTCTAATGGCCAAATTAGACGCGCTTGCGCAGTCCGGGTCTTCTGCTTTTCTCAATGGGGCTCCGTGTAGCCCCGCCCCGTCACGTGCCGATTCCAGCCAATCAGGAGGCTGGAATCGGCAATGGACCGCACAGAAGCCCTGCGGTCCACCGAGGGAGAAGATGCCGGCGGCCATCTTCACCGGGTAAGTAAGAAGTCACCGGAGCGCGGGGATTCAGGTAAGCGCTGTCCAGTGTTCTTTTTTAACCCCTGCATCGGGGTTGTCTCGCGCCGAACGGGGGGCAGGGGGGGGGGGGGGGTTGAAAAAAAAAAAAAAACCCGTTTCGGCGCGGGACAACCCCTTTAATGACCACTCACGGTAGAATGTGAATTGAATGCAGTATCAGCACACAGGGAGATACCGCAGTAGGAGGAAGAAAAGAAAAAAAAACTAGTCTGTCATGTGAATGTGCAGAATGCAAATTTCAAATGAAAGCCTGAAGAAGCATGCAAACAGCCAGAATCGAAGGGGTGGAGCTAGATGATGTAAAAGTACGTAATGGGTCATCCCTCTCTGGTCCACAAGGAGGAGGGGTAAGAGTCTTGGGTTGTAAGGAAAAATTGTTTTTTTTTTTAATTTGATGATACATTGCAGGCAGGAACAGATTAATAATGAATTTGCTTAACGGATATCACATTTCCAATATGGATAGATGTTTGTGGATTATTCTGCCCTGATGTAACTCATGTCTCTGTTATTGGTGCTGACATCTTACAAGCCTTATCTGCATCCATCAAATGGATCGGTACGGGTTGAGACCTCAGGTGCCGGTTCAGAAGAGTTTTGTAAACTAACTGCTCTCTTGGTGGATCCGGCTCATGTGTTTGCCTGACAGCCGTTGCAGAAACTCAGCTTTCCGCAGGTCCTGACAAATGGTGGGCCACCTCCAAGACAGACATAGGGAAATTGAATGTACCCCCTATGATGGTATACCTGAAGCCAGGATACACACCCGTGGGACAAACAGTATCCCTTTAGATTCCCACAAGAAAATGTTGTTGGGGAACAAGTGGGAGACTTGGTTCCAATTAGGGCTTTATGCAAGGTATGTCCTCCAGCTTCTCAAGAAAAAGACACAAAAAGGTCATAGGGACACCTACCACATGATCCATGACCTCCGCGAGGGGAACAAGGTTACGGTTCTGAACTACCCCCTAGTGGTCCTCACCCCTCATGACATCCAGAGCATATGCACACAAGTGCGACCCAAGCACTTATTTCTGGCCTGTCAGATCCGGCTACAATGCGCCCTTCTCATGCCTTCTAGCTTCTCTTTTCAATGTTGTAATTCCTCTTCTTCCATTTGAGTACCCTGGTTCGGATGCGGGAGGGGGAGGCATAGGTGATCTGGGTATTACAGATCAGCTATTATTAAATTCTTTGCTACAAGATTCTGATCCATGTGAAATAGAACATCAACACGATTATTTAGTACTGATACAGTAAGAAACTGCAGGTATGCAAACAGTTACCGGAACCTCTGTTGACAATGTATATGTTCAGCTTTTTGCAGATGGTACCAGGGTGAGAATTGATGACTCCACATCGGATATGCAGTGGTCACACAACAAGATGTCCTAGAAGCAGAAGCTCTGCCTCCGCATGTCTCAGCACAAGAAGCGGAACTGAAGGCCCTCACTGAGGCGAGTAGAGTGGCGAAAGGTAAGACGGCGACCATTTACACTGACTCCTGGTATGCATCTGGCATAGCTCATGATTACGGCCCAATATGGAAGGCCAGACAGTTTTTTTACCTCAGCAGGACAACCAATTGAGAATGGTGCAGCGGTGCAGAGTCTCATGGAGGCCCTACTACTACCTGACAATTTAATCGAAAATTGGAAAAAAGCTCCCGGCGCTGCGGAGTCTCCGATAACTCCGGTATCTCCGTACCACATACATTTTAAAAGTATTTAATGCAATGCGTTTCGGCATCTTCATTTGCCTTTCTCAAGCATATGTATGAACAGCTGCAGGGCCACGGAGCGCATAAATGTGTCATCCTGAGGACGCCATCAGCGCTACTATCGGAGAGGTCGGAGCTGCAGATTGCTCTAGATGTTACAAGGTGTCTATGTGACTACGGGGCGAGGACACGGATGCTCATCCTCCTCATCATCCCCGAGAAGGCTTAGGGTGGATCGACCCCTGCAACCCTTGGTGAATACCATTCCAGCTTACCTCAAAGACAGTAAAAATGGGCTACATTCTGTTCCGAATATCATGAAAAAGAGGATATGGATGGATGAACTGTGCTGTAGTGGGCCTGCAGTGTAGTTGGCCTGTGCTGTAGTCGGTCTGCGGTGTGGGTGGCCTGTGCTGTAGTCGGCCTGAGGTGTAGTTGGCCTGTGGTGTGGTCGGCCTGTGCTGTAGTCGGCTTGCGGTGTAGTCGGCCTGCGGTGTGGTCGGCCTGCGGTGTGGGTGGCCTGCGGTGTGGTCGGCCTGCGATGTGGTCGGCCTGTGCTGTGGTCGGCCTGTGCTGTAGTTGGCCTGCGGTGTGGGTGGCCTGCGGTGTGGGTGGCCTGTGGTGTAGTTGGCCTGTGCTGTAGTCGGCCTGCGGTGTAGTCGGCCTGCGGTGTGGGCGGCCAGCGGTGTGGGCGGCCTGTGGTGTGGGCGGCCTGTGGTGTGGGCGGCCTGCGGTGTGGTCGGCCGGCGGTGTAGATCGCCTGTGCTGTAGTTGGCCTGTGGTGTAGTCGGCCTGCGGTGCGGTCGGCCTGCGGTGTGGTTGGCCTGTGTGGTCGGCCTGCGGTGCGGTTGGCCTATGTGGTCGGCCTGCGGTGTAGTCGGCCTGCGGTGTTGGCGGCCTGCGGTGTGGTCGGCCTGCGGTGTGGTCGGCCTGTGCTGTGGTCGGCCTGTGCTGTAGTCGGCCTGCGGTGTGGGTGGCCTGCGGTGTGGGTGGCCTGCGGTGTGGGTGGCCTGTGGTGTAGTTGGCCTGTGCTGTAGTCGGCCTGCGGTGTAGTCGGCCTGCGGTGTGGGTGGCCTGCGGTGTGGGTGGCCTGCGGTGTGGTCGGCCTGCGGTTTGGGCGGCCTGCGGTTTTGGCGGCCTGCGGTTTGGGCGGCCAGCGGTTTGGGCGGCCTGCGGTGTGGGCGGCCTGCGGTGTGGGCGGCCTGCGGTGTGGGCGGCCTGTGCTGTAGTGGGCCTGCAGTGTAGTCGGTCTGCGGTATAGTCGGCCTGTGGTGTGGTCGGCCTGTGCTGTAGTCGGCCTGCGGTGTGGGCGGCCTGCGGTGTAGTTGGCCTGTAGTGTAGTCGGCCTGCGGTGCGGTTGGCCTGTGGTGTAGTTGGCCTGCGGTGCGGTTGGCCTGTGCTGTAGTCGGCCTGCGGTGCGGTTGGCCTGTAGTGTAGTCGGCCTGTGGTGTAGTCGGCCTGCGGTGTGGTTGGCCTGTGTGGTCGGCCTGCGGTGCGGTTGGCCTATGTGGTCGGCCTGCGGTGTAGTCGGCCTGCGGTGTGGGCGGCCTGTGCTGTAGTGGGCCTGCAGTGTAGTTGGCCTGTGCTGTAGTCGGCCTGCGGTGTGGTCGGCCTGTGCTGTAGTCGGCCTGTGGTGTGGTCGGCCTGTGCTGTAGTCGGCCTGCAGTGTAGTCGGCCTGTGGTGTGGTCGGCCTGCGGTGTGGGTGGCCTGCAGTGTGGGTGGCCTGCGGTGTGGTCGGCCTGCGGTGTGGTCGGCCTGCGGTTTGGGCGGCCTGCGGTTTGGGCGGCCTGCGGTGTGGTTGGCCTGTGGTGTGGGCGGCCTGCGGTGTGGGCGGCCTGTGCTGTAGTGGGCCTGCAGTGTAGTTGGCCTGTGCTGTAGTCGGCCTGCGGTGTGGGTGGCCTGTGCTGTAGTCGGCCTGCGGTATAGTCGGCCTGTGGTGTGGTCGGCCTGCGGTGTGGGCGGCATGCGGTGTAGTTGGCCTGCGGTGCGGTTGGCCTGCGGTGTAGTTGGCCTGCGGTGCGGTTGGCCTGTGGTGTAGTTGGCCTGCGGTGCGGTTGGCCTGTGCTGTAGTCGGCCTGCGGTGCGGTTGGCCTGTGGTGTAGTCGGCCTGTGGTGTAGGCGGCCTCTATTGGTGCACACCACACACCATACAGGCGGTTGGCTTTCATCTAATACACGCGGCATTATTCTCCTGCGTTAGAGGAATTTATCTTCAGGTTTATTCAGCTTTTATTTGAACATAATTGTTCTGTTTTTGATGAAGAATATTATTTACAAGCTGCAGGAGCCCCAATGGGGCCCCAATACCCAGCAGCCATTGCCATCCTGACGAAGAGCGGGTGGGAATCTACTTCTATGTATTCTCGATGCGAGCCATATGATGGCCGTGCGGTGTGCGCTGTATGGAGGACATCGCCGTTATCTTGGACGATGATATGATGGCCGTGCGGTGTTCGCTGTATGGAGGACATCGCTGTTATCTGGGACGATGATATGATGGCCGTGCGGTGCGGTGTGCGCTGTATGGAGGACATCGCCGTTATCTGGGACGATGATATGATGGCCGTGCGGTGCGGTGTGCGCTGTATGGAGGACATCACCGTTATCTGGGACAATGCGATATATGATGGCCGTGCGGTGCGGTGTGCGCTGTATGGAGGACATCGCTGTTATCTGGGACGATGATATGATGGCCGTGCGGTGTGGTGTGCGCTGTATGGAGGACATCGCCGTTATCTGGGACGATGATATGATGGCCGTGCGGTGTGCGCTGTATGGAGGACATCGCCGTTATCTGGGACGATGATATGATGGCCGTGCGGTGTGCGCTGTATGGAGGACATCGCCGTTATCTGGGACGATGATATGATGACCGTGTGGTGTGCGCTGTATGGAGGACATCGCCGTTATCTGAGACGATGATATGATGGCCGTGCGGTGTGCGCTGTATGGAGGACATCGCTGTTATCTTGGACGATGATATGATGGCCGTGTGGTGTGCGCTGTATGGAGGACATCGCTGTTATCTGGGACGATGCGATATATGATGGCCGTGCGGTGCGGTGTGCGCTGTATGAAGGACATCGCCGTTATCTGGGACGATGATATGATGGCCGTGTGGTGTGCGCTGTATGGAGGACATCGCCGTTATCTGGGACGATGATATGATGGCCGTGCGGTGTGCGCTGTATGGAGGACATCGCCGTTATCTGGGACGATGATATGATGGCCGTACGGTGCGGTGTACGCTGCATGGAGGACATCGCCGTTATCTGGGACGATGCGATATATGATGGCCGTGCGGTGCGGTGTATGGAGGACATCGCCGTTATCTGGGACGATGATATGATGGCCGTGCGGTGCGGTGTGCGCTGTATGGAGGACATCGCCGTTATCTGGGACGATGCGATATATGATGGCCGTGCGGTGCGGTGTGCGCTGTATGGAGGACATCGCTGTTATCTTGGACGATGATATGATGGCCGTGCGGTGTATGGAGGACATCGCCGTTATCTGGGACGATGATATGATGGCCGTGCGGTGCGGTGTGCGCTGTATGGAGGACATCGCCGTTATCTGGGCCGATGCGATATATGATGGCCGTGCGGTGTGCGCTGTATGGAGGACATCGCCGTTATCTGGGACGATGCGATATATGATGGCCGTGCGGTGCGGTGTGCGCTGTATGGAGGACATCGCTGTTATCTTGGACGATGATATGATGGCCGTGCGGTGCGGTGTGCGCTGTATGGAGGACATCGCCGTTATCTGGGACGATGATATGATGGCCGTGCGGTGCGGTGTGCGCTGTATGGAGGACATCGCCGTTATCTGGGACGATACGATATATGATGGCCGTGCGGTGTGGAGTGCGCTGTATGGAGGACATCGCCGTTATCTGGGACGATGATATGATGGCCGTGCGGTGCGGTGTGCGCTGTATGGAGGACATCGCCGTTATCTGGGACGATGATATGATGGCCGTGCGGTGCGGTGTGCGCTGTATGGAGGACATCGCCGTTATCTGGGACGATACGATATATGATGGCCGTGCGGTGTGGAGTGCGCTGTATGGAGGACATCGCCGTTATCTGGGACGATGATATGATGGCCGTGCGGTGCGGTGTACGCTGCATGGAGGACATCGCCGTTATCTGGGACGATGCGATATATGATGGCCATGCGGTGCGGTGTGCGCTGTATGGAGGACATCGCCGTTATCTGGGACGATGATATGATGGCCGTGCGGTGTGCGCTGTATGGAGGACTTCGCATTTATCTGGGACGATGATATGATGGCCGTGCGGTGCGGTGTGCGCTGCATGGAGGACATCGCCGTTATCTGGGACGATGCGATATATGATGGCCGTGCGCTGTGCGCTGCATGGAGGACATCGCCGTTATCTGGGACGATGCAATATATGATGGCCGTGCGGTGCGGTGTATGGAGGACATCGCCGTTATCTGGGACGATGATATGATGGCCGTGCGGTGCGGTGTGCGCTGTATGGAGGACATCGCCGTTATCTGGGACGATGCGATATATGATGGCCGTGCGGTGCGGTGTGCGCTGTATGGAGGACATCGCTGTTATCTTGGACGATGATATGATGGCCGTGCGGTGCGGTGTATGGAGGACATCGCCGTTATCTGGGACGATGATATGATGGCCGTGCGGTGTGCGCTGTATGGAGGACATCGCCGTTATCTGGGACGATGATATGATGGCCGTGCGGTGCGGTGTGCGCTGTATGGAGGACATCGCCGTTATCTGGGCCGATGCGATATATGATGGCCGTGCGGTGTGCGCTGTATGGAGGACATCGCCGTTATCTGGGACGATGCGATATATGATGGCCGTGCGGTGCGGTGTGCGCTGTATGGAGGACATCGCTGTTATCTTGGACGATGATATGATGGCCGTGCGGTGCGGTGTGCGCTGTATGGAGGACATCGCCGTTATCTGGGACGATGATATGATGGCCGTGCGGTGCGGTGTGCGCTGTATGGAGGACATCGCCGTTATCTGGGACGATACGATATATGATGGCCGTGCGGTGTGGAGTGCGCTGTATGGAGGACATCGCCGTTATCTGGGACGATGCGATATATGATGGCCGTGCGGTGTGCGCTGTATGGAGGACATCGCCGTTATCTGGGACGATGATATGATGGCCGTGCGGTGCGGTGTGCGCTGTATGCAGGACATCGCCGTTATCTGGGACGATGATATGATGGCCGTGCGGTGCGGTGTACGCTGCATGGAGGACATCGCCGTTATCTGGGACGATGATATGATGGCCGTGCGGTGTGCGCTGTATGGAGGACTTCGCATTTATCTGGGACGATGATATGATGGCCGTGCGGTGCGGTGTGCGCTGCATGGAGGACATCGCCGTTATCTGGGACGATGCGATATATGATGGCCGTGCGCTGTGCGCTGTATGGAGGACATCGCTGTTATCTGGGACGATGATATGATGGCCGTGCAGTGCGGTGTGCGCTGTATGGAGGACATCGCCGTTATCTGGGACGATGCGATATATGATGGCCGTGCGGTGTGCGCTGTATGGAGGACATCGCTGTTATCTGGGACGATGCGATATATGATGGCCGTGTGGTGTGCGCTGTATGGAGGACATCGCTGTTATCTGGGACGATGCGATATATGATGGCCGTGCGGTGCGGTGTGCGCTGTATGGAGGACATCGCCGTTATCTGGGACGATGCGATATATGATGGCCGTGCGGTGTGGTGTGCGCTGTATGGAGGACATCGCCGTTATCTTGGACGATGATATGATGGCCGTGCGGTGCGGTGTGCGCTGTATGGAGGACATCGCTGTTATCTGGGACGATGCAATATATGATGGCCGTGCGGTGCGGTGTGCGCTGTATGGAGGACATCGCTGTTATCTGGGACGATGATATGATGGCCGTGTGGTGTGCGCTGTATGGAGGACATCACCGTTATCTGGGACGATGATATGATGGCCGTGCGGTGTGCGCTGTATGGAGGACATCGCCGTTATCTGGGACGATGATATGATGGCCGTGCGGTGTGCGCTGTATGGAGGACATCGCCGTTATCTTGGACGATGCGATATATGATGGCCGTGCGGTGCGGTGTGCGCTGTATGGAGGAGATCGCCGTTTTCTGGGACGATGCGATATATGATGGCCGTGCGGTGTGCGCTGTATGGAGGACATCGCTGTTATCTCGGACGATGATATGATGGCCGTGCGGTGCGGTGTGCGCTGTATGGAGGACATCGCCGTTATCTGGGACGATCATATGATGGCCGTGTGGTGTGCGCTGTATGGAGGACATCGCCGTTATCTGGGACGATGCGATATATGATGGCCGTGCGGTGTGCGCTGTATGGAGGACATCGCCGTTATCTGGGACGATCATATGATGGCCGTGTGGTGTGCGCTGTATGGAGGACATCGCTGTTATCTGGGACGATGCAATATATGATGGCCGTGTGGTGTGCGCTGTATGGAGGACATCGCTGTTATCTGGGACGATGCAATATATGATGGCCGTGCGGTGTGCGCTGTATGGAGGCCATCGCCGTTATCTGGGACGATACGATATATGATGGCCGTGCGGTGTGGAGTGCGCTGTATGGAGGACATCGCCGTTATCTGGGACGATGATATGATGGCCGTGCGGTGCGGTGTGCGCTGTATGCAGGACATCGCCGTTATCTGGGACGATGATATGATGGCCGTGCGGTGCGGTGTACGCTGCATGGAGGACATCGCCGTTATCTGGGACGATGCGATATATGATGGCCATGCGGTGCGGTGTGCGCTGTATGGAGGACATCGCCGTTATCTGGGACGATGATATGATGGCCGTGCGGTGTGCGCTGTATGGAGGACTTCGCATTTATCTGGGACGATGATATGATGGCCGTGCGGTGCGGTGTGCGCTGCATGGAGGACATCGCCGTTATCTGGGACGATGCGATATATGATGGCCGTGCGCTGTGCGCTGTATGGAGGACATCGCTGTTATCTGGGACGATGATATGATGGCCGTGCGGTGCGGTGTGCGCTGTATGGAGGACATCACCGTTATCTGGGACGATGCAATATATGATGGCCGTGCGGTGTGCGCTGTATGGAGGACATCGCTGTTATCTGGGACGATGATATGATGGCCGTGCAGTGCGGTGTGCGCTGTATGGAGGACATCGCCGTTATCTGGGACGATGCGATATATGATGGCCGTGCGGTGTGCGCTGTATGGAGGACATCGCTGTTATCTGGGACGATGCGATATATGATGGCCGTGTGGTGTGCGCTGTATGGAGGACATCGCTGTTATCTGGGACGATGCGATATATGATGGCCGTGTGGTGTGCGCTGTATGGAGGACATCGCCGTTATCTTGGACGATGATATGATGGCCGTGCGGTGCGGTGTGCGCTGTATGGAGGACATCGCTGTTATCTGGGACGATGCAATATATGATGGCCGTGCGGTGTGGTGTGCGCTGTATGGAGGACATCGCTGTTATCTGGGACGATGATATGATGGCCGTGTGGTGTGCGCTGTATGGAGGACATCACCGTTATCTGGGACGATGATATGATGGCCGTGCGGTGTGCGCTGTATGGAGGACATCGCCGTTATCTGGGACGATGATATGATGGCCGTGCGGTGTGCGCTGTATGGAGGACATCGCCGTTATCTTGGACGATGCGATATATGATGGCCGTGCGGTGCGGTGTGCGCTGTATGGAGGAGATCGCCGTTTTCTGGGACGATGCGATATATGATGGCCGTGCGGTGTGCGCTGTATGGAGGACATCGCTGTTATCTCGGACGATGATATGATGGCCGTGCGGTGCGGTGTGCGCTGTATGGAGGACATCGCCGTTATCTGGGACGATCATATGATGGCCGTGTGGTGTGCGCTGTATGGAGGACATCGCCGTTATCTGGGACGATGCGATATATGATGGCCGTGCGGTGTGCGCTGTATGGAGGACATCGCTGTTATCTGGGACGATGCAATATATGATGGCCGTGTGGTGTGCGCTGTATGGAGGACATCGCCGTTATCTGGGACGATGCAATATATGATGGCCGTGCGGTGTGCGCTGTATGGAGGCCATCGCCGTTATCTGGGACGATGCAATATATGATGGCCGTGCGGTGTGCGCTGTATGGAGGACATCACCGTTATCTGGGACGATGATATGATGGCCGTGCGGTGTGCGCTGTATGGAGGACATCGCCGTTATCTGGGACGATGATATGATGGCCGTGCGGTGTGCGCTGTATGGAGGACATCGCCGTTATCTGGGACGATGATATGATGGCCGTGTGGTGTGCGCTGTATGGAGGACATCGCCGTTATCTGGGACGATGCGATATATGATGGCCGTGCGGTGTGCGCTGTATGGAGGCCATCGCCGTTATCTGGGACGATGCAATATATGATGGCCGTGCGGTGTGGTGTGCGCTGTATGGAGGACATCACCGTTATCTGGGATGATGATATGATGGCCGTGCGGTGTGCGCTGTATGGAGGCCATCGCCGTTATCTGGGACGATGCAGATATGATGGCCGTGCGGTGTGCGCTGTATGGAGGACATCACCGTTATCTGGGACGATGATATGATGGCCGTGCGGTGCGGTGTGCGCTGTATGGAGGACATCGCCGTTTTCTGGGACGATGCAATATATGATGGCCGTGTGGTGTGCGCTGTATGGAGGACATCGCCGTTATCTGGGACGATGCGATATATGATGGCCGTGCGGTGCGGTGTGCGCTGTATGGAGGACATCGCCGTTATCTGGGACGATGATATGATGGCCGTGCGGTGTGCGCTGTATGGAGGAGATCGCCGTTATCTGGGACGATGCGATATATGATGGCCGTGCGGTGCGGTGTGCGCTGTATGGAGGACATCGCCGTTATCTTGGACGATGATATGATGGCCGTGCGGTGCGGTGTGCGCTGTATGGAGGCCATCGCCGTTATCTGGGACGATGCAGATATGATGGCCGTGCGGTGTGCGCTGTATGGAGGACATCGCCGTTATCTGGGACGATGCGATATATGATGGCCGTGCGGTGTGCGCTGTATGGAGGACATCCCCGTTATCTGGGACGATGCGATATATGATGGCCGTGCGGTGCGGTGTGCGCTGTATGGAGGACATCGCCGTTATCTTGGACGATGATATGATGGCCGTGCGGTGCGGTGTGCGCTGTATGGAGGCCATCGCCGTTATCTGGGACGATGCAGATATGATGGCCGTGCGGTGTGCGCTGTATGGAGGACATCGCCGTTATCTGGGACGATGCGATATATGATGGCCGTGCGGTGTGCGCTGTATGGAGGACATCGCCGTTATCTTGGACGATGATATGATGGCCGTGCGGTGTGCGCTGTATGGAGGACATCGCCGTTATCTTGGACGATGATATGATGGCCGTGCGGTGCGGTGTGCGCTGTATGGAGGACATCGCCGTTATCTTGGACGATGATATGATGGCCGTGCGGTGCGGTGTGCGCTGTATGGAGGACATCGCCGTTATCTGGGACGATGCAATATATGATGGCCGTGCGGTGCGGTGTGCGTAGTATGGAGGACATCGCCGTTATCTTGGACGATGATATGATGGCCGTGCGGTGCGGTGTGCGCTGTATGGAGGACATCGCCGTTATCTGGGACGATGCGATATATGATGGCCGTGCGGTGTGCGCTGTATGGAGGACATCGCCGTTATCTGGGACGATCATATGATGGCCGTGCGGTGTGGAGTGCGCTGTATGGAGGACATCGCCGTTATCTGGGACGATGATATGATGGCCGTGCGGTGTGCGCTGTATGGAGGACATCGCCGTTATCTGGGACGATGATATGATGGCCGTGCGGTGCGGTGTGCGCTATATGGAGGACATCGCCGTTATCTGGGACGATGCGATATATGATGGCCGTGCGGTGTGCGCTGTATGGAGGACATCGCCGTTATCTGGGACGATGATATGATGGCCGTGCGGTGTGCGCTGTATGGAGGACATCGCCGTTATCTGGGACGATGATATGATGGCCGTGCGGTGTGCGCTGTATGGAGGACATCGCCGTTATCTGGGACGATATATGATGGCCGTGCGGTGTGCGCTGTATGGAGGACATCGCCGTTATCTGGGACGATATATGATGGCCGTGCGGTGTGCGCTGTATGGAGGACATCGCCGTTATCTGGGACTATACGATATATGATGGCCGTGCGGTGTGCGCTGTATGGAGGACATCGCCGTTATCTGGGACGATGCGATATATGATGGCCGTGTGGTGCGGTGTGCGCTGTATGGAGGACATCGCCGTTATCTGGGACGATGATATGATGGCCGTGCGGTGTGCGCTGTATGGAGGACATCGCTGTTATCTTGGACGATGATATGATGGCCGTGCGGTGTGCGCTGTATGGAGGACATCGCCGTTATCTGGGACGATGATATGATGGCCGTGCGGTGTGCGCTGTATGGAGGACATCCCCGTTATCTGGGACAATGCGATATATGATGGCCGTGCGGTGTGCGCTGTATGGAGGACATCGCTGTTATCTGGGACGATGATATGATGGCCGTGCGGTGCGGTGTGCGCTGTATGGAGGACATCGCTGTTATCTGGGACGATGATATGATGGCCGTGCGGTGTGCGCTGTATGGAGGACATCGCCGTTATCTGGGACGATGATATGATGGCCGTGCGGTGTGCGCTGTATGGAGGACATCGCCGTTATCTGGGACGATGATATGATGGCCATGCGGTGCGGTGTGCGCTGTATGGAGGACATCGCTGTTATCTGGGACGATGATATGATGGCCGTGTGGTGTGCGCTGTATGGAGGACATCACCGTTATCTGGGACGATGATATGATGGCCGTGCGGTGTGCGCTGTATGGAGGACATCGCCGTTATCTGGGACGATGCAATATATGATGGCCGTGTGGTGTGCGCTGTATGGAGGACATCGCTGTTATCTGGGACGATGCAATATATGATGGCCGTGCGGTGTGGTGTGCGCTGTATGGAGGACATCGCTGTTATCTGGGACGATGATATGATGGCCGTGTGGTGTGCGCTGTATGGAGGACATCACCGTTATCTGGGACGATGATATGATGGCCGTGCGGTGTGCGCTGTATGGAGGACATCGCCGTTATCTGGGACGATGATATGATGGCCGTGCGGTGTGCGCTGTATGGAGGACATCGCCGTTATCTTGGACGATGCGATATATGATGGCCGTGCGGTGCGGTGTGCGCTGTATGGAGGAGATCGCCGTTTTCTGGGACGATGCGATATATGATGGCCGTGCGGTGTGCGCTGTATGGGGGACATCGCTGTTATCTCGGACGATGATATGATGGCCGTGCGGTGCGGTGTGCGCTGTATGGAGGACATCGCCGTTATCTGGGACGATCATATGATGGCCGTGTGGTGTGCGCTGTATGGAGGACATCGCCGTTATCTGGGACGATGCGATATATGATGGCCGTGCGGTGTGCGCTGTATGGAGGACATCGCTGTTATCTGGGACGATGCAATATATGATGGCCGTGTGGTGTGCGCTGTATGGAGGACATCGCTGTTATCTGGGACGATGCAATATATGATGGCCGTGCGGTGTGCGCTGTATGGAGGCCATCGCCGTTATCTGGGACGATGCAATATATGATGGCCGTGCGGTGTGCGCTGTATGGAGGACATCACCGTTATCTGGGACGATGATATGATGGCCGTGCGGTGTGCGCTGTATGGAGGACATCGCCGTTATCTGGGACGATGATATGATGGCCGTGCGGTGTGCGCTGTATGGAGGACATCGCCGTTATCTGGGACGATGATATGATGGCCGTGTGGTGTGCGCTGTATGGAGGACATCGCCGTTATCTGGGACGATGCGATATATGATGGCCGTGCGGTGTGCGCTGTATGGAGGCCATCGCCGTTATCTGGGACGATGCAATATATGATGGCCGTGCGGTGTGGTGTGCGCTGTATGGAGGACATCACCGTTATCTGGGATGATGATATGATGGCCGTGCGGTGTGCGCTGTATGGAGGCCATCGCCGTTATCTGGGACGATGCAGATATGATGGCCGTGCGGTGTGCGCTGTATGGAGGACATCACCGTTATCTGGGACGATGATATGATGGCCGTGCGGTGCGGTGTGCGCTGTATGGAGGACATCGCCGTTTTCTGGGACGATGCAATATATGATGGCCGTGTGGTGTGCGCTGTATGGAGGACATCGCCGTTATCTGGGACGATGCGATATATGATGGCCGTGCGGTGCGGTGTGCGCTGTATGGAGGACATCGCCGTTATCTGGGACGATGATATGATGGCCGTGCGGTGTGCGCTGTATGGAGGAGATCGCCGTTATCTGGGACGATGCGATATATGATGGCCGTGCGGTGCGGTGTGCGCTGTATGGAGGACATCGCCGTTATCTTGGACGATGATATGATGGCCGTGCGGTGCGGTGTGCGCTGTATGGAGGCCATCGCCGTTATCTGGGACGATGCAGATATGATGGCCGTGCGGTGTGCGCTGTATGGAGGACATCGCCGTTATCTGGGACGATGCGATATATGATGGCCGTGCGGTGTGCGCTGTATGGAGGACATCCCCGTTATCTGGGACGATGCGATATATGATGGCCGTGCGGTGCGGTGTGCGCTGTATGGAGGACATCGCCGTTATCTTGGACGATGATATGATGGCCGTGCGGTGCGGTGTGCGCTGTATGGAGGCCATCGCCGTTATCTGGGACGATGCAGATATGATGGCCGTGCGGTGTGCGCTGTATGGAGGACATCGCCGTTATCTGGGACGATGCGATATATGATGGCCGTGCGGTGTGCGCTGTATGGAGGACATCGCCGTTATCTTGGACGATGATATGATGGCCGTGCGGTGTGCGCTGTATGGAGGACATCGCCGTTATCTTGGACGATGATATGATGGCCGTGCGGTGCGGTGTGCGCTGTATGGAGGACATCGCCGTTATCTTGGACGATGATATGATGGCCGTGCGGTGCGGTGTGCGCTGTATGGAGGACATCGCCGTTATCTGGGACGATGCAATATATGATGGCCGTGCGGTGCGGTGTGCGTAGTATGGAGGACATCGCCGTTATCTTGGACGATGATATGATGGCCGTGCGGTGCGGTGTGCGCTGTATGGAGGACATCGCCGTTATCTGGGACGATCATATGATGGCCGTGCGGTGTGGAGTGCGCTGTATGGAGGACATCGCCGTTATCTGGGACGATGATATGATGGCCGTGCGGTGTGCGCTGTATGGAGGACATCGCCGTTATCTGGGACGATGATATGATGGCCGTGCGGTGCGGTGTGCGCTATATGGAGGACATCGCCGTTATCTGGGACGATGCGATATATGATGGCCGTGCGGTGTGCGCTGTATGGAGGACATCGCCGTTATCTGGGACGATGATATGATGGCCGTGCGGTGTGCGCTGTATGGAGGACATCGCCGTTATCTGGGACGATGATATGATGGCCGTGCGGTGTGCGCTGTATGGAGGACATCGCCGTTATCTGGGACGATATATGATGGCCGTGCGGTGTGCGCTGTATGGAGGACATCGCCGTTATCTGGGACGATATATGATGGCCGTGCGGTGTGCGCTGTATGCAGGACATCGCTGTTATCTGGGACGATGATATGATGGCCGTGCGGTGTGGTGTGCGCTGTATGGAGGACATCGCCGTTATCTGTGACGATGATATGATGGCCGTGTGGTGCGGTGTGCGCTGTATGGAGGACATCGCCGTTATCTGGGACGATGATATGATGGCCGTGCGGTGTGCGCTGTATGGAGGACATCGCTGTTATCTTGGACGATGATATGATGGCCGTGCGGTGTGCGCTGTATGGAGGACATCGCCGTTATCTGGGACGATGATATGATGGCCGTGCGGTGTGCGCTGTATGGAGGACATCCCCGTTATCTGGGACAATGCGATATATGATGGCCGTGCGGTGTGCGCTGTATGGAGGACATCGCTGTTATCTGGGACGATGATATGATGGCCGTGCGGTGCGGTGTGCGCTGTATGGAGGACATCGCTGTTATCTGGGACGATGATATGATGGCCGTGCGGTGTGCGCTGTATGGAGGACATCGCCGTTATCTGGGACGATGATATGATGGCCGTGCGGTGTGCGCTGTATGGAGGACATCGCCGTTATCTGGGACGATGATATGATGGCCATGCGGTGCGGTGTGCGCTGTATGGAGGACATCGCCGTTATCTGGGACGATGCGATATATGATGGCCGTGCGGTGTGCGCTGTATGGAGGACATCGCCGTTATCTGGGACGATGATATGATGGCCGTGCGGTGTGCGCTGTATGGAGGACATCGCCGTTTTCTGGGACGATATATGATGGCCGTGCGGTGTGCGCTGTATGGAGGACATCGCCGTTATCTGGGACGATGCGATATATGATGGCCGTGCGGTGCGGTGTATGGAGGACATCGCCGTTATCTGGGACGATGATATGATGGCCGTGCGGTGCGGTGTGCGCTGTATGGAGGACATCGCCGTTATCTGGGACGATGATATGATGGCCGTGCGGTGCGGTGTGCGCTGTATGGAGGACATCGCCGTTATCTGGGACGATGCGATATATGATGGCCGTGCGGTGCGGTGTGCGCTGTATGGAGGACATCGCCGTTATCTGGGACGATGATATGATGGCCGTGCGGTGCGGTGTGCGCTGTATGGAGGACATCGCCGTTATCTGGGACGATGATATGATGGCCGTGCGGTGCGGTGTGCGCTGTATGGAGGACATCGCCGTTATCTGGGACGATGATATGATGGCCGTGCTGTGCGGTGTGCGCTGTATGGAGGACATCGCTGTTATCTGGGACGATACGATATATGATGGGCGTGCGGTGCGGTGTGCGCTGTATGCAGGACATCGCCGTTATCTGGGACGATGATATGATGGCCGTGCGGTGTGGTGTGCGCTGTATGGAGGACTTCGCATTTATCTGGGACGATGATATGATGGCCGTGCGGTGCGGTGTGCGCTGCATGGAGGACATCGCCGTTATCTGGGACGATGATATGATGGCCGTGCGGTGCGGTGTGCGCTGTATGGAGGACATCGCCGTTATCTGGGACGATGATATGATGGCCGTGTGGTGTGCGCTGTATGGAGGACATCGCCGTTATCTGGGACGATCATATGATGGCCGTGCGGTGCGGTGTGCGCTGTATGGAGGACATCGCCGTTATCTGGGACGATGATATGATGGCCGTGCGGTGTGCGCTGTATGGAGGACATCGCCGTTATCTGGGACGATGATATGATGGCCGTGCGGTGTGCGCTGTATGGAGGACATCGCCGTTATCTGGGACGATGATATGATGGCCGTGCGGTGTGCGCTGTATGGAGGACATCGCCGTTATCTTGGACGATGATATGATGGCCGTGCGGTGCGGTGTGCGCTGTATGGAGGACATCGCCGTTATCTGGGACGATGTTATGATGGCCGTGCGGTGTGCGCTGTATGGAGGACATCCCCGTTATCTGGGACAATGCGATATATGATGGCCGTGCGGTGTGCGCTGTATGGAGGACATCGCTGTTATCTGGGACGATGATATGATGGCCGTGCGGTGTGCGCTGTATGCAGGACATCGCCGTTATCTGGGACGATGATATGACGGCCGTGCGGTGTGGAGTGCGCTGTATGGAGGACATCACCGTTATCTGGGACGATGATATGATGGCCGTGCGGTGTGCGCTGTATGGAGGACATCGCCGTTATCTGGGACGATGATATGATGGCCGTGCGGTGTGCGCTGTATGGAGGACATCGCCGTTATCTGGGACGATGATATGATGGCCGTGCGGTGCGGTGTGCGCTATATGGAGGACATCGCCGTTATCTGGGACGATGCGATATATGATGGCCGTGCGGTGTGCGCTGTATGGAGGACATCGCCGTTATCTGGGATGATGATATGATGGCCGTGCGGTGTGCGCTGTATGGAGGACATCGCCGTTTTCTGGGACGATATATGATGGCCGTGCGGTGTGCGCTGTATGGAGGACATCGCCGTTATCTGGGACGATGCGATATATGATGGCCGTGCGGTGCGGTGTATGGAGGACATCGCCGTTATCTGGGACGATGATATGATGGCCGTGCGGTGCGGTGTGCGCTGTATGGAGGACATCGCCGTTATCTGGGACGATGATATGATGGCCGTGCGGTGTGCGCTGTATGGAGGACATCGCCGTTATCTGGGACGATGATATGATGGCCGTGCGGTGCGGTGTATGGAGGACATCGCCGTTATCTGGGACGATGCGATATATGATGGCCGTGCGGTGTGCGCTGTATGCAGGACATCGCCGTTATCTGGGACGATGATATGATGGCCGTGCGGTGCGGTGTACGCTGCATGGAGGACATCGCCGTTATCTGGGACGATGCGATATATGATGGCCGTGCGGTGCGGTGTGCGCTGTATGGAGGACATCGCCGTTATCTGGGACGATGATATGATGGCCGTGCGGTGTGCGCTGTATGGAGGACTTCGCATTTATCTGGGACGATGATATGATGGCCGTGCGGTGCGGTGTGCGCTGCATGGAGGACATCGCCGTTATCTGGGACGATGATATGATGGCCGTGCGGTGCGGTGTGCGCTGTATGGAGGACATCGCTGTTATCTGGGACGATGCGATATATGATGGCCGTGCGGTGTGCGCTGTATGGAGGACATCGCCGTTATCTTGGACGATGATATGATGGCCGTGCGGTGCGGTGTGCGCTGTATGGAGGACATCGCCGTTATCTGGGACGATCATATGATGGCCGTGCGGTGCGGTGTATGGAGGACATCGCCGTTATCTGTGACGATGATATGATGGCCGTGCGGTGTGCGCTGTATGGAGGACATCGCCGTTATCTGGGACGATGATATGATGGCCGTGCGGTGCGGTGTGCGCTATATGGAGGACATCGCCGTTATCTGGGACGATGCGATATATGATGGCCGTGCGGTGTGCGCTGTATGGAGGACATCGCCGTTATCTGGGACGATGTTATGATGGCCGTGCGGTGTGCGCTGTATGGAGGACATCGCCGTTATCTTGGACGATGATATGATGGCCGTGCGGTGCGGTGTGCGCTGTATGGAGGACATTGCCGTTATCTGGGACGATGCAATATATGATGGCCGTGCGGTGCGGTGTGCGCTGTATGGAGGACATCGCCGTTATCTTGGACGATGATATGATGGCCGTGCGGTGTGCGCTGTATGGAGGACATCGCCGTTATCTTGGACGATGATATGATGGCCGTGCGGTGCGGTGTGCGCTGTATGGAGGACATCGCCGTTATCTGGGACGATCATATGATGGCCGTGCGGTGTGGAGTGCGCTGTATGGAGGACATCGCCGTTATCTGGGACGATGATATGATGGCCGTGCGGTGCGGTGTATGGAGGACATCGCCGTTATCTGTGACGATGATATGATGGCCGTGCGGTGTGCGCTGTATGGAGGACATCGCCGTTATCTGGGACGATGATATGATGGCCGTGCGGTGCGGTGTGCGCTATATGGAGGACATCGCCGTTATCTGGGACGATGCGATATATGATGGCCGTGCGGTGTGCGCTGTATGGAGGACATTGCCGTTATCTGGGACGATGATATGATGGCCGTGCGGTGTGCGCTGTATGGAGGACATCGCCGTTATCTGGGACGATGATATGATGGCCGTGCGGTGTGCGCTGTATGGAGGACATCGCCGTTATCTGGGACGATATATGATGGCCGTGCGGTGTGCGCTGTATGGAGGACATCGCCGTTATCTGGGACGATGATATGATGGCCGTGCGGTGTGCGCTGTATGGAGGACATCGCCGTTATCTGGGACGATGATATGATGGCCGTGCGGTGTGCGCTGTATGGAGGACATCGCCGTTATCTGGGACGATATATGATGGCCGTGCGGTGTGCGCTGTATGGAGGACATCGCCGTTATCTGGGACGATATATGATGGCCGTGCGGTGTGCGCTGTATGGAGGACATCGCCGTTATCTGGGACTATACGATATATGATGGCCGTGCGGTGTGCGCTGTATGGGGGACATCGCCGTTATCTGGGACGATGCGATATATGATGGCCGTGTGGTGCGGTGTGCGCTGTATGGAGGACATCGCCGTTATCTGGGACGATGATATGATGGCCGTGCGGTGCGGTGTGCGCTGTATGGAGGACATCGCTGTTATCTTGGACGATGATATGATGGCCGTGCGGTGTGCGCTGTATGGAGGACATCGCCGTTATCTGGGACGATGATATGATGGCCGTGCGGTGTGCGCTGTATGGAGGACATCCCCGTTATCTGGGACAATGCGATATATGATGGCCGTGCGGTGTGCGCTGTATGGAGGACATCGCTGTTATCTGGGACGATGACATGATGGCCGTGCGGTGTGCGCTGTATGCAGGACATCGCCGTTATCTGGGACGATGATATGACGGCCGTGCGGTGTGGAGTGCGCTGTATGGAGGACATCACCGTTATCTGGGACGATGCAATATATGATGGCCGTGCGGTGTGCGCTGTATGGAGGACATCGCCGTTATCTGGGACGATGATATGATGGCCGTG
Source organism: Eleutherodactylus coqui (assembly GCF_035609145.1). Taxonomy (NCBI): domain Eukaryota; kingdom Metazoa; phylum Chordata; class Amphibia; order Anura; family Eleutherodactylidae; genus Eleutherodactylus; species Eleutherodactylus coqui. The sequence goes on along the minus strand of NC_089837.1, from coordinate 536,084,045 downwards.
CGGTGTGCGCTGTATGGAGGACATCGCCGTTATCTGGGACGATGCAATATATGATGGCCGTGCGGTGTGCGCTGTATGGAGGACATCGCCGTTATCTGGGACGATGATATGATGGCCGTGCGGTGCGGTGTGCGCTATATGGAGGACATCGCCGTTATCTGGGACGATGCGATATATGATGGCCGTGCGGTGTGCGCTGTATGGAGGACATCGCCGTTATCTGGGACGATGATATGATGGCCGTGCGGTGTGCGCTGTATGGAGGACATCGCCGTTATCTGGGACGATATATGATGGCCGTGCGGTGTGCGCTGTATGGAGGACATCGCCGTTTTCTGGGACGATATATGATGGCCGTGCAGTGTGCGCTGTATGGAGGACATCGCCGTTATCTGGGACGATGATATGATGGGCGTGTGGTGCGGTGTGCGCTGTATGGAGGACATCGCCGTTATCTGGGACTATACGATATATGATGGCCGTGCGGTGTGCGCTGTATGGAGGACATCGCCGTTATCTGGGACGATGCAATATATGATGGCCGTGTGGCGCGGTGTGCGCTGTATGGAGGACATCGCCGTTATCTGGGACGATGATATGATGGCCGTGCGGTGCGGTGTGCGCTGTATGGAGGACATCGCTGTTATCTTGGACGATGATATGATGGCCGTGCGGTGTGCGCTGTATGGAGGACATCGCCGTTATCTGGGACGATGATATGATGGCCGTGTGGTGTGCGCTGTATGGAGGACATCGCCGTTATCTGGGACGATGATATGATGGCCGTGCGGTGCGGTGTATGGAGGACATCCCCGTTATCTGGGACAATGCGATATATGATGGCCGTGCGGTGTGCGCTGTATGGAGGACATCGCTGTTATCTGGGACGATGCAATATATGATGGCCGTGCGGTGTGCGCTGTATGGAGGACATCCCCGTTATCTGGGACAATGCGATATATGATGGCCGTGCGGTGTGCGCTGTATGGAGGACATCGCTGTTATCTGGGACGATGCAATATATGATGGCCGTGCGGTGTGCGCTGTATGCAGGACATCGCCGTTATCTGGGACGATGATATGATGGCCGTGCGGTGCGGTGTGCGCTGTATGGAGGACATCGCCGTTATCTGGGACGATGATATGATGGCCGTGCGGTGTGCGCTGTATGGAGGACATCGCCGTTATCTGGGACGATGATATGATGGCCGTGCTGTGCGGTGTGCGCTGTATGGAGGACATCGCTGTTATCTTGGACGATGATATGATGGCCGTGCGGTGTGCGCTGTATGGAGGGCATCGCCGTTATCTTGGACGATGATATGATGGCCAAGCGGTGTGGTGTGCGCTGTATGGAGGACATCGCCGTTATCTGAGACGATGATATGATGGCCGTGCGGTGTGCGCTGTATGGAGGACATCGCTGTTATCTGGGACGATGATATGATGGCCGCGCGGTGTGCGCTGTATGGAGGACATGCCGTTATCTGGGACGATGATATGATGGCCGTGCGGTGCGGTGTGCGCTGTATGGAGGACATCGCCGTTATCTGGGACGATGCAATATATGATGGCCGTGCGGTGCGGTGTGCGCTGTATGGAGGACATCGCTGTTATCTTGGACGATGATATGATGGCCGTGTGGTGTGCGCTGTATGGAGGACATCGCCGTTATCTGGGACGATGATATGATGGCCGTGCGGTGTGCGCTGTATGGAGGACATCGCCGTTATCTGGGACGATGATATGATGGCCGTGTGGTGTGCGCTGTATGGAGGACATCGCCGTTATCTGGGACGATGATATGATGGCTGTGCGGTGCGGTGTGCGCTGTATGGAGGACATCGCCGTTATCTGGGACGATGCAATATATGATGGCCGTGCCGTGCGGTGTGCGCTGTATGGAGGACATCGCCGTTATCTGGGACGATGATATGATGGCCGTGCGGTGTGCGCTGTATGGAGGACATCGCTGTTATCTGGGAAGATGATATGATGGCCGTGCGGTGTGCGCTGTATGGAGGACATCACCGTTTTCTGGGACGATGCGATATATGATGGCCGTGCGGTGTGCGCTGTATGGAGGACATCGCTGTTATCTGGGGCGATGATATGATGGCTGTGCGGTGCGGTGTGCGCTGTATGGAGGACATCGCCGTTATCTGGGACGATGCAATATATGATGGCCGTGCCGTGCGGTGTGCGCTGTATGGAGGACATCGCCGTTATCTGGGACGATGATATGATGGCCGTGCGGTGTGCGCTGTATGGAGGACATCGCCGTTATCTGGGACGATGATATGATGGCCGTGCGGTGTGCGCTGTATGGAGGACATCGCTGTTATCTGGGAAGATGATATGATGGCCGTGCGGTGTGCGCTGTATGGAGGAGATCGCCGTTTTCTGGGACGATGCGATATATGATGGCCGTGCGGTGTGCGCTGTATGGAGGACATCGCCGTTATCTGGGACGATGATATGATGGCCGTGCGGTGTGCGCTGTATGGAGGACATCGCCGTTATCTGGGACGATGCGATATATGATGGCCGTGCGGTGTGCGCTGTATGGAGGACATCGCCGTTATCTGGGACGATGCGATATATGATGGCCGTGCGGTGTGCGCTGTATGGAGGACATCGCCGTTATCTGGGACAATGATATGATGGCCGTGCGGTGCGGTGTGCGCTGTATGGAGGACATCGCCGTTATCTGGGACGATGATATGATGGCCGTGCGGTGTGCGCTGTATGGAGGACATCGCCGTTATCTGGGACGATGATATGGTGGACGTGCGGTGCGGTGTGCGCTGTATGGAGGACATCGCCGTTATCTGGGACGATGATATGATGGCCGTGCGGTGTGCGCTGTATGGAGGACATCGCCGTTATCTGGGACGATGATATGATGGCCGTGCGGTGCGGTGTGCGCTGTATGGAGGACATCGCCGTTATCTGGGACGATGATATGATGGCCGTGCGGTGTGCGCTGTATGGAGGACATCGCCGTTATCTGGGACGATGATATGGTGGACGTGCGGTGCGGTGTGCGCTGTATGGAGGACATCGCCGTTATCTGGGACGATGATATGATGGCCGTGCGGTGTGCGCTGTATGGAGGACATCGCCGTTATCTGGGACGATGATATGATGGCCGTGCGGTGCGGTGTGCGCTGTATGGAGGACATCGCCGTTATCTGGGACGATGCGATATATGATGGCCGTGCGGTGTGGTGTGCGCTGTATGGAGGACATCGCCGTTATCTGGGACGATGCAGATATGATGGCCGTGTGGTGTGCGCTGTATGGAGGACATCGCCGTTATCTGGGACGATGATATGATGGCCGTGCGGTGCGGTGTGCGCTGTATGGAGGACATCGCCGTTATCTGGGACGATGATATGATGGCCGTGCGGTGTGCGCTGTATGGAGGACATCACCGTTATCTGGGACGATGATATGATGGCCGTGCGGTGCGGTGTGCGCTGTATGGAGGCCATCGCCGTTATCTGGGACGATGCAGATATGATGGCCGTGTGGTGTGCGCTGTATGGAGGACATCACCGTTATCTGGGACGATGATATGATGGCCGTGCGGTGCGGTGTGCGCTGTATGGAGGCCATCGCCGTTACCTGGGACGATGCAGATATGATGGCCGTGTGGTGTGCGCTGTATGGAGGACATCGCCGTTATCTGGGACGATGATATGATGGCCGTGTGGTGTGCGCTGTATGGAGGACATCGCCGTTATCTGGGACGATGCAATATATGATGGCCGTGTGGTGTGCGCTGTATGGAGGACATCGCCGTTATCTGGGACGATGCGATATATGATGGCCGTGCGGTGTGCGCTGTATGGAGGACATCGCTGTTATCTGGGACGATGATATGATGGCCGTGCGGTGTGCGCTGTATGGAGGACATCGCTGTTATCTGGGACGATGATATGATGGCCGTGCGGTGTGGTGTGCGCTGTATGGAGGACATCGCCGTTATCTGGGACGATGCGATATATGATGGCCGTGCGGTGTGGTGTGCGCTGTATGGAGGACATCGCCGTTATCTTGGACGATGATATGATGGCCGTGCGGTGTGGTGTGCGCTGTATGGAGGACATGCCGTTATCTGGGACGATGCAGATATGATGGCCGTGCGGTGCGGTGTGCGCTGTATGGAGGACATCGCCGTTATCTGTGACGATGCGATATATGATGGCCATGCGGTGTGCGCTGTATGGAGGACATCGCCGTTATTTGGGACGATACGATATATGATGGCCGTGCGGTGTGCGCTGTATGGAGGACATCGCCGTTATCTGGGACGATGATATGATGGCCGTGTGGTGTGCGCTGTATGGAGGACATCGCCGTTATCTGGGACGATGATATGATGGCCGTGCGGTGCGGTGTGCGCTGTATGGAGGCCATCGCCGTTATCTGGGACGATGCAGATATGATGGCCGTGCGGTGTGCGCTGTATGGAGGACATCGCCGTTATCTTGGACGATGATATGATGGCCGTGCGGTGCGGTGTGCGCTGTATGGAGGCCATCGCCGTTATCTGGGACGATGCAGATATGATGGCCGTGCGGTGTGCGCTGTATGGAGGACATCGCCGTTATCTGGGACGATGCGATATATGATGGCCGTGCGGTGCGGTGTGCGCTGTATGGAGGACATCGCCGTTATCTTGGACGATGATATGATGGCCGTGCGGTGCGGTGTGCGCTGTATGGAGGACATCGCCGTTATCTGTGACGATGATATGATGGCCGTGCGGTGTGCGCTGTATGGAGGACATCGCCGTTATCTGGGAGGATATATGATGGCCGTGCGGTGTGCGCTGTATGGAGGACATCGCCGTTATCTGGGACGATGATATGATGGCCGTGTGGTGTGGCTGTATGGAGGACATCGCCGTTATCTGGGACGATGATATGATGGCCGTGCGGTGCGGTGTGCGCTGTATGGAGGACATAGCCGTTATCTGGGACGATGATATGATGGCCGTGTGGTGTGCGCTGTATGGAGGACATCGCCGTTATCTGGGACGATGATATGATGGCCGTGCGGTGTACGCTGTATGGAGGACATCCCCGTTATCTGGGACAATGCGATATATGATGGCCGTGCGGTGTGCGCTGTATGGAGGACATCGCCGTTATCTGGGACGATGATATGATGGCCGTGCGGTGCGGTGTGCGCTGTATGGAGGACATCGCCGTTATCTGGGACGATGATATGATGGCCGTGCGGTGTTCGCTGTATGGAGGACATCGCTGTTATCTGGGACGATGATATGATGGCCGTGCGGTGCGGTGTGCGCTGTATGAAGGACATCGCCGTTATCTGGGACGATGATATGATGGCCGTGTGGTGTGCGCTGTATGGAGGACATCGCCGTTATCTGGGACGATGCGATATATGATGGCCGTGCGGTGTGGTGTGCGCTGTATGGAGGACATCGCCGTTATCTGAGACGATGATATGATGGCCGTGCGGTGCGGTGTATGGAGGACATCGCTGTTATCTGGGACGATGATATGATGGCCGTGCGGTGTGCGCTGTATGGAGGACATCGCCGTTATCTGGGACGATGATATGATGGCCGTGCGGTGCGGTGTGCGCTGTATGGAGGACATCGCTGTTATCTTGGACGATGATATGATGGCCGTGTGGTGTGCGCTGTATGGAGGACATCGCCGTTATCTGGGACGATGATATGATGGCCGTGCGGTGTGGTGTGCACTGTATGGAGGACATCGCCGTTATCTGAGACGATGATATGATGGCCGTGCGGTGCGGTGTGCGCTGTATGGAGGACATCGCTGTTATCTTGGACGATGATATGATGGCCGTGTGGTGTGCGCTGTATGGAGGACATCGCCGTTATCTGGGACGATGATATGCTGGCCGTGTGGTGTGCGCTGTATGGAGGACATCCCTGTTATCTGGGACGATGATATGATGGCTGTGCGGTGCGGTGTGCGCTGTATGGAGGACATCGCCGTTATCTGGGACGATGCAATATATGATGGCCGTGCGGTGTGCGCTGTATGGAGGCCATCGCCGTTATCTGGGACGATGCAATATATGATGGCCGTGCGGTGTGCGCTGTATGGAGGACATCGCCGTTATCTGGGACGATGATATGATGGCCGTGCGGTGCGGTGTGCGCTGTATGGAGGACATCGCCGTTATCTGGGACGATGATATGATGGCCGTGCGGTGTGCGCTGTATGGAGGACATCGCCGTTATCTGGGACGATGATATGGTGGACGTGCGGTGCGGTGTGCGCTGTATGGAGGACATCGCCGTTATCTGGGACGATGATATGATGGCCGTGCGGTGTGCGCTGTATGGAGGACATCGCCGTTATCTGGGACGATGATATGATGGCCGTGCGGTGCGGTGTGCGCTGTAAGGAGGACATCGCCGTTATCTGGGACGATGCGATATATGATGGCCGTGCGGTGCAGTGTGCGCTGTATGGAGGACATCGCCGTTATCTTGGACGATGATATGATGGCCGTGCGGTGCGGTGTGCGCTGTATGGAGGACATCGCCGTTATCTGTGACGATGCGATATATGATGGCCATGCGGTGTGCGCTGTATGGAGGACATCGCCGTTATCTGGGATGATGATATGATGGGCGTGCGGTGTGCGCTGTATGGAGGACATCGCCGTTATCTGGGACGATGATATGATGGCCGTGCGGTGTGCGCTGTATGGAGGACATCGCCGTTATCTGGGACGATGATATGATGGGCGTGCGGTGTGGAGTGCGCTGTATGGAGGACATCGCCGTTATCTGGGATGATGATATGATGGCCGTGCGGTGTGCGCTGTATGGAGGACATCGCCGTTATCTGGGACGATGATATGATGGGCGTGCGGTGTGGAGTGCGCTGTATGGAGGACATCGCCGTTATCTGGGACGATACGATACATGATGGCCGTGCGGTGCGGTGTGCGCTGTATGGAGGACATCGCCGTTATCTGGGACGATGATATGATGGGCGTGCGGTGTGGAGTGCGCTGTATGGAGGACATCGCCGTTATCTGGGATGATGATATGATGGGCGTGCGGTGTGCGCTGTATGGAGGACATCGCCGTTATCTGGGACGATGATATGATGGGCGTGCGGTGTGGAGTGCGCTGTATGGAGGACATCGCCGTTATCTGGGACTATACGATATATGATGGCCGTGCAGTGTGCGCTATATGGAGGACATCACCGTTATCTGGGACGATGCGATATATGATGGCCGTGCGGTGTGGTGTGCGCTGTATGGAGGACATCGCCGTTATCTGGGACGATGCGATATATGATGGCCGTGTGGTGCGGTGTGCGCTGTATGGAGGACATCGCTGTTATCTTGGACGATGATATGATGGCCGTGCGGTGCGGTGTGCGCTGTATGGAGGACATCGCTGTTATCTGGGACGATGATATGATGGCCGTGCGGTGTGCGCTGTATGCAGGACATCGCTGTTATCTGGGACGATGATATGATGGCCGTGCGGTGCGGTGTGCGCTGTATGGAGGACATCGCCGTTATCTGGGACGATGATATGATGGCCGTGCGGTGTGGTGTGCGCTGTATGGAGGCCATCGCCGTTATCTGGGACTATACGATATATGATGGCCGTGCGGTGCGGTGTGCGCTGTATGGAGGACATCGCCGTTATCTGGGACTATACGATATATGATGGCCGTGCGGTGTGGTGTGCGCTGTATGGAGGACATCGCCGTTATCTTGGACGATGATATGATGACCGTGTGGTGTGCGCTGTATGGAGGACATCGCCGTTATCTGTGACGATGATATGATGGCCGTGTGGTGCGGTGTGCGCTGTATGGAGGACATCGCCGTTATGTGGGACGATGATATGATGGCCGTGCGGTGTGCGCTGTATGGAGGACATCGCTGTTATCTGGGACGATGATATGATGGCCGTGCGGTGCGGTGTGCGCTGTATGGAGGACATCGCCGTTATCTTGGACGATGATATGATGGCCGTGCGGTGTGCGCTGTATGGAGGACATCGCTGTTATCTGGGACGATGATATGATGGCCGTGTGGTGCGGTGTGCGCTGTATGGAGGACATCGCTGTTATCTGGGACGATGATATGATGGCCGTGCGGTGCGGTGTGCGCTGTATGGAGGACATCACCGTTATCTGGGACGATGATATGATGGCCGTGCGGTGTGCGCTGTATGGAGGACATCGCTGTTATCTGGGACGATGATATGATGGCCGTGTGGTGTGCGCTGTATGGAGGACATCGCCGTTATCTGGGACGATGATATGATGGCCGTGCGGTGCGGTGTGCGCTGTATGGAGGACATCGCTGTTATCTGGGACGATGATATGATGGCCGTGTGGTGTGCGCTGTATGGAGGACATCGCCGTTATCTGGGACGATGATATGATGGCCGTGCGGTGCGGTGTGCGCTGTATGGAGGACATCGCTGTTATCTGGGACGATGATATGATGGCTGTGCGGTGCGGTGCGCGCTGTATGGAGGACATCGCCGTTATCTGGGACGATGCAATATATGATGGCCGTGCGGTGTGCGCTGTATGGAGGACATGCCGTTATCTGGGACGATGCAATATATGATGGCCGTGCGGTGCGGTGTGCGCTGTATGGAGGACACCGCCGTTATCTGGGACGATGATATGATGGCCGTGCGGTGCAGTGTGCGCTGTATGGAGGACATCGCCGTTATCTGGGACGATGATATGGTGGCCGTGCGGTGTGCGCTGTATGGAGGACATCGCCGTTATCTGGGACGATGATATGATGGCCGTGCGGTGCGGTGTGCGCTGTATGGAGGACATCGCCGTTATCTGGGACGATGATATGATGGCCGTGCGGTGTGCGCTGTATGGAGGACATCGCCGTTATCTGGGACGATGATATGATGGCCGTGCGGTGTGCGCTGTATGGAGGCCATCGCCGTTATCTGGGACGATGATATGATGGCCGTGTGGTGTGCGCTGTATGGAGGACATCGCCGTTATCTGGGACGATGCGATATATGATGGCCGTGCGGTGTGCGCTGTATGGAGGACATCGCCGTTATCTGGGACGATGCAATATATGATGGCCGTGTGGTGTGCGCTGTTTGGAGGACATCGCCGTTATCTGGGACGATGCAATATATGATGGCCGTGCGGTGCGGTGTGCGCTGTATGGAGGACATCGCCGTTATCTGGGACGATGATATGATGGCCGTGTGGTGCGGTGTGCGCTGTATGGAGGACATCGCCGTTATCTGGGACGATGATATGGTGGCCGTGCGGTGTGCGCTGTATGGAGGACATCGCCGTTATCTGGGACGATGATATGATGGCCGTGCGGTGTGCGCTGTATGGAGGACATCGCTGTTATCTGGGACGATGATATGATGGCCGTGCGGTGCGGTGTGCGCTGTATGGAGGACATCACCGTTATCTGGGACGATGATATGATGGCCGTGTGGTGTGCGCTGTATGGAGGACATCGCTGTTATCTGGGACGATGATATGATGGCCGTGTGGTGCGGTGTGCGCTGTATGGAGGACATCGCTGTTATCTGTGACGATGATATGATGGCCGTGCGGTGCGGTTTGCGCTGTATGGAGGACATCGCCGTTATCTGGGACGATGCAATATATGATGGCCGTGCGGTGCGGTGTGCGCTGTATGGAGGACATCGCCGTTATCTGGGACGATGATATGATGGCCGTGTGGTGCGGTGTGCGCTGTATGGAGGACATCGCCGTTATCTGGGACGATGATATGGTGGCCGTGCGGTGTGCGCTGTATGGAGGACATCGCCGTTATCTGGGACGATGATATGATGGCCGTGCGGTGTGCGCTGTATGGAGGACATCGCTGTTATCTGGGACGATGATATGATGGCCGTGCGGTGCGGTGTGCGCTGTATGGAGGACATCACCGTTATCTGGGACGATGATATGATGGCCGTGTGGTGTGCGCTGTATGGAGGACATCGCCGTTATCTGGGACGATGATATGATGGCCGTGCGGTGCGGTGTATGGAGGACATCGCCGTTATCTGGGACGATGATATGATGGCCGTGTGGTGTGCGCTGTATGGAGGACATCGCCGTTATCTGGGACGATGATATGATGGCCGTGCGGTGCGGTGTGCGCTGTATGGAGGACATCGCTGTTATCTGGGACGATGATATGATGGCCGTGTGGTGTGCGCTGTATGGAGGACATCGCCGTTATCTGGGACGATGATATGATGGCCGTGCGGTGCGGTGTGCGCTGTATGGAGGACATCGCTGTTATCTGGGACGATGATATGATGGCTGTGCGGTGCGGTGCGCGCTGTATGGAGGACATCGCCGTTATCTGGGACGATGCAATATATGATGGCCGTGCGGTGTGTGCTGTATGGAGGACATGCCGTTATCTGGGACGATGCGATATATGATGGCAGTGCGGTGCGGTGTGCGCTGTATGGAGGACATCGCCGTTATCTGGGACGATGATATGATGGCCGTGCGGTGTGCGCTGTATGGAGGACACCGCCGTTATCTGGGACGATGATATGATGGCCGTGCGGTGCAGTGTGCGCTGTATGGAGGACATCGCCGTTATCTGGGACGATGATATGGTGGCCGTGCGGTGTGCGCTGTATGGAGGACATCGCCGTTATCTGGGACGATGATATGATGGCCGTGCGGTGTGCGCTGTATGGAGGACATCGCCGTTATCTGGGACGATGATATGATGGCCGTGCGGTGTGCGCTGTATGGAGGACATCGCCGTTATCTGGGACGATGATATGATGGCCGTGCGGTGTGCGCTGTATGGAGGACATCACCGTTATCTGGGACGATGATATGATGGCCGTGTGGTGCGGTGTGCGCTGTATGGAGGACATCGCCGTTATCTGGGACGATGATATGATGGCCGTGCGGTGTGCGCTGTATGGAGGACATCGCCGTTATCTGGGACGATGATATGATGGCCGTGCGGTGTGGAGTGCGCTGTATGGAGGACATCGCCGTTATCTGGGACGATGATATGATGGCCGTGCGGTGCGGTGTGCGCTGTATGGAGGCCATCGCCGTTATCTGGGACGATGATATGATGGCCGTGTGGTGTGCGCTGTATGGAGGACATCGCCGTTATCTGGGACGATGCGATATATGATGGCCGTGCGGTGTGCGCTGTATGGAGGACATCGCCGTTATCTGGGACGATGCAATATATGATGGCCGTGTGGTGTGCGCTGTATGGAGGACATCGCCGTTATCTGGGACGATGCAATATATGATGGCCGTGCGGTGCGGTGTGCGCTGTATGGAGGACATCGCCGTTATCTGGGACGATGCGATATATGATGGCCGTGCGGTGTGCGCTGTATGGAGGACATCGCTGTTATCTGGGACGATGATATGATGGCCGTGCGGTGTGCGCTGTATGGAGGCCATCGCCGTTATCTGGGACGATGCGATATATGATGGCCGTGCGGTGTGCGCTGTATGGAGGGCATCGCCGTTATCTTGGACGATGATATGATGGCCGTGCGGTGCGGTGTGCGCTGTATGGAGGACATCGCCGTTATCTGGGACGATGATATGATGGCCGTGCGGTGTGCGCTGTATGGAGGACATGCCGTTATCTGGGACGATGATATGATGGCCGTGCGGTGCGGTGTGCGCTGTATGGAGGACATCGCCGTTATCTGGGACGATGATATGGTGGCCGTGCGGTGTGCGCTGTATGGAGGACATCGCCGTTATCTGGGACGATGATATGATGGCCGTGCGGTGTGCGCTGTATGGAGGACATGGCTGTTATCTGGGACGATGATATGATGGCCGTGCGGTGCGGTGTATGGAGGACATGCCGTTATCTGGGACGATGCGATATATGATGGCCGTGTGGTGTGCGCTGTATGGAGGACATGCCGTTATCTGGGACGATGCGATATATGATGGCCGTGTGGTGTGCGCTGTATGGAGGACATGCCGTTATCTGGGACGATGCGATATATGATGGCCGTGCGGTGTGCGCTGTATGGAGGACATCGCTGTTATCTGGGACGATGATATGATGGCCGTGCGGTGTGCGCTGTATGGAGGACATCACCGTTATCTGGGACGATGATATGATGGCCGTGCGGTGTGCGCTGTATGGAGGACATCGCTGTTATCTGGGACGATGCGATATATGATGGCCGTGCGGTGTGCGCTGTATGGAGGACATCGCCGTTATCTGGGACGATGCGATATATGATGGCCGTGCGGTGCGGTGTGCGCTGTATGGAGGACATCGGCGTTATCTGGGACGATGATATGATGGCCGTGCGGTGTGCGCTGTATGGAGGACATCGCCGTTATCTGGGACGATGCAGATATGAAGGAGGAGAACAATAAAAGGATGAGAGATTCTTCTGACTACATCAACAATAATGAGTTCAACCCCAACTTCACTGTGGCCCCGAATGAGGACGAGGTCTGGCATGTGGATCTGACCTTGAGGGGTAATATATAGATACACGTCTCTACAACAAACCCGCTGGAAGTGCCCACACCAAGCATGGAAAACGCTATACCGTACGGAGAAATGGTACGGCTACAGAGCGTGCCATACAGAACAAGGATGGAACAGAGCAACAGAACATAAAGGCGAACCCCTCCAGAAAGAACAGAACATAGAGGCGAACCCCTCCAGAAAGAACAGAACGTAAGGCAAAACCCTCCAGAAGAAATAGAACATAAAGGCGAACCCCTCCAGAAAGAACAGAACATAAGGGCGAACCCCTCCAGAAAGAACAGAACATAAGGGCGAACCCCTCCAGAAAGAACAGAACATAAAGGCGAACCCCTCCAGAAAGAACAGAACATAAGGGCGAACCCCTCCAGAAAGAACAGAACATAAGGGCGAACCCCTCCAGAAAGAACAGAACATAGAGGCGAACCCCTCCAGAAAGAACAGAACATAAAGGCGAACCCCTCCAGAAAGAAAAGAACATAAAGGCGAACCCCTCCAGAAAGAACAGAACATAAAGGCGAACCCCTCCAGAAAGAAAAGAACATAAAGGCGAACCCCTCCAGAAAGAAAAGAACATAAAGGCGAACCCCTCCAGAAAGAACAGAACATAAAGGCGAACCCCTCCAGAAAGAAAAGAACATAAAGGCGAACCCCTCCAGAAAGAACAGAACATAGAGGCGAACCCCTCCAGAAAGAACAGAACGTAAGGCAACCCCCTCCAGAAAGAACAGAACATAAAGGCAAACCCCCTCCAGAAAGAACAGAACATAGAGGCGAACCCCTCCAGAAAGAGCAGAACATAAAGGCGAACCTCTCCAGAAAGAACAGAACATAAAGGCGAACCTCTCCAGAAAGAACAAAACATAAAGGTGAACCTCTCCAGAAAGAACAGAACATAAAGGCGAACCTCTCCAGAAAGAACAGAACATAAAGGCGAACCTCTCCAGAAAGAACAGAACATAAAGGCGTACCCCCTCCAGAAAGAACAGAACATAAAGGCGAACCTCTCTAGAAAGAACAGAACATAAAGGCGAACCTCTCCAGAAAGAACAGAACATAAATGCGAACCCCTCCAGAAAGAACAGAACGTAAGGCAAACCCCTCCAGAAAGAACAGAACATAAAGGCGAACCTTTCCAGAAAGAACAGAACATAAAGGCGAACCTCTCCAGAAAGAACAGAACATAAAGGTGAACCCCTCCAGAAAGAACAGAACATAAAGGCGAACCTCTCCAGAAAGAACAGAACATAAAGGCGAACCTCTGCAGAAAGAACAGAACATAAAGGCAAACCTCTCCAGAAAGAACAGAACATAAAGGCGAACACCTCCAGAAAGAACAGAACATAAAGGCGAACCTCTCCAGAAAGAACAGAACATAAAGGCGAACCCCTACAGAAAGAACAGAACGTAAGGCGAACCCCACCAGAAGGAATAGAGCATAAAGGTGAACAGAAAGAACAGAACATAAAGGCGAACCCCTCCAGAAAGAACAGAACATAGAGGCGAACCCCTCCAGAAAGAACAGAACATAAAGGTGAATCTCTCCAGAAAGAACAGAACAAAAAGGCGAACCCCTCCAGAAAGAACAGAACGTAAGGCGAACTTCTCCAGAAAGAACAGAACATAAAGGTGAATCTCTCCAGAAAGAACAGAACAAAAAGGCGAACCTCTCCAGAAAGAACAGAACATAAAGGCGAACCTGTCCAGAAAGAACAGAACATAAAGGCGAACCCCTACAGAAAGAACAGAACATAAAGGCGAACCTCTGCAGAAAGAAAAGAACATAAAGGCGAACCTCTCCAGAAAGAACAGAACATAAAGGTGAACCCCTCCAGAAAGAACAGAACATAAAGGCGAACCCCTCCAGAAAGCTCCATCTTCGGGCGCCCAACGCCGCGGGTTGTCTCAATCATGAAGATGTGACATTAAGGAGAAAAGGAAATCGTGATAAGATTGTGTTCTCCTACAGCAGAGATTGTCATAAAAGAAGAGATCTGTTCTGTCATCACCTCCCTGTCCGACAACAAGAGGAGTCCCTAAACAGGATATTGGGAAGAGGTGTAAAGACCTCGGTGAGCTTTCTCCAAGATCCTGTTAACAACCCTCCACAATGGACACTCCAGAAGGTTCTGTCACATGCAGCATGCCCCGGTGAAGCGCCTCCTCCAGCCGCCGCAAGCCTCCGCCAGCCTCCGCCACCCTCCTCCAGCCTCTGCCAGCCTCTGCTAGCCTCCGCCAGCATCCTCCAGCCTCTGCAAGCCTCAGCCAGCCACCTCCAGCCTTCTCCAGCCTCCGCCAGCCTCCACCACCCTCCTCCAGCCCCCGCCAGCCTCCTCCAGCCCCCGCCAGCCTCCTCCAGCCTCCGCCACCCTCCTCCAGCCTCTGCCAGCCTCCAGCCTCTGCCAGCCTCCGCCAGCCACCTCCAGCCTACTCCAGCCTCCGCCAACCGCCGCCATCCTCCTGCAGCCTCCTCCAGCCTCTTCCAACCGCCACCACCCTCCTCCAGCCTTCGCCACCCTCCTCCAGCCTTTGCCAACCGGCACCACCCTCCTCCAGCCTCTGCCAGTCTCCGCCAGCCTCCGCCACCCTCCTCCACCCTCCACCAGCCACCACCAGCCTCTGCCAGCCTCCGCCACCCTCCTCCAGCCTCAGCCAGCCTCCTCCAGCCTCTGCCAGCCTCCGCCACCCTCCTCCAACCGCCGACATCCTCCTGCAGCCTCCTCCAGCCTCTGCTAACCGCCACCACCCTCCTCCAGCCCCCGCCAGCCTCCGCCACCCTCCTCCAGCCTCCTCCAGCCTCTGCCAGCCTCTGCCAGCCTCTGCCAGCCTCCGCCAGCATCCTCCAGCCTCTGCCAGCCTCAGCCAGCGACCTCCAGCCTTCTCCAGCCTCCGCCAGCCTCCACCACCCTCCTCCAGCCCCCGCCAGCCTCCTCCAGCCTCAGCCACCCTCCTCCAGCCTCCGCCACCCTCCTCCAGCCTCTGCCAGCCTCCAGCCTCTGCCAGCCTCCGCCAGCCACCTCCAGCCTACTCCAGCCTCCAGCAGCCTCCGCCAACCGCCGCCATCCTCCTGCAGCCTCCTCCAGCCTCTGCCAACTGCCACCACCCTCCTCCAGCCTTCGCCACCCTCCTCCAGCCTTTGCCAACCGGCACCACCCTCCTCCAGCCTCTGCCAGTCTCCGCCAGCCTCCGCCACCCTCCTCCACCCTCCACCAGCAACCACCAGCCTCCTCCAGCCTCTGCCAGCCTCCGCCACCCTCCTCCACCCTCCTCCAGCCTCTGCCAGCCTCCGCCACCCTCCTCCAGCCTCCGCCAACCGCCGACATCCTCCTGCAGCCTCCTCCAGCCTCTGCTAACCGCCACCACCCTTCTCCAGCCCCCGCCAGCCTCCTCCAGCCTCCGCCACCCTCCTCCAGCCTCCTCCAGCCTCTGCCAGCCTCCGCCAGCATCCTCCAGCCTCTGCCAGCCTCAGCCAGCCACCTCCAGCCTTCTCCAGCCTCCGCCAGCCTCCACCACCCTCCTCCAGCCCCCGCCAGCCTCCTTCAGCCTCCGCTGCTCTCCTCCAGCCTCCGCCACCCTCCTCCAGCCTCCGCCACCCTCCGCCACCCTCCTCCAGCCTCTGCCAGCCTCCAGCCTCTGCCAGCCTCCGCCAGCCACCTCCAGCCTACTCCAGCCTCCAGCAGCCTCCGCCAACCGCCGCCATCCTCCTGCAGCCTCCTCCAGCCTCTGCCAGCTGCCACCACCCTCCTCCAGCCTTCGCCACCCTCCTCCAGCCTTTGCCAACCGGCACCACCCTCCTCCAGCCTCTGCCAGTCTCCGCCACCCTCCTCCACCCTCCACCAGCCACCACCAGCCTCCTCCAGCCTCTGCCAGCCTCCGCCACCCTCCTCCACCCTCCTCCAGCCTCAGCCAGCCTCCTCCAGCCTCTGCCAGCCTCCGCCACCCTCCTCCAGCCTCCGCCAACCGCCGACATCCTCCTGCAGCCTCCTCCAGCCTCTGCTAACCGCCACCACCCTCCTCCAGCCCCCGCCAGCCTCCTCCAGCCTCTGCCAGCCCCCGCCAGCCTCCTCCAGCCCCCGCCAGCCGCCTCCAGCCTCCGCCACACTCCTCCAGCCTCAGCCACCCTCCTCCAGCCTCTGCCAGCCTCCGCCACCCTCCTTCAGCCTCTGCCAGCCTCCGCCAGCCACCTCCAGCCTACTCCAGCCTTCAGCAGCCTCCGCCAACCGCCGCCATCCTCCTGCAGCCTCCTTCAGCCTCTGCCAACCGCCACCACCCTCCTCCAGCCTTCGCCACCCTCCTCCAGCCTTTGCCAACCGGCACCACCCTCCTCCAGCCTCTGCCAGTCTCCGCCAGCCTCCGCCAGCCTCCGCCACCCTCCTCCACCCTCCTCCACCCTCCTCCACCCACCACCAGCCTCCTCCAGCCTCTGCCAGCCTCCGCCACCCTCCACCAGCCACCACCAGCCACCACCAGCCTCCTCCAGCCTCTGCCAGCCTCCGCCACCCTCCTCCACCCTCCTCCAGCCTCAGCCAGCCTCTGCCAGCCTCTGCCACCCTCCTCCAGCCTCCGCCAACCGCCGACATCCTCCTGCAGCCTCCTCCAGCCTCTGCTAACAACCGCCACCACCCTCCTCCAGCCCCCGCCAGCCTCCTCCAGCCTCCGCCACCCTCCTCCAGCCTCCTCCAGCCTCTGCCAGCCTCCGCCAGCATCCTTCAGCCTCTGCCAGCCTCAGCCAGCCACCTCCAGCCTTCTCCAGCCTCAGCCAGCCTCCTCCAGCCTCTGCCACCCTCCTCCAGCCTCTGCCAACTGCCGACATCCTCCTGCAGCCTCCTCCAGCCTCTGCTAACCGCCACCACCCTCCTCCAGCCTCCGCCACCCTCCTCCAGCCTCCTCCAGCCTCTGCCAGCCTCTGCCAGCCTCCGCCAGCATCCTCCAGCCTCTGCCAGCCTCAGCCAGCCACCTCCAGCCTTCTCCAGCCTCCGCCAGCCTCCTCCAGCCCCCGCCACCCTCCTCCAGCCCCCGCCACCCTCCTCCAGCCTCTGCCAGCCTCCGCCACCCTCCTCCAGCCTCTGCCAGCCACCTCCAGCCTACTCCAGCCTTCAGCAGCCTCCGCCAACTGCCGCCATGCTCCTACAGCCTCCTTCAGCCTCTGCCAACTGGCACCACCCTCCTCCAGCCTTTGCCAACCGGCACCACCCTCCTCCAGCCTCTGCCAGTCTCCGCCAGCCTCCGTTACCCTCCTCCACCCTCCACCAGCCACCACCAGCCTCCTCCAGCCTCTGCCAGCCTCCGCCACCCTCCACCAGCCACCACCAGCCTCCTCCAGCCTCTGCCAGCCTCCGCCACCCTCCTCCACCCTCCACCAGCCACCACCAGCCTCCTCCAGCCTCTGCCAGTCTCCGCCAGCCTCCTCCACCCTCCGCCAGCCTCCACCAGCCACCACCACCCTCCTCCAGCCTCCGCCACCCTCCTCCAGCCTCCTCCAGCCTCCGCCACCCTCCTCCAGCCTCCGCCAGCCTCCTCCACCCTCCGCCAGCCTCCTCCACCCTCCGCCAGCCTCCACCAGCCACCGCCAGCCTCCTCCAGCCTCCGCCAGCCTCCTCCACCCTCCTCTCTTTATGTGGGATATGTAATGCAGAGTTTATTTAATGAAGAAAAGCGTATCCTTTGTAGAGAGCTGCCGGCTCCGCTTTCCTTTTGGAGATACTGTATGCCAAGGCTTAGGGTGCACCAGGAAGCTGGCAGGTAACTTGGCTCCGAGGGCGTCACACCTGCTGCCAGCAAGAGGTTGTGTAATCAGATGGCGTATATATAGCGGGTCAGCGGAGCGAGCGGCCAGAACCGCAGCCCAGCATGAAGCTCTGCACCATCGTACCCGGCATCCTCCTCGGCCTCCTGCCCCCGCTCCTCTCCTACCCACTGTGAGTACCACCAGCGGCCACCTATGGTGTATCTAATGTGTGATACCGTCTGCAGAGCCGTGTATCTAATCCTATCCTGTGTGATACTGTCTGCTGAGCCGTGTATCTAATCCTCTCCTGTGTAATACTGTCTGCTGAGCCATGTATCTAATCCTCTCCTGTGTGATACTGTGCAGAGCCGTGTATCTAATCCTCTCCTGTGTGATACTGTGCGGAGCTGTGTGTCTAATCCTAAACTGTGTGATACTGTCTGCTGAGCCGTGTATCTAATCCCATCATGTGTGATACTGTCTGCTGAGCCGTGTATCTAATCCTATCCTATGTGATACTATTTGCTGAGCCGTGTATCTAATCCTATGCTGTGTGATACTGTCTGCTGAGCCGTGTATCTAATCCCATCATGTGTGATACTGTCTGCTGAGCCGTGTATCTAATCCTATTCTGTGTGATACTGTCTGCTGCGCCGTGTATCTAATCCTATCCTGTGTGATACTGTCTGCTGAGCTGTGTATCTAATCCTATCCTGTGTGATACTGTCTTCTGAGCCGTGTATCTAATCCTCTCCTGTGTGATACTGTCTGCTGAGCCATGTATCTAATCCTATCCTGTATCATACTGTCTGCTGAGCCGTGTATCTAATCCTATCCTGTGTGATACTGTCTGCTGAGCCGTGTATCTAATCCTATCCTGTGTGATACTGTCTTCTGAGCCGTGTATCTAATCCTATTCTGTATCATACTGCCTGCTGAGCCGTGTATCTAATCCTATCCTGTGTGATACTGTCTGCTGAGCTGTGTATCTAATCCCATCCTGTGTGATACTGTCTGCTGAGCCGTGTATCTAATCCTGTCCTGTGTGATACTGTCTTCTGAGCCGTGTATCTAATCCTATCCTGTGTGATACTGTCTTCTGAGCGGTGTATCTAATCCTATCCTGTGTGATACTGTCTGCTGAGCTGTGTATCTAATCCTATCCTGTGTGATACTGTCTGCTGCTCCGTGTATCTAATCCTATCCTGTGTGATACTGTCTGCTGAGCCGTGTATCTAATCCTATCCTGTGTTATACCGTCTGCTGAGCCGTGTATCTAATCCCATCCTGTGTGATACTGTTTGCTGAGCCGTGTATCTAATCCTATCCTGTGTGATACTGTCTGCTGAGCCGTGTATCTAATCCCATCCTGTGTGATACTGTGTGCTGAGCCGTGTATCTAATCCCATCATGTGTGATACTGCCTGCTAAGATGTGTATCTAATCCTATGCTGTGTGATACTGTCTGCTGCTCCGTGTATCTAATCCTATCCTGTGTGATGCTGTCTGCTGAGCCGTGTATCTAATCCTCTCCTGTGTGATACTGTCTGCTGAGCCGTGTATCTAATTCTATCCTGTGTGATACTGTCTGCTGAGCTGTGTATCTAATCCTATCCTGTGTGATACTGTCTGCTGAGCCGTGTATCTAATCCCATCCTGTGTGATACTGTCTGCTGAGCCGTGTATCTAATCCTATCCTGTGTGATACTGTCTGCTGAGCCATGTGTCTAATCCTATGCTGTGTGATACTGTCTGCTGAGCCGTGTATCTAATCCTATGCTGTGTGATACCGTCTGCTGAGCCGTGTATCTAATTCTATCCTGTGTGATACTGTCTGCTGAGCTGTGTATCTAATCCTATCCTGTGTGATACTGTCTGCTGAGCCGTGTATCTAATCCCATCCTGTGTGATACTGTCTGCTGAGCCGTGTATCTAATTCTATCCTGTGTGATACAGTCTGCGTGTATCTAATCCTGAGCATCAACTTTTCTCATCTTCTTTGTCCCTGTTGTAAGGCTGTTGGCTCTTCCCAGCATGCTCCGCTCCTCTCACCAACCTTCCAGGATGTGGCGGTCTGAGGGGGGCGCTGCAGGAGGTTAATCCTCCTTTCTGACTGTTGGCATTTCCCATGTAATGCTTGCTCTTCAGCAGCAGAGGGCAGCCTAGTGAGGGGGGTGGGGGCACACGGGGCAGGTAGACGATCACTTTCCATGTCCTCTATTACAGGATGAAAGGGAGACCCAATGATACCGGTACCAACCTGTTCTCTGACCCTGACCCCGCCTACAACCCGCCAGGTGAGCGCCGCTGCCGATGTATTATACCTGCCTCAGTAGTAATTACATCACTGATATCATGAGATGTACTCCCAGCCCTGCCGCATGCTGATGACATCATTGACATGAGGTAGTTGCAGCCCTGCCCCCTACTGATGACATCACTGATATAATGAGAGGTAGTCACCGCACCACCCCCTGCTGGTGACATCACTAATATAATGAGAGGTTGTCATAGCCCCACCCTCTGCTGATGACATCACTGATATGAGAGGTAGTCACCGCCCCACCCCCTGCTGGTGGCATCACTAATATAATGAGAGGTAGTCATAGCCCCACCCCCTGCTGGTGGCATCACTAATATAATGAGAGGTAGTCATAGCCCCACCCCCTGCTGATGACATCACTGATATGAGAGGTAGTCACCGCCCCACCCCCTGCTGGTGGCATCACTAATATAATGAGAGGTAGTCATAGCCCCACCCCCTGCTGATGACATCACTAATATAATGAGAGGTAGTCACAGCCCCACCATCTGCTGATGACATCACTGATAAGAGGAATCAGTGGGGTCTGGACTCTTTTGCAGATAGGGGAGGGCAGCTTGGTGTCCACGGACAGATGGGTTTCTTTCTGTTTAGGGTCTCCGTGGGCTGGAGCTAGGGGGCGCCGCTGCACAAGTCGACAGTTAACTAAAATATGAGAATGCGCAGCTTGGTTGATCTCTCCTCTAGACTCGGCACCACCGACAGACTCCTCCGAGCTCACCGAACAGTCTCTGCACTCAAGGTAGGCTGATGCCGTCACATGATCATGGTGGTCCTGTGGCCCTTAGAGAGACTTCTGCTCCTCACACGGTGCTCTTCAGCTTTACACTTGGCTTTTGCTCTCTATTACAGAAGCCACAACAGAAAATCAAAATCCAAGTTCCGGGGCCCCCAGGGGTCCGTATGCAATGCCATTCTGTAGCGCATTGAGGGGCCGTATACCATGCCATCGTATAGCACATCTAGGGGGGCCCCCAGAGGCTGTGCACAATACCGTCATGTAGTACATCCATGGGGCCCCCGGGGGCCGCACACCATACCATCATGTAGCACATCCATGTCTTCCTATTCAAGTTGTTATTTCACTATGGGACCCCGGTATGAGATAAAGTGCTGGATGGTCTTTTGACTGCGATCTGTGTAAGGATGACCTGTCAGTGTCATCATCATCATCAGTGGTCGGACTGTGGTCAGCGGGTCACCTCCTGAGATATGGGGCACATTTCAATGGCACTGAAGCCGACACTCCGATTTCTTCCTCTGATCACTGATGACTGCGGGACAGATCCTGATGTGCGACCCCCATCTATCAACTACTCATGACCTATCCCACAAATCAGATAAAAAGACCCGGAATACCCCTTGTAGGGATGTGCTACAGAAGATGGCCTGTAGGGGGCAACAGACAATCAGTCTGATGCCTGAAACAAGAGGGAAAACACCCACAGGTGTGGTCAGTGCTATAAAACAGGGTTGTTCCCCTTGCAGGAAGAGTCAGTGTCTGGCTCAGAGAGCCAGAGAGAGTGCAGGGCTGCCAGGCCCAGTGTGACAGCTCAGTGGAGCTGGGGCTGCTAGGCCCAGTGTCAGGCTGAGAAGGCCAGAGGTGGACAGGGAGACGCCCCTCACCTCAACACCTAGGAGAGGTGTGTGTGCCTGGGAGATACAGGCTGCAGTTACTCGGTGACTTCCAGTGTGAGCAGAGAGGCGCTGTGGACAAGGCGCTGCAAGCTTCCAGCAGGACCCCTGGGGATACGCCTGCCCTTGGACTAGAGACTGAAGGCACTAAAGACTGACGACCAGCTGCGCTCTGGATACCCACAGGTCTGTGCAGAACCTATGGACTTATATGGTCTCCTCAGCTGAGGATTTACCTGCTTTGCCCATGGACTGTAAAGGGTTAAAGCTATAAGAGTCTTTTGTTGTTTTCAATCATTTATTATTTATCTGGAGACCCAGCCGTTTGTATTGGTTAAGGTTATGTGAATAAAGCGAAAGGAAAGAAGGAAGCGACCGTTTGGCGTGATATGTAACCCCCGTGTTGTCACATATGGTGGAGGATGCGGGCACAAGCGGTGAAGCTCCCAGCTGAAAGACGCCAGTGAAAAGGCAGACAACCTCTATCAGTATGGAGGAATTGCTGAAGCAGTTGTTGCAAGAGAGACGATGCAAGTGCAGCTGGAGGAAAGGCAACTCCTAATAAAGCAGATGGCGATGCTAATGGAGACTGAAACTGATCACAGGGTTTTGTTGGGAGAACAAACCCAGAAGTGTGAACAAGGTTGTAAGAAGTTAAAGACACAGTCAGCAAAGAAGAATGGTGACTTGGAGTGCCAAGTAAGTCAGCTCAAGGAAGAGCTGGGAATACAGAAAGCTGCTTGCAGTACGGCAGAGAAGCAAGCAGAGATCTTGAAAGTCTTTCTGGGTGAAAAAGAAAACCAGGAAGCGCTGCATGAGAGACTGGTGTCCCAGCTACAGATGAGCTTGGATGAGAGAGCTGAAATACATGGAGCCCAAATCCAGGAGCTGGAACGGAGTCATGCTGCAGTTGTGGGGAAACTGTCCAAGCTGTTGAAGCAAATGGAAAAAGTGAAAGAAACATTGAAAAGTGAGTGTCTTGAGCTGACCCAAAAGGTGAAGGGGTTGTTGGATGACAAGTGCGCATATGAATGCAAGAAAAATACAGTGGAGATGCAGCTTCAAGAGCTACAAATAAAAATAACTGAAGGTGACAGTGTGCAGACAGCGTTGTCTGAGCAGGTGAGCAGGCTGCAGCTGAAGCTGGAAGCTCAGAGTGAAGAGTTCCAGAAGTTACTGCAAGAAGAGACGCAGCAGAGGCTTGGTCTCAGTGCACACCTGAAGACTATGCAAGGTGAGAAAGATGTGCTCCTCAAGCAGGCAGAGAAGGATGCAGAAGCTAAGAGAAACCTATCAGAGCAGATTGCAACACTTCAGGCGGAGGTGGTGGATCTGGAAGATAGAATGGAGAAGAGTGCTTTGTGTTTGGATTCTGTGAAAGAGCAGAAAAGAGAAATACAAGGAGAATTAGAAACTACAAGGCAGCAGTGTGAAGAGAAGACAGCCGCCTGAGAAGGTTAAAGTAAGTCTTCAGCAAGAGGTAGAAGATGCTTCTGTGAAGCTTGGTCAGCAACAGGAGCTTATGGCCAAACTGGAGAAGAAACAGAAGCTGTGTGAACAGAGGCTGACTGAAGAGAAAGCCAGATCTGCAAGACATGTCACTTGACCTGGGAAGGGCAGACCCACCTATGCTGTAGCCCCCTCCCCAATAACGACACAGCAACTTTCTTTGGATAAATTGGCCACAGCAGCCAGTTTATTACAATCAATAAATAACATTGAAATTATTACTCAGAAAACAAGTTACGGGGGAGGGTCCTTGGAGCCACAAAATCTGGTGCAACTATACAACTCTGAAAAAATACTTAGCCCCACAGCCGGACAACCAGGCTCAAGGGCAACATTAACCACCCATTGGGTGGCTAACACTCCCATTACTTAAGCCGGAGGGAGTCTACTGCCCCCTCCACCAACCAAGTAACCGCACCAGATAGCATACAATATACTAAGGAGGGAGTCTAAGCAGGTGAGCACTTTTCCCTCCCACACACAATTTCCACCGACTCCAAGGACCCCCCCCCACCCGCCAATGCAAGCACAGCTTACCCCTAAGCCTGCGCCGTCCCCAACAAACCCAATGCCCTCTCTATACCTTCTTGAATCCCAACTACCCAGATATCGATCCCGATATCATTAAGGTGAACACCATCTCCAGCCCAATAGTTACCTTCCCCTTTCTCCAAATCGATATGTCTAACACTGACTCCTGCGTTCCTCGCCACAAAAGCTGAAACATGCCTATTGAGCTTCACCCTTGCCCTATTGATTCCTACTAAGGAACGGGCACCCCTTCAACTCTTTCTTGGGATAATCTCCGACCACACCGCTGTCATCTGAGGGAACAGGCAACGTAAACGCAAAAAATCGTACTGAATGTCACGGCGCAATTCTCGCGCCGGACGACTCCCTAAATCGTTCCCTCCCACGTGCAGTACCAAAATATCTGGACTCCTGTCCATTCTGGCATACGAGTCCACCTGCCGCAGCACCTGGCCCCATTTCATTCCCCTCTCTCCTAGCCAACGCACTACGACTGCTTCTTTCCTAAACCCCAACTGCCTCCCCATAGGACGAACCTTTGCCCTCTCTGCAGCCCAATAAACGTAAGAATGGCCCATCAGCCAGACCAACGCTGGATCTCTGAGACCTGTAATGGAATAAAACCACAAATCATTCCACAAATCAGCCGTCCAACTGTACAACAAAAAAATTTTTTTATATACATGACCCTCACATTCACTGCCACTTACACCAATTCCGGACGAACATATAATTGAAATCTTCTCGACTCCCATCTCCCAATCCTCTTCACAACTTCTCCAAATAAACCCAACCGTGTCGCCTCCGTTGCGGCCCCTATACGAAAGGAATGTGACGAATATCCTCCTCCAACTAAGCCCAAAGCCGCCACGATTCCTTTTAACACCGCATTAAACTGAAGGCCCCATCTCTGTGACACAAGTGGTCCCCCAACCCCTTGCCGCAACTCCACATATTCCTTAAAGCAACGTACTGGACACATCAATGCACCCAGCACCTGCGCCAAACACACTTTACCTTTTCCTGCTTGATCAGTTTTTGACCATCGCAGCCAAATATGCAACACTCTGTCTACCAAATCTACGTCTCCCACATCTAGACCCCTTTTTACCACCTTGCTGGGGGACACCAATTCACTCAACCTGAATGCCCCAAAAAATGCAAAAGAAAATGCACAGCGAAATAACCGCATTTCATAAACATCGAAACAAAAACTTCCTAATTCCGCCCCCATCCTTTACAACAACTCAAAAGTAATGGGACGCCTCCTATCCTTCTCCTGCCTACCCCTCTGGAACCCTTTCAATGCCTGCCGCACCAAAAAGACTTTAGTCAAATCCCGCAGCCCTCTAAACTTGAAACCGAATGCCAACCCTACCATAAATCGATTGACTCTCGCCACAGACCACGGCATAAGAGCTACGTTCCTCAACCAAGCCAATAGTGCATTAACCTGTTCGTCTTCAGACAACTCTTCCCCCAAAACCCTCAACCAACGCTGCCAATCCTCCCAAGCTGTACGATAAGCTGTCCATGTGACCTGCGTCAACGACCCGGCAATCAGCTGCTCCGCCGCACGTCAACCACAGTCCATAGCTTCGGTGGACAGCGCAGACCCTCCCGTTCTGCCTCCGGCGCCAACTCCCAAAAACGATCCCACTGAAAACGAGAAAGGGAATCGCTATATTGTTGTCCACCCCGGAACATGGACCGCGACCACCCACGCGTTCAACGACAAGCAAAGTAAAACTGACGCAACAAATCAACCACTGGCGGCGAACGGGCCGACACGCTGTTAATCACTTGTACCACTCCCATGTTGTCACAGTGGAAACGGACCTTCTTGTTCCTGAACCATTCCCCCCAAACCGACACCGCTACCACAATTGGAAACAGCTCCAGTAACACTAAGTTTTTTTACTGCCCCGTATCGCCGCCATTCCCTTGGCCATTGACCAGCACACCATTGCCCCCGAAAAAATGCCCCAAACCCGAAAGCCCCTGCCGCATCCATAAATAGCTCACAATCAAAATTATCCACGGCTTGGTCTATGAACAACGACCTCCCATTGTACTTGACCAAAAAGGAAGACCAAACCGCCAAGTCTGCACGGATCTCTGCCGAGATCCGCACGAAGTGATGACCTGCCTTCACTCCCGCCATTTTTCTGCAAAACACTCGCCCCATCGGCATGATCCGACTGGCGAAGTTTAACTTCCCGAGCAAAGGCTGTAAAGTTTTAAAGGCAACCTTCTTAGACCGAGACACCGTCTCCAAATCTAACCGCAGTGAATTCAACGTATCCTCCGGCAGGCGACATTCCATCCTCTCAGTATCAATTGTGATACCAAGAAAATTCAGACAAGTAACCGGACCCTCAGTCTTTTCAGGCGCCAATGGAACACCACATTTTTTAGCCACCCACTGCACCGTAGACAACAGGGCACTGCACACACCCGAACCTGCCGGGCCAACACACAAAAAATCATCCAAGTAATGCAAAATAGATTGCAAACCGGACACGTCCTTAACCACCCCCCTCCAGGAATGAACTGAATGCCTCAAAGAGGGCGTGAGAGATCGAGCACCCCATTGGCAGGCATTGGTCAACAAAAAACGTCCCCTCCCAAACACACCCCAATAAACGAACGCTATCGGGATGAACCGGGAGCAACCGGAACGCTGATTCAACATCTGTCTTTGCCAGCAACGCCCCTCTACCGCATTTCTGCACCCATCTTGTGGCTGCGTCAAAAGACGTGTAAACTACCGAACAGTTCAGGAGCTATCCCGTCATTCACTGACTCACCTTTTGGAAAAGACAGATGATGAATCAATCGAAATTTCCCTGGTTCCTTCTTAGGAACCACCCCCAATGGAGAGATGACTAAATTGGGAATCGGAGGGGACTAAAACGGCCTCACCATGCGTCCCAACAGCACCTCCTTCTCTAACTTATCTCTAACAACCGACGGAAATTGTGACGCTGAACGCACATTTTTTGACACGCAGGGCACCCGATGCGAAGGCGCTGGGATTTTAAAACCTTCAGAAAAACCCTAAAACAACAACCGGCCCTTTTCTCCATCCGGATACCTATTTAGAAAGGGGGCCATCTCGTGAACCTTCACCGGCGTCCTCCCTTTTCCCCATCTGTCCCTGCAGTCTTACCTTTTACATTTAGAGGCCCCATGGGATGACCCGCTACACACGGAGCAATTGTGTTTAAAATGACAACTTGCTCCAAATTTACACTGGCCCTCATTATATTGCCAGCAGAAACCCGCCTTTCGCACTCCTGACATCCCGCCACTCGCGGCAAGGCTTCCTCCACTGCTTGCGCCGGACGGACCGGCGCTCCCAGGAAAGGACTGCCCTACCGCGTTGGGGCCATCACCCTGAGCCACAAGCCAATATCCCACCGGATATTGGGGCGTACTGCTTTGCGCTGACAAAATTGTTCGTCATAGCGCAACCACGCCTGACCCCCGTACGTCCTGTATGCCTCTCCGATAGAGTCCATATAGCAGGAGAGCGCCGAACAATTTTCGGGCGCCTTCTCTCCAATGACCCCGGCCAAAATAGCAAACGCCTGCAACCAGTTTGCAAACGTTTGTGGAATCAGCCTCCAGCGTTTTTTCTCCTCCTCCTCTTTTTTTGACTCCGTTCGCTTTCCTTTCTCTAGATTACATTTTTCCAGAGGTAGCAATGAAAAGATCTCGATGTACTCGTTTTTCCAGATCTTTTCACGCACCTCTTTCTTCAAATGGGCCACCAGCGGACCCTCAAAGCAGACATAAACTTCCCCTTTCGCCCTGTCGTCTAACCTAACTGCTTCCCCGTCCGCACTGCCACCGTTACCCCCCAACCCGGTGACCTACTGACGTACCCGGGCCGTCCCCTACACCCAAAGCACCTCCACTCCTTACCGGAACCCAAGCCGCCACCGGAGTCGGGTTTAATAAACCCGCACCGCTGTCCCTATCACAACGCTGCAACAACTCCCGCACCGTCCCTAACAACTCCCGCAATTCACCCCCAAATTCACCACCCACTACAGCAACACTCGCACCCCTCCTTTCATCCACAGCAATACAATCACGTAAAGCATTTGACATATAAGACATGACTCTATGCTCACCAGGCTGCATGGCCGCTGTGTCCCCACCAGCCGGATCCACGGACGTCATCGCCTCGTCGTCGCTCCCCGAATCTTCGACTTCTCCTTCCTCCAGCCGCTGTACCGCCAGCTCGACCGCCACACTCCGACTGGTCCCTGCTCTTTGCTCCTGACCCGGAACAACCACCGCTGACCGTACTCTGTGTGCGCTGCTCCCGCTAGCGTCCTCCACACTCTGTCGCTGACTGTCCGAAGGCAGAGGTTGTTGCCCATTCTTGGTCTGCCTGGTCCGGCCCCTGGCCGGTACATCACCACACGGGGCCACTGTAGGGAGGCTCCTCCTCCCACTCCTCACATTGCTGACACCGGCCCCAGAGGCCGTTCCACTGCTCTCCCGCTGCTTCCCAGAGGCTCCCACAGCCGGTACATCACCAGGGGAGACCTCCGTTCTGTCCTGCTGACTGGAGATGTCAGATGCTGCAGGCCCCACCCCCCGACCGGAGCGGGGGCCCCTGCTCACCGTTGACGCCGGCCGCCTGACAGGATTCCTCCTGCTCCCTGCCCTGATGCTTAGGGAGAGAACCGCAGCCCCGAGGGTCCCCGGAGGGGCACCGCAGCCTCCGGCGAGTTGGAGGGGTGACCTCATCCTCCCGCAGTCGCGACGGAGGTCTGGCCCGCCGCGACCTCCTCTCCTGTACTGCCGGAACCACCACACCGCCGCTGCTCGTACCTAACATCCCGGCCACCTGCTCTTGCAGCCAGTCCTGACCGTGGATACTGGCCGCTGCCCTGAGCTCTATCACAGACATGGTAAGTGTCACACTTCTTCTACTCTCGCTTTCTAGCTCTAAGATGGCACTGCCTCCCCCTCCCCTTACCTTATATATCCCCCTGCCTCCTACTTTTCCTACCAATCCCTGCCATTCCACCCTTATTCCAGAAAATTCTCTACACTCCCCTAAATCTTTGTTAACCCTTTCTAACCTCCCCCCTTACTAGGTGACCTGCCCCCCCCCCCCCCCCCCCGTGTCATGCCCGGCATCCGCTCTAAGGGTCCCTTGTTCCCTTTGCTACTGCCTTAACCTGAACTTGAGCATGCAGAAGAAAGGGCTAATGAGAAAGAAACAGAGGTACTAACCCTGACACGCACCCTGATAGGGGTGTCAGAAGAAAGAGCAGAGCTTCAGCAGTTCTCAGAGACGTGCATGAAGATGAAAGGCTGGAAATCAAATAGTCAAGCGGCTGAAAGAAGGGCTCAGAGACCAGAGAGGACTAAAACCCAGTTCAGACAGAAAAGAAAAAAGGGGATCTTGTTAAAGAATCTGAAAGAGTTACAAGTAGTGAAGAATGCCAAATTATGTTTACAAAGGGAGACTACTGAAGGTCAGAAGGTCTCACAAGTGGCGGCAGAAGAATAATGACGTAAAAAGGCAAACCCAGAAGGTGAGGAAACAGTTTGTCCAAATAGTAGAAGCCGATCACAGGGATGCGGGCTCCGAGGACCAACTCATCAGTGAACTGCATGCTGCCAAGCAAAAGTCAGTCAGAGGGAAAGGAACTTCAAAGAATGCGATTGGTGCTAACCGATGACAACACCGTACTAAGAAAAGAGATGGAATTGTTACAAAGTGAGGAAAAGAGGATAATTATAAACCTGAAAAATGAAGTGGAGACTGTAATCCGTAGCAAGGCCAGGCAGGAGCAGGAGCCACAAGAGGAACCCGTCAGACAGGTAAAAACAGAGAGAGACCCCCGAGGCTGGAGTTTAGACCCTGGAGGGCCAGAAGAAGAAAAATGTGATGCGGCCTACGGCCTTCATCAAGGGGGAGAGATATGTAGGGATGTGCTACAGAAGATGGCCTGTAGGGGGCAACACACAATCAGTCTGATGCCTGAAACAAGAGGGAAAACACCCACAGGTGTGGTCAGTGCTATAAAAAAGGGTTGTACCCTGCTGCAAGAGAGTCAGTGTCTGGCTGAGAGAGCCAGAGAGAGAGTGCAGGGCTGCCAGGCCCAGTGTGACAGCTCAGTGGAGCTGGCGCTGCCAGGCCCAGTGTGACAGCTCAGTGGAGCTGGCGCTGCCAGGCCCAGTGTCAGGCTGAGAAGGCCAGAGGTGGACAGGGAGACGCCCCTCACCTCAGCACCTAGGAGAGGTGTGTGTGCCTGGGAGATACAGGCTGCAGTTACTCGGTGACTTCCAGTGTGAGCAGAGAGGCGCTGTGGACGAGGCGCTGCAAGCTTCCAGCAGGACCCCTGGGGATACGCCTGCCTTGGACTAGAGACTGAAGGCACTAAAGACTGACGACCAGCTGCGCTCTGGATACCCACAGGTCTGTGCAGAACCTATGGACTTATATGGTCTCCTCAGCTGAGGATTTACCTGCTTTGCCCACGGACTGTAAAGGGTTAAAGCTATAAGAGCCTTTTGTCGTTTTCAATCATTTATTCTTTATCTGGAGACCCAGCCGTTTGTGTTGGTTAAGGTTATGTGAATAAAGCGAAAGGAAAGAAGGAAGCGACCGTTTGGCGTGATATGTAACCCCTGTGTTGTCACACCCTTTAAAGTTCTGGGGCCACCCGTGAGTCCTGAACTGAGACGACGCTGGCTTGATCTTGGCTGAGCCCGCGAGGTGTCGAGGATCGGGGTGTCGGACTGACCTCAGATGCCGGGTGCTGGATCTCTACACTGTCAGGAACATTCGTGGCCATCAAAGGTCCACAGTTTCGGCGTGGCACGGAGTCGGTTTTGCACTCCATCCCCCTCACTTTGGCGCTGTCTCTCGCTCGCACCGCGCCGTAAGACACCCATCTAGTTTTCTAAGGATTCTGCTTCCGCTTTTCCTGGGTGCTGCTTCCATTCACCCTATCTTTAGGACTAAGCGCTCATTCACACAGGCGGAAGCCTTATGTGCACCAAGTAGGACGTGCCACAGATTTGTTCATGCAATCACACACTGGTTGAAAAAACGCACTCATGTGCTGTACAAATATGCTCAATGTCAGGAGGGTCCGGCAGCACCAGACCCCTCTGACTGCTTCCATAATGACCACACACAGCGCTTTTCTGCTCTAACTGATGATTAGGCCCACCAGGGAGCGCTGTAGAAAGAAGTGGGGAGCTGCTAGACTCTGTGGACAGGTGAGCAGCCTCCCCGCACTACTCCATGGGCTGCAGAGCGCTGGTGAAGGCAGCCATGATGCCGCTCTACCTGGACTCCGCTCCAAAACTCTGGCTGCAAGTAGAGAAAGCAGCTCATGACTCGCACTGTAGTGCTGGCTAATGCTGCTCTGCTCTCTGCATGACCCGACGGCTCCCCTGTCTCCTGCGCTTGGAGGACCACAACACTGGGGAGCCGTCGGGTTATGCAGACGGCAGCTGATGAGCAGCTTCCACTGCCTGTAACCAGAGTTCTGGAGCAGAGATTCACAAGGGGACACTAATGCTAAACAGGGGCCACTGAAGGGGACGGCATTAAGACGGGGCCACAGAAGGGGGATACAAGCAGCAGTGATGTGGTGTCCTCTGCCTAGGAGGCCGGCCGGCGGCAGGGAGTCAAAAAATGTTCCTCTTGTAAATGTACATTAGAGCGAGCCGCATTCTTTACGAGCTGCAGAGCTGCAGGACGCACTACAGACGGATGAGCGGAGGGGCCCTTGTGATGATCAGCGTGTGCCGTGGAAGACCCCCGCCTGCAACAACCTCTTCTACAACAATCAGGCCTCAGTTATTCTCAATTTGTCCATTATACAACTGGGGGCCACTATTACCACAGGGGACCGTTATACCACTGGGGGCCACTATTACCACAGGGGACCGTTATACCACTGGGGGCCACTATTACCACAGGGGACCGTTATACCACTGGGGGCCACTATTACCACAGGGGACCGTTATACCACTGGGGGCCACTATTACCACAGGGGACCGTTATACCACTGGGGGCCACTATTACGACAGGGGACCATTATACCACTGGGGGCCACTATTACCACAGGGGACCATTATACCACTGGGGGCCATTATACCACTGGGGGCCACTATTACCACAGGGGACCATTATACCACTGGGGGCCACTGTTACCACAGGGGACCATTATACCACTGGGGGCCACTGTTACCACAGGGGACCATTATACCACTGGGGGCCACTGTTACCACAGGGGACCATTATACCACTGGGGGCCACTGTAACCACAGGGGACCATTATACCACTGGGGCCACTGTAACCACAGGGGACCATTATACCACTGGGGGCCACTGTTACCACAGGGGACCATTATACCACTGGGGGCCACTGTTACCACAGGGGACCATTATACCACTGGGGGCCACTGTTACCGCAGGGGACCATTATACCACTGGGGGCCACTGTTACCACAGGGGGCCACTATTACCACAGGGGGCCACTATTACCACTGGGGATCATTATACTACTGGGGGACCCTTTAACCACTGGGGACCATTATACTACTGTGGGCCACTATTACCACGGGGGACCATCATTACCTGCTGGGGGACACTAATATCACTAGGGACCATTATACTACTGAGACCCGCTATTACAACTTGGGGCCACTATTACCAATAGGTAACATTATACTACTGGGGCCAGTATTACCACTAGAGGTCATTGTACTGCTGGGGGCCAATATTACCACTAGAGGCCATTGTACTACAGTGACCACTATTACCACTGGGGACCAATATACTACTGGGGGCCACTTTTACCACTGGGAACCATTATACTACTGGGGGCCACTATTACCACTGATGATCATTATACTACTGGGGGCCACTATTACCACTGGGGACCATTATAGTACAATGACCACAATTACCACTGATGACCATTATACCACTGGGGACCTTTATAGTACAATGACCACTATTACCACTGGAAGCCATTATAATACTGGGGGCAACTATAACCACTCACTAGAGGCCATTGTACTACAGTGACCAATATTACTACTGAGGACCATTATACTACTGTTGGCCACTATTATCACTAGAGGCCATTATACTACTGGGGGCCACTATTACCACTAGAGGTTATTGGACTACAGTGACCACTATTACCACTGGGAAACATTATACTATTGAGGGCCACCATTACCACTAGAAGCCATTGTACTACAGTGACCACTATTACCACTGGGGACCATTATGCTACTGGGGGCCAGTATTACCACTAGAGGCCATTGTTCTGCAGTGACCACTATTACCACTGGGGACCATTATACTACTGGGGGCCAGCATTACCACTAGAGGCCATTGTACTACAGTGACCACTATTATCACTGGGGACCATTATACTACTGGGTGCCAGCATTACCACTAGAGGCCATTGTACTACAGTGACCACTATTACTACTGGGGACCATTATATTACTGTGGGCCACTATTATCACTAGAGGCCATTATACTACTGGGGGCCACTATTACCCCTAGAGGCCATTGGACTACAGTGACCACTATTACCACTGGGGAACATTATACTACAGTGACCACTATTTTTACTGGGGACCATTATACTATTGAGGGCCACCATTACCACTAGAAGCCATTGTACTACAGTGACCACTATTACCATTGGGACCACTATACTACTGGGGGCCACTATGAACACTAGAGGCCATTGTACTACAGTGACCACTATTACCACTGGGGACCATTATGCTACTGGGAGCCACTATTACCACTAGAGGCCATTATACTACGGGGGGCCACTATTACCCCTAGAGGCCATTGGACTACAGTGACCACTATTACCACTGGGGAACATTATACTACAGTGACCACTATTTTTACTGGGGACCATTATACTATTGAGGGCCACCATTACCACTAGAAGCCATTGTACTACAGTGACCACTATTACCACTGGGGACCATTATACTATTGAGGGTCACTATTACCACTAGAGGCCATTGTACTACAGTGACCACTATTACCATTGGGACCACTATACTACTGGGGGCCACTATTACCACTAGAGGCCATTTTACCACAGTGACCACTATTACTACTGTGGACCATTATACTATTGAAGGTCACTATTACCACTAGAGGCCATTGTTCTGCAGTGACCACTATTACCACTAGGGACCATAATACCACTGGGGGCCTCTATTACCACTAGGGACCATTAAAATACTGAGGGGCACTATTACCACTGGGGGCCAATAATAATATGGGGTAAACTATTACAACTGAGGACCATTATACTATGGAGGGCTACTATTGCTGCTGGGGGACACTAATATCACTAGGGACCATTATACTACTGAGACCCACTATGACAACTTGGGGCCACTATTACCAATATGTACCATTATACTACTGGGGCCAGTATTACCACTAGAGGCCATTGTATTACAGTGACCACTATTACCACTGGGGACCATTATAATACTGGGGGCCAGTATTACCACTAGAGGCCATTATACTTCTGGGGGCCAATATTATCACTAGAAGCCATTGTACTACAGTGACCACTATTACCACTGGAGACCATTATACTACTGGGGGCCACTATTATGACTGGGGTAAACTATTACCACTGAGGACCATTATACTATGGAGGGCTACTATTGCTGCTGGGGGACACTAATATCACTAGAGACCATTATACTACTGAGACCCACTATTACAACTAGGGGCCACTATCACCAATAGGGACCATTATATTACTGGGGGTCATTACTATTAGAGGGGATCACTATTAATAATAAGGACCCTTTTACTATATTACTATGAGCCACTATTAGTACTGTGGGCCACTATTACCAATGGGGGACATTATACTACTAGGAGCCACTATTACCACTGGCGGCCATTATACTACTGCGAATCACTTTTACCACTGGGGCCATAATACTACTAAGAGCCACTATAACCATGGGGGGCCATTATAATACTGGGTTCACTAATACCACTACTAACACTAGGGACCATTATATTACCGGGGGCCACCATTACCATTGGAGGCCTCTATTACCACCAGGGACCATTATACTACTGGGGGCAACTATTATTATTTGGGGGCCACCATTACCACTAGGGACTGTTATACTACTGGGAGCAACTATTGCCACTGGGGGTCACTATTAATTTTCGGCGGCCACCATTACCACTAAGTAGGATTATACTACTCGGGGCTACTAATGTAACAATGTATCACAAGTTTGTGGATGCGATTTTTGTGCGATGCATTTTTAACATTAGAAAGTCTGGTTGACATTTGCGTTAAAAAAAACGAAGTGTTAAAAATAATGCAAGTGTGTGGGAACCCTGAGCCGGATATCAGACGAGGTAAGGAGACAGCTCTGTGACACGGATGCGCATTGCGGACATTCCACATGACATCACTATTTCATCCGTCAGCAGGAGGAAGCTGTGGTGTCAGAGACCCGACTACAGGCAGGAGCCAATGACATCAGAGCCAACAACAGGGAGGAGCCAGTAACATCAGAGCCAACTAGTGGGAGGAGCCAGTAACATTACAGCCGACTAGAGGGAGGAAGCAGTGACGTAAGAGCCGACTACAGGCAGGAGCCAGTAACATCAGAGCTAAGTACAGGCAGGAGCCAGTAACATCAAAGCCGACTATAGGGAGGAGCCAGTGATGTCAGCGGCGACTACAGGGAGGGGCCAGTGACATCAGACCCAACTACAGAGGGGAGCCAGCGACATCAGACCCAACTACAGAGAGGAGCCATTGACATCAGAGCCGACTACAGGGAGGAGCCAGTAACATCAGAGCCGAGTACACAGAGGAGCCAGTAACATCAAAGCCGACTATAGGGAGGAGCCAGTGATGTCAGCGGCGACTACAGGGAGGGGCCAGTGACATCAGACCCAACTACAGAGGGGAGCCAGTAACATCAGAGCCGACTACAGGGAGGAGCCAGTAACATCAGAGCTGACTACAGGGAGGAGCCAGTAACAGAGCCGACTACAGGGAGAAGCCAGTGACATCAGAGATGACTACAGGGAGAAGCCAGTGACATCAGACCTAACTACAGAGAGGAGCCAGTGACATCAGAGGCGACTACAGGGAGGGGCCAGTAACATCAGAGCCGAGTACACAGAGGAGTCAGTAACATCAAAGTCGACTAAAGTGAGGGGCCAGTGACATCAGACACAACTACAGAGGGGAGCCAGTGACATCAGACCCAACTACAGAGGGGAGCCAGTGACATCAGACCCAACTACAGAGATGAGCCAGTAACATCAGAGCTGACTACAGAGGGGAGCCAGTGACATCAGACCCAACTACAGAGAGGAGCCAGTGACATCAGACCCAACTACAGAGATGA
The DNA here is from genome assembly GCF_035609145.1 of Eleutherodactylus coqui. Lineage (NCBI taxonomy): Eukaryota > Metazoa > Chordata > Amphibia > Anura > Eleutherodactylidae > Eleutherodactylus > Eleutherodactylus coqui. Next base: position 536,047,341 of record NC_089837.1, on the reverse strand, counting down.
GCCAGTAACATCAGAGCCGACTAAAGGGAGGAGCCAGCAACATCAGAGCCGACTATAGGGAGGAGCCAGTAACAGAGATGACTACAGGGAGGAGCCAGTAACAGAACCGACTACAGGGAGGAGCCAGTGACATCAGAGATGACTACAGGGAGGTGCCCATGACATCAGACCCAACTACAGAGAGGAGCTAGTGACATCAGACCCAACTACAGAGAGGAGCCAGTAACATCAGAGCCGACTACAGGGAGGAGCCAGTAACATCACAGCCGACTACAGGGAGGAGCCAGTAATATCAGAGCCGACTGCAGGGAGAAGCCAGGAACATCAGAGCCGACTGCAGGGAGAAGCCAGGAACATTAGAGCCGACTACAGGGAGGAGCCAGTAACAGAGCCGACTACAGGGAGGAGCCAGTGACATCAGAGATGACTACAGGGAGGGGCCAGCAACATCAGAGCCGACTGCAGAGAGGAGCCAGTAACATCAGAGCCGACTGCAGGGAGGAGCCAGTAACATCAGAGCCGACTGCAGGGAGGAGCCAGTAACATCAGAGCCGACTGCAGGGAGGAGCCAGTAACATTAGAGCCGACTACAGGGAGGAGCCAGTAACAGAGCCGACTACAGGGAGGAGCCAGTGACATCAGAGATGACTACAGGGAGGGGCCAGCAACATCAGAGCCGACTGCAGAGAGGAGCTGGTGACATCAGAGCCGAGTACACAGAGGAGCCAGTAACATCAGAGCCGACTGCAGGGAGGAGCCAGTAACATCAGAGCCGACTGCAGGGAGGAGCCAGTAACATCAGAGCCGACTGCAGAGAGGAGCCAGTAACATCAGAGCTGACTGCAGAGAGGAGCCAGTAACATCAGAGCCGACTACAGGGAGGAGCCAGTAACAGAGCCGACTGCAGGGAGGAGACAGTAACATCAGAGCCGACTGCAGGGAGGAGCCAGTAACCTCATTCCCGACTGCAGGGAGGAGCCAGTAACCTCATTCCCGACTGCAGGGAGGAGCCAGTAACATTAGAGCCGACTACAGGGAGGAGCCAGTAACCTCAGTGCCGACTGCAGGGAGGAGCCAGTAACATTAGAGCGACTACAGGGAGGAGCCAGTAACAGAGCCGACTACAGGGAGGGGCCAGCAACATCAGAGCCGACTGCAGAGAGGAGCTGGTGACATCAAAACCGACTACAGGGAGGGGCCAGCAACATCAGAGCCGACTGCAGAGAGGAGCTGGTGACATCAGAGCCGACTGCAGAGAGGAGCCAGTGACATCAGAGATGACTACAGGGAGGGGCCAGCAACATCAGAGCCGACTGCAGAGAGGAGCTGGTGACATCAGAGCCGAGTACACAGAGGAGCCAGTAACATCAGAGCTGACTGCAGGGAGGAGCCAGTAACATTAAAGCCGACTACAGGGAGGAGCCAGTAACATTAAAGCCCACTGCAAGGAGGAGCCAGTAACATTAAAGCCCATTGCAGGGAGGAGCTAGTAACCACTCCAGTCCTCATGGAGCCCCAACAGGTCATGTTTTCAGGATTTCCTATAGGAAGAGCACCAGTCCCAATGTGTGAGGCACTGACAATAATTACATCAGCTGCGGAATACTGAGGAAATCCTGACTGGAGTTGGGAAACACTGATCTGAACTACCAATGATAATTTCTTTGTGATTTGCATACAAATCAAACAGCAGTCATCTGTTGTCAACAGGTAGATCATTTATGAACCATGCCTGGCCCACTCCACCTCTACGCACTGAGCAATGATTGGTCGATGTGTAATGTCATCAGATCCGACACCTTATAATACAACCAGCTTGTACAACATGACTGAGTGGTAGTCACAGCCCGCCCCCTGCTGATGACATCACTGATATGACATAAGATCCACCCACCTTATAATACAACCAGCTTGTACAACATGACTGAGTGGTAGTCACCGCCCCGCCCCCTGATGATGACATCACTGATGTAATGACATAAGATCCACCCACCTTATAATACAACCAGCTTGTACAACATGACTGAGTGGTAGTCACCGCCCCGCCCCCTGCTGATGACATCACTGTACCCTCAGATAACTGATATGTATGGTTTTTATGGAGCCGCTGTTAGTTATCGCCACCTTTCTCTCAGCGTTCATGGTGTCTTCTCAGGAATGCCGGATCGCTGCACGGATGGAGGATTTGACGCCATCACGTTAGACGATAAAGGAGTCATGCATTACTTCAGAGGTAAGTCTTGTGAACTGACCGTAGGCTGACTGAGTCGTGGATGTCGTATGTTTCCTGCCTGGATCTGAATGTTATTATATTTCATATTATAGGAGGTTTTGTGTGGATGGGATACCAGGGACCGACGCAACGTATAAATGAGACCTGGCCCGGACTGACCGGACCGATAGATGCCGCATTCAGGAACCACAACGAGAAGAACCCTCTGGAACATCAGAGGATCTACCTGTTCAAGGTGCGGGGGCAACCTGTGTATAGTGTCTGCAGTTATTTTAAAGTGCTAATGACAATTTGCCCTTGAGTGAGTGTGTTACATGCTCCGCCCCTGATCACATGACATCACCGCAGGTCCTAAAGCAGAAAACATGCAAAGCCTGACAGCAGCCATGTGCTAGCAAGGCCTGTGATGATGTCACAGTCATGTCATTAGTCACCTGGTCTCTGACCTCTGACCCTGATCACAGGACACTGACATCATCACTACTGCTTCATTTTATTAAAAACCTGCAGAGCTGGACAGCAGCCATTTGCTGACAGGACCTGTGATGATGTCACAGTCATGTGATCAGTCACCAACTCTTAGCTCCGCCTCTGATGATTACATGACAGTGATGTCATCACAGATACTAAAACATTAGAGGCTGACAAAGAATGTATGTAGTACAGCTTTGTATGTGACAAGTGCATGTAGCAGAGCTGTGTGTGTGTGTGGAGTCTGTGATCTACATGTAGCAGAGCCGTATGTGTCTGTGACAGGTGTATGTAGCAGACCTTTGTGTGCTGTATGTGACAGGTGCATGTAGCAGAGCTGTGTTTGTCTGTGACAGGCACATGTGTAGCGTTCGAGGAGCGGGCTTACAGCCAAGGAAACAGTGGGATAGAGAAAGGCCTTATCACGGGGCTCTACCATCTTCTTCCTTGGGTGTAGCTCGGGACCTGATCACATTACTGCTGGAGGAGATCGCAGAGATAGTAACTGTGGGTTACCTTAAGTGCAGTGGTCACTCGTGACGCCACCGTTCTGTCCTCTGCGGCGGATCTCCCAGATTAAATAAAGTAGTCCACAGACAGGGCCACCTGCTGAACAAGAACCGGGAACAGTCGGCCCCGTCCCTTTACTGCAAACTATTGATCCAAACAACTAGTCCTGGCATCGAGGTATTCGGATCCTCCACAGTCCCAGCTCTTTGTGTGATCTGCTCCGGCCGCTATCGCTCTACCGCTCCACAGTCACTCTCGTTTCCTCAGCCAGCGGTGAAGTGGCGCGTCGTTCTCTCTCTGCTCAGTGGAACCACCGAGGTCTCCTGGGTAGACTAGGCCCAGGCTGAGCGCAAAGAAGTCGCTCGGCTTCCTCCATTACTCCACACATGACCGACTCACTTCGGCTAGACCGACCTGACTGACTCTGCATTCCTGCAAACACATATACACAGCATGATCACATGACCACAGCTGATACACAAACCGTTACATTTTCCAGACAGGACTAGACATACCAGACTTTAACCCTCTCAGTCCTGCAAACAAGACAATTGGTATGAGACAGACATATAAGATTATGAAGGGGCCCTACTAACTCTGGGCCACTACAATGTAGCAGGGTTGTGTGTATTGTATGTGATGTGCATGTAGCACAGGCGAGTGTGTGACGTCCATGTGACAAAGCTGTGTGACGCATTGCGTCACCCGAAACAATGGTGCTATAATTCCTTAATAATTACTAGTCACTGTTTATACAGCACACCATCATCAGTGTCTATATACACAGCAGCGTATTACTGTATATACAGGGGTATATAGAGACATACACTATATGGCCGCTTTATCACAGCTTCCAGCCCTTTATTACATCCCCCAGCCCTTTATTACATCCCCCAGCCCTTTATAAAAGGCCTGGGACTTTATTCAAGTAAAGGTTTGGAGGCTCTAGTGGAGTCCTAGGCTCCCTTTTTTAAAGCCCCGGACCTTTATGTGAGCCCCCAGCCTTTTATTATAGTCCCACGTCCCTTTGTTAGAGCCACCAGACTTTTACTAAAGCTCCAGTCCTTTATTAGAGCACCCTGCCCTTTATTGAAAAGATCGAGCAATCGGAGTGACTTCCAACGAGGCCGGTCATTGGTGCTAGACTAGCCGAGGTCTCACTGCCAACCACGGGGGTATTCTCATGTAACGTCCTGTGGACGGGAACAACCCATCACTGAAAGGGGTCGGAGGAGGATGTGAGGAATCGTTCTGACCAACAGGCTGCACAGTCAGCTGAATACAACGCTGGGGCTCCAAGTAACGTGTCCGAACGCACAACTCGCCGTTCCTCCGCACGGATGGTATAACAGCAGACCACCAGTTCCAGCGCCATTGTGTCTAAGAGAAACAGAAAGACTCCAGCGGGCAAAAGAGCGCAAAACTTGTATCACTGAGAAGCCGAGAAACATCTCCTGGGCAGATGGATTCAGACCATGCGGATGGGAGGTCAGAATTTGGTGCAAGCAGCATGAATCGCTGACCTCTTCCTGTCAGCTGGTGCAGTAATGGTGGGGTCTGGTTTTCTTGATGCACCCGGGTCCTCTGACATCCATGGATGTGGTGGTTTTGAGAGCCAACACTCTAGTAGACGAGGTCTCTAATAACGAGGCCTTCAGTGTACACAGACATATATCTTGTACGAATTCATGCCGTTACCGGCCGCCATCTTGATGTTTTGCAGGGCGCACAAGTCTGGAGCTACTATGAAGGAAAGCTGGTGACTGGTTTTCCACGTCTTATTAGCGAAGCGTTTCCTGGGATTCCAGACAAGCCGGACGCTGCGGTGGAGTGTCACCGGGGCGAATGCAGAACCGACAGCGCCATTTTCTTTAAAGGTGAGAATCTGCTGGGTGTTCTGGGCTCCGGATGTCTCCCTGGGCGCCCGAGACAATACTCTGTAAGAAGGGGCCGTGACTGCGTGGTGCACCGCTGAGCCGTATCTGTCCTCTCTCTTCCAGGTGACACTGTGTATATCTACCGCCATGATGAGAAGCCTGCGGTGCAGCAGCGTCGGTGGGCCGGCCTCGGGACCTGCACCGCAGCCGCCAGGTGGAAGGAGAGATATTACTGCTTCAACGGCATCAACTTTACACAATTTAATCCAGTGACTGGGCAGGTTCTGTCCCCGTGGCCGCTGGACTCCAGGGATTACTTCATCAGGTGTCCTGGGAGAGGTGAGTATCTGGGTTCAGGGATGGAGGTACTCCCTGCTTCCCAGAGGTGTGCAGGATGGCCTCCATACTCCAACTCAGCCCTCTGCACAAAGAGAAGCCGCACTCCTCCCGACCCGCGGTCGTTACAAACAGCAGATCACAGCGACCTCTGCAGGTTAGGGAGGTACTGCAGCACCCTGCACTGCATGGCCAATGAGATACTGAAGTAAAGACCATGTCTCCCGAAGGTCCCGGATTCCGTAGGTCAGTCCCATATTTGGGATGCTGTTCCACAGTCCCAGTCAGCCGGAGGCATGTCCCACTCCCCCCTCCCTCCCCACACACCCACCTGAAGGTGGATTATAATAGGTGCAGCTGCCCTGGGCGTGAGGTTCCAGGGGGCTCCACGTCCATCCAAACGGTTTCCATTAGGAATCCGCCGCTGCAATAAAAATAAAAAACAGCTAACCTCATTACATCCCTTCCTCCACTCCTGGCCTCTGCAGTCCACGACGCTGGTTACTCAGTGTGCTTCTGGGTGGACAGATCACATGACAAACACGTTGTCATGTGATCACTACAGCCAATCACCAGGGTGGAGACAAGCAGTGCAGACTGTAGAGGCCAGGAGCAGCAGGAGCAATGTAGGAAAGTATGGCAGTTTTAGAATTTCTTAGCTACTAAAGGGCATTTTTTACATTAAATGGGACCATGAGGGGCATTATGGATAAATGGGGCCATGAGGGGCATTATGGATAAATGAGGTCATGAGGGGCATTATGGATAAATGGGGCCTTGAGGGGCATTATGGATAAATGGGACCATGAGGGGCATTATGAATAAATGGGGCCTTGAGGGGCATTATGGATAAACAGGGACATGAGGGGCATTATGGATAAATGGGGCCATGAGGGGCATTATGGATAAATGGGGCCATGAGGGGCATTATGGATAAATGGGGCCTTGAGGGGCATTATGGATAAATGGGACCATGAGGGGCATTATGGATAAATGGGGCCTTGAGGGGCATTATGGATAAATGGGGCCATGAGGGGCATTATGAATAAATGGGGCCTTGAGGGGCATTATGGATAAACAGGGACATGAGGGGCATTATGGATAAATGGGGCCATGAGGGGCATTATGGATAAATGGGGCCATGAGGGGCATTATGGATAAATGGGGCCTTGAGGGGCATTATGGATAAATGGGACCATGAGGGGCATTATGGATAAATGGGGCCTTGAGGGGCATTATGGATAAATGGGGCCTTGAGGGGCATTATGGATAAACAGGGACATGAGGGGCATTATGGATAAATGGGGCCATGAGGGGCATTATGGATAAATGGGGCCTTGAGGGGCATTATGGATAAATGGGGCCTTGAGGGGCATTATGGATAAACAGGGACATGAGGGGTATTATGGATAAATGGGGCCTTGAGGGGCATTATGGATAAATGGGGCCTTGAGGGGCATTATGGATAAATGGGGCCATGAGGGGCATTATGGATAAATGGGGCCTTGAGGGGCATTATGGATAAATGGGGCCATGAGGGGTATTATGGATAAATGGGGCCATGAGGGGCATTATGGATAAATAGGGACATGAGGGGCATTATAGATAAATGGGGCCATGAGGGGCATTATGGATAAATGCGGCCACGAGAGGCATTATGGATAAACAGGGACATGAGGGGCATTATGGATAAATGGGGCCATGAGGGGCATTATGGATAAATGGGGCCTTGAGGGGCATTATGGATAAACAGGGACATGAGGGGCATTATAGATAAATGGGGCCATGAGGCGCATTATGGATAAATGGGGCCATGAGAGGCATTATGGATAAACAGGGACATGAGGGGCATTATGGATAAATGGGGCCATGAGGGGCATTATGGATAAATGGGGCCTTGAGGGGCATTATGGATAAACAGGGACATGAGGGGCATTATAGATAAATGGGGCCATGAGGGGCATTATAGATAAACAGGGACATGAGGGGGCATTATGGATAAATGGGGCCATGAGGGGCATTATAGATAAACAGGGACATGAGGGGGCATTATGGATAAATGGGGCCATGAAGGGCATTATGGATAAATGGGGCCTTGAGGGGCATTATGGATAAATGGGGCCATGAGGGGCATTATGGATAAATGAAGTCATGAGGGGGCATGATGGATAAACGGGGACATGAGGGGCATTATGGATAAATGGGGCCATGAGGGGCATTATGGATAAACAGGGACATGAGCGGGCATTATGGATAAATGGGGCCTTAAGGGGCATTATGGATAAACAGGGACATGAGGGGGCATTATGGACAAATGGGGCCATGAGGGGCATTATGGATAAATGGGGCCATGAGGGGCATTATAGATAAATGGGGCCATGAGGGGCATTATAGATAAATGGGGCCTTGAGGGGCATTATGGATAAATGGGGCCATGAGGGGCATTATAGATAAATGGGGCCATGAGGGGGCATGATGTATAAACGGGGCCATGAGGGGCATTATGGATAAATGGGGCCATTAGGGGGCATTATGGATAAACGGGGCCATGAGGGGCATTATGGATAAATGGGGCCATGAGGGGCATTATAGATAAATGGGGCCATGAGGGGGCATGATGGATAAACGGGGCCATGAGGGGCATTATGGATAAATGGGGCCATTAGGGGGCATTATGGATAAACGGGGCCATGAGGGGTAATATGGATAAACGGGGCCATAAGGGGCATTATGGATAAATGAAGCCATGAGGGGCATTATGGATAAACTGGGCCATAAGGGACATTATGGATGAATGCGGTCATGAGGGGGCATTATGGATAAAAGGGACCATAAGGGGCATTATGGATAAATGAGGCCATGAGGGGGCACTATGGATAAATGGGGCCATAAGGGGGCATGATGGATAAATGAGGCCATAAGGGGGCATGATGGATAAAAGAGACCATGAGGGGCAATTTGGATAAAGGGGGCCATGAGAGGTATAATGGATAAACGGGGCCATGAGGCGCATTATGGATAAACTGGGCCATAAGGGGGCATTATGGATAAATGTGTCCATGAGGGCATTATGGATAAATGGGCCCATGAGGGGGCATTATAGATAAATGAGGCCATGAGGGGCATTTTGGATAACCAGGGACCATAAGGGGCATTGTAGATAAATGAGGCCATGAGGGGCATTATGGATAAAAGGGGCCATGAGGGGTAATATGGTTAAACTGGGCCATAAGGGGGCATTATGGATAAATGCGGCCATTAGGGGGCATTATGGATAAATGGGGCCATGAGGCGCATTATGGATAAACTGGGCCATAAGGGGAATTATGGATAAATGGGGCCATAAAGGGCATTATGGAAAAATTCGGGCCATAAAGGGCATTATGGATAAACTGGGCCATAAGGGACATTATGGATGAATGCGGTCATGAGGGGGCATTATGGATAAAAGGGACCATGAGGGGCAATGCAACATAATTAAATGTGGCTTATGAGGGACATTATTATTATTGAGAGGGATTGAGATTCATTGAACAGTATTATGAGATATAGAGGGAGTGGCTTTGTGTAAAAAGGGCGTGTCCAGTCACAAATATTTTCCACAGAGCGCAACGTGCGCCCCTCCAACTGTCCCTCTTTTTATTGTTCAAAAGTTTGGAGGTATGAATAACCTCAACTCAGATGCAGGATTTGGCCTTCTGGGACATCAGATCCATGCAGTGCCGGCCTTCATCATAGATATGTTACGCACGTGGCTGTCACACTTTACTGTAAACTGACCCATATGGCACCAGTCTCGGGACCTAATGTTTTATTCCTCCTCCCAGGACATGCACATGGCGTCCGGCAGAACGCAACCCTAATGTCCATCATGGATCGCTGCAGCAACAGATCTTTCGAGGCTTTCAGCTCTGATGACAATTCTCGCACCTACGCCTTCCGAGGTGACTCCTTGGACCTTTGGGATGGGAGGACTGGGCTTGTGTAGTGATCCACATGGATACTCTGAGTGGGGAGTAGGTGAGGGACATTGGCCCTTTATGGGTCACGAGCTTCACTAACCTGTTATACCCTTCTTCATTCCAGGGGGTGTCTACTTTCGGTTGGACAGCAGGAAGGATGGCTGGCACCCCTGGCGTCTCAGTACTAACTGGGTAAATCTGTATGGAGTTGTGGATGCTGCTTTCGCCTATAAGAACCGGATGTACTTTATTCAGGTTGGTTGGCACTGCTGTTGGTCACCCAGTGACTACATTTAGTTAACAGATCCCCGAGACAGAGGGGTCCCAAATTAAATCACAATGAGCCCTTTCACAGATGGGGGCAAACCCTAAAATCAATTTTTATTAAGTTACTTTAAATAATGGGCTACATAAGACAAATAACATGTAGGACTGACAGATACAAAATGAGGTCAGATCCCCAGAGCGATAAAGGGCCAACTGTATCTTGCTGTCAAACATCAGAATAGGGTCAACTGTGGTTCAAGTCTGCTTCTGAGTGCAATGGTCAGGGATTAATCCTACTATAGAGCACATCAACCATTAAACCTGCCTAATATATCAAGAATATCCCTAACCAAGGGAGGGAGAGTGCAAGCTTAGAGATCAAGGATAGGGTACATGATCACAGTCACCATAGCTGGACGGGCCACATTGCGTGAATGCCCGATCACCGTCTCCCAAAGCAATTACTGCACTCTCAACTCAAGAAGGACAAACGGAAACTTGGTGGACAGCAAAAGAGCTTTAAAGATGGGCTTCAAGCTAACCTTAAAAACTGTGGCACAGACATCGCAAACTGGGAAGCCCTGGCCCCCAACGCTCAATTTGAGGGTCGGCTGTTACCAATAGTGCTGTGGATTTTGAAGAGGCATGAATGGAGGGCGAAGGAGAGAAACATATCAAAAGGGAAAGAACGTCAAACCAATCCTTGTTGGGACTGTCTTCCACTTGGAAACCGATGTCCCCACTGCGAAAGAACCTGCGGATCAAGGATGGGTCTCTATGGTCACCTACGTACCCACCACTACGCCGCCATACTTGGAAGGCAATCATGCTCAGCCATGAATGATAGCCTATGATGATGATATGAGCTCTGAATATTCACCCAGTTAGAGAAACAAGTCAACATTACTCCCAGTTCTTCCACCTTACTGGTCTATAACAGCAATCCCACCATGGAAGAAATATTTATTCTGCTTCCGTAACGGCGTCTATTTTGCGTTCCTACAAGTAACATGAGCCTCCACCCAAAGATTGTATCTGGAGAAGGGCTAAAAATATTGTCTGCGCTAGTGGCTCTCATAATGTGGCACCAAGCATAGATCATAAACTACACCTAAGAGAGCCTGCGGGAGAACCCAACCGGTATAATAGGCATAAAGGCTTCAATTAGGAGCTACAAGGATGACTAGTCAGCTCCACAAAAGCTCCAGCGGGCCAGATAAGAACCAGGTCAGAAATTGCCCCTTAGATGAAGAAAAACTAATGTGAATGTAGGAGACCAAAATACAGCCAAAAATAGTCCTTATAAGGACTGGAGGCGATCCTCTATAAGGCTAGAAATAGTCCTTCATGAAGAGTGTCGAACAATCAGAACAACTAACTGATAGAGAAGATAATGGAGCAAGCGGCAGCCCTGATGGTGAGCTGACAGGTTGTATCTGGTGAAGCTCTGAGAGCCGCCCGACTATATAGCTCCAGATAGACACACCCATACAGGACATCGTCTATGTATCTAAGCCATAGGGGAATGTACCCGGGCCAGACCTCCAATGCTTTGGAAAAGACATATTTTTCCTGCCCCCAGTCCAGGTACACATTGGCATATGAGGGGGCACAGGGGCTCCCACAGCCGTACCCCTCAGCTGCTGGAAGTATTGTCCAGTAAAAAGAAATAAAAGTTGTGGCTCAAGATATACTGCAAAAGCTCCAACACAAGGCGGTCATGTCGAGCAGCCTGTGGACGCCTTTGATTGATGTAGAATGTTACTGCCTCTCCACCACCACTATGTGGGAGGAGCTATATAACGCTTCACGGTCCAGGCTAGCCGGTATGATAGGGGTCTCCATACGATGACCCTACAAATCACTGGACGCTGCATATTTAGCTCTAGAAATTACTAGTCTTAAGTGACTTTGCACCTTGTCACTATGGAACGACCTGACATCTCCTGGGTGGAGCTACACAGGGGGTCATCGCAATGGGCGTGACTTATCACACCCTCTGACCTCATTATAGTATGCAAAGGCAAATTATCAGCAGCGAGGCTTGACAACTGCAAATAGTGAGGCAATGCTGCAGAGCTCAGAGAGGGTAGAGAACCAGCTGTCCATGAAGCTAAGGGCAGGAGTCAATTGTCAGAACTTTACCCAGAGTGGGTCGAAACAAAGTTTCATCACTGTAGCATAGAGGAATACATTTTGGATTTCTTTCACTGCACCTTATCTTCATGTATTGGTTGTTACATTACTGGGGACTTCCCTAGCTGGTGTGACGCGAATGGGGGCGGAGTCATGTTCCCACCGTCATCATGCTAAGCATGACGTCCCCCCGTAGTGCGCTCTGACATGACTCTCTTATCACGCCGCCTTGATATCATTACATTAATGGCGACTCCCCTAGCTGGAGTGATGCAAATCAGCGTGACGTCCAACAATAGTGGCATTCCCCAAGCTGGCATGAAGCAAATTAGGGTGAAGCGCCAAGCGTCATCCTGGTGGGTGTGTCTATAACCCCAAAGTACGCCTTGAATAGTAATCCCTGCTTTATTATCAAAGGTATCTGTATTGGGAGCGGTATCTGATTGTAGACGGGGCAGCTGTGCTGACGCAGTGCTTTCTCTGTTACTTATGACATTGGAGTCCTTCATTACAACATACCGCTAGTAGAAACCACAATGTGATTGTCCTCAGCAAGAGAAACCCCGTAATCCTGTAGATGTGAGACCTTATAATGGCTAACAAACATACATGATGTAATAATGGCGAGCTTCCGAACCGACGCAGGGGTCTTCTTCAGGCTCATGGATTGGGTCTGAAGAGGCAGGGATATTTATACACACTTATAACACACATACTTATGACAAGGCACAGACATGGATATATATATATATATATATATATATACACATACACACATACTTATGACGCGGCACAGATATGGATGGGATTGGTTCGCACTTAAAAGGAATTCTGCAAACCAGAAAACAGACTTTTTTTGTCTAGGCACTGATAGCGGAGTGAAAGTTTTATGGTCCCTAAATTACTGGGGGGGGGGGGGGGGGGGGGGTCAGCAGGCTTGAATTGCTACAAGAGATACACAAACATTTTTAGCTAAACACTGATAAGGGAGTGAAAGTTTATGGTCCCTGAATTACTGTTGATGGGGGTCTTATCTGTATAATGTCTCACACTTCCCATTCACCCATAAATCCTGGGGGATAATTTAACCCCGTATTCAGCGTGTCAAAGGTTGTTATCAATTTATATTCCCAAATTCTTCTGTGGTTTTGTGACTTGAAACCCCCCTTCAATATCAAAACTCTCATATCTCCTATGTCATGTCCGTGGTTAGAGAAGTGCTCGGCCACAGGGAATTCTCCTCTTCTGTGTTCAATCGTGTGGCGATGAGATCTCATCCTGGCTTTGAGTTTCTGTCCTGTTTCTCCAACATAAAGACCCCCAACAGGACATTTACTGCCCCGGATCAGGTACACAACATTGGATGAGGAACATGTGAATGTCCCCCGGATCTTATAGTCCTGCTGTGTGTTGGGGATCCGTATCCTGTTCGCAGTCAGTACATGTGAGCAGGTCTTACAGCTCCTTACATTACAGGGATAAGTTCCTTTTTGTGTGTCGGAGGGTAATGCAGTCCTAATTATAAAGTTCCTCAGACTTGGAGGTTCCTGTAACACAGAAGCGGAGGGTCCGGGAATATGGTTTTCAGACGGTCATCCTTGTGCAGGGTATGGTGGAGTTTTCTTGCAGTTTTCCTCAGTACCTCTAGTTGTGGATTGTAGGTCACTACTAGAGGCACACGATGGTTTCTTTCCTTCTCCTTGTATTGGAGTAGTTGATTCCTGGGTATCCTGGTGGCTCTGGTGATTTCTGGGTATCCTGGTGGCTCTGGTGATTTGGTCATCAGTTGAGGTGGGATGGTAGCCCTGATTTATAAATGTTCTTTTAAGATGGTACAAATGTTCCTCTCTGTCTGTTGGCTTGGAGCAGATCCGGTTGTATCTGATGGCCTGGCTGTAGACAATGGACTTTTTGATGTGTTTAGGATGGAAACTGTCCAATCTGAGGTATGTGGGCCGATCAATCGGTTTTCGGTACAGGGATGTCTGTATTGAGTTGTTTGAAATTTTTATGGTGGTGTCCAAAAAGTTGATTTCTGTATGCGAGTAGTTTAATGTCAGGTTTATGGTGGGTGGAATGCATTGAATCTCTCATGGAATTTTATTAATTCTTGTTCGGTGTTGGTCCAGATGATCATGATGTCATCAATGTAGAGGAAGTAGGCCAATGGTTTGCTGGGGCAAGAGGCCAGAAAGTCACTCTCCAGTGACAGTTTTATGGCAAAACTGGACGGTGACGGTGGGAACATGACTCCGCCCCCATTCGCGTCACACCAGCTAGGGAAGTCGCCAGTAATGTAACAACCAATACATGAAGATAAGGTGCAGTGAAAGAAATCCAAAATGTATTCCTCTATGCTACAGTGATGAAACTTTGTTTTGACCCACTCTGGGTAAAGTTCTGACAATTGACTCCTGCCCTTAGCTTCATGGACAGCTGGTTCTCTACCCTCTCTGAGCTCTGCAGCATTGCCTCACTATTTGCAGTTGTCAAGCCGCACTGCTGATAATTTGCCTTTGCATACTATAATGAGGTCAGAGGGTGTGATAAGTCACGCCCATTGCGATGACCCCCTGTGTAGCTCCACCCAGGAGATGTCAGGTCGTTCCATGGTGACAAGGTGCAAAGTCACTTAAGACTAGTAATTTCTAGAGCTAAATATGCAGCGTCCAGTGATTTGTAGGGTCATCGTATGGATGGCATCAATATGGAGACCCCCATCATACCGGCTAGCCTGGACCGTGAAGCGTTATATAGCTCCTCCCACATAGTGGTGGTGGAGAGGCAGTAACATTCTACATCAATCAAAGGCGTCCACAGGCTGCTCGACATGACCGCCTTGTGTTGGAGCTTTTGCAGTATATCTTGAGCCACAACTTTTATTTCTTTTTACTGGACAATACTTCCAGCAGCTGAGGGGTACGGCTGTGGGAGCCCCTGTGCCCCCTCATATGCCAATGTGTACCTGGACTGGTGGCAGGAAAAATATGTCTTTTCCAAAGCATTGGAGGTCTGGCCCGGGTACATTCCCCTATGGCTTAGATACATAGACGAAGTCCTGTATGGGTGTGTCTATCTGGAGCTATATAGTCGGGCGGCTCTCAGAGCTTCACCAGATACAACCTGTCAGCTCACCATCAGGGCTGCCGCTTGCTCCATTATCTTCTCTATCAGTTAGTTGTTCTGATTGTTCGACACTCTTCATGAAGGACTATTTCTAGCCTTATAGAGGATCGCCTCCAGTCCTTATAAGGACTATTTTTGGCTGTATTTTGGTCTCCTACATTCACATTAGTTTTTCTTCATCTAAGGGGCAATTTCTGACCTGGTTCTTATCTGGCCCGCTGGAGCTTTTGTGGAGCTGACTAGTCATCCTTGTAGCTCCTAATTGAAGCCTTTATGCCTATTATACCGGTTGGGTTCTCCCACAGGCTCTCTTAGGTGTAGTTTATGATCTCTGCTTGGTGCCACGTTATGAGAGCCACTAGCGCAGACAATATTTTTAGCCCTTCTCCAGATACAATCTTTGGGTGGAGGCTCATGTTACTTGTAGGAACGCAAAATAGATGCCGTTACGGAAGCAGAATAAATATTTCTTCCATGGTGGGATTGCTGTTATAGACCAGTAAGGTGGAAGAACTGGGAGTAATGTTGACTTGTTTCTCTAACTGGGTGAATATTCAGAGCTCATATCATCATCATAGGCTATCATTCATGGCCGAGCATGATTGCCTTCCAAGTATGGCGGCGTAGTGGTGGGTACGTAGGTGACCATAGAGACCTATCCTTGATCCGCAGGTTCTTTCGCAGTGGGGACATCGGTTTCCAATGGAAGACAGTCCCAACAAGGATTGGTTTGACGTTCTTTCCCTTTTGATATGTTTCTCTCCTTCGCCCTCCATTCATGCCTCTTCAAAATCCACAGCACTATTGGTAACAGTCGACCCTCAAATTGAGTGTTGGGGGCCAGGGCTTCCCAGTTTGCGATGTCTGTGCCACAGTTTTTAAGGTTAGCTTGAAGCCCATCTTTAAAGCTCTTTTGCTGTCCACCAAGTCTCCGTTTGTCCTTCTTGAGTTGAGAGTGCAGTAATTGCTTTGGGAGACGGTGATCGGGCATTCACGCAATGTGGCCCGTCCAGCTATGGTGACTATGATCATGTACCCTATCCTTGATCTCTAAGCTTGCACTCTCCCTCCCTTGGTTAGGGATATTCTTGATATGTTAAGCAGGTTTAATGGTTGATGTGCTCTATAGTAGGATTAATCCCTGACCATTGCACTCAGAAGCAGACTTGAACCACAGTTGACCCTATTCTGATGTTTGACAGCAAGATACAGTTGGCCCTTTATCGCTCTGGGGATCTGACCTCATTTTGTATCTGTCAGTCCTATATGTTATTTGTCTTATGTAGCCCATTATTTAAAGTAACTTAATAAAAATTGATTTTAGGGTTTGCCCCCATCTGTGAAAGAGCATTTAGAGAACAGGAATGACTTCTCTCTCTCTTAGGGTTCGCAGGTCACTTCTTATACGTCAGACGAGCTGTTCATCCCAGTTGCAGGATATCCCAAGGCAATACAGGAAGAATGGGAGTTGCCCACGGTGACGGCGGTAGATGCAGCCTTTACCTGCCCGCACTCCAGTAATTTGTATCTCATCAGAGGTAAGTGTGTGGATATATATTGTAGTGACCTGAGGGTAACTCAATACGGGACCGCCATCTTCTCTTCCAGGATGGCTGGCACCACTCTCATTAATACTCAGGATACTTCAAACTCTTTCACCTACTTTATTTCCCACACAACAAAAGGTTTTCAGCTTCAACACACTGGAACATCACATCATTTTAGCATTCACAACTAGCAGGGTCCCCATCTCTATCCCCAGATTTAGGTATCTAGGGGGCATCCTTCCCTGTCAGACACGTGACGGGCCCAGTCTGGTCCAAGCCGGACTTCAGGCTCCCAGTTCCTGACCCAGCTACTGGCAGCCTGGCTTTTGGCAGGGACTGAATGTATGAGGGTTTTAAGTCCTCCAGCCATACCCACACAGCTGTCCCTGCTATTTAATATACAGAACACCTGCTGTAACGCCCTCTGCAGGCCTTTCTTTGAATTACCTTGCCACATATTCCACCGGGATAAAGGCTGTAGGCCTAATCTCAGTTTTTGCCCTTCCAAGGTCAATACTCCAGGCTCAGGGATCTCTCTCTTATTTTTGCTAGTTCCTCCTGTTCTATACCTGGCACGTGCCCAGCTGCCACCTCTCACTGTGCATCTCTTGCTGCACCTCTTTCTCATGCTCTTGAATCTCTTCATGTTCTTGTGTAGATTCTGCCTCTACTGACTCTTATTACTCTCTGACACTTCTGTCACTTTGTTCTTTTCACCTGCAGCTTTTGAGGTCTCTTTTCCAGTCTCTGCTTTTTTAGTGTCTTTCTCAGCTTCAGTATCCTCACCGTCTGCTTCAGTACATATAACATACTGCTAGTATCATCCTCACCGTCTGCTTCAGTACATATAACATACTGCTAGTATCATCCACACCGTCTGCTTCAGTACATATAACATACTGCTAGTATCATCCTCACCGTCTGCTTCAGTACATATAACATACTGCTAGTATCATCCTCACCGTCTGCTTCAGTACATATAACATACTGCTAGTATCATCCTCACCGTCTGCTTCAGTACATATAACATACTGCTAGTATCATCCTCACCGTCTGCTTCAGTACATATAACATACTGCTAGTATCATCCACACCGTCTGCTTCAGTACATATAACATACTGCTAGTATCATCCTCACCGTCTGCTTCAGTACATATAACATACTGCTAGTATCATGCACACCGTCTGCTTCAGTACATATAACATACTAGTATCATCCTCACCGTCTGCTTCAGTACATATAACATACTGCTAGTATCATCCTCACCGTCTGCTTCAGTACATATAACATACTGCTAGTATCATCCACACCGTCTGCTTCAGTACATATAACATACTGCTAGTATCATCCTCACCGTCTGCTTCAGTACATATAACATACTGCTAGTATCATCCTCACCGTCTGCTTCAGTACATATAACATACTGCTAGTATCATCCACACCGTCTGCTTCAGTACATATAACATACTGCTAGTATCATCCACACCGTCTGCTTCAGTACATATAACATACTGCTAGTATCATCCTCACCGTCTGCTTCAGTACATATAACATACTGCTAGTATCATCCTCACCGTCTGCTTCAGTACATATAACATACTGCTAGTATCATCCACACCGTCTGCTTCAGTGCATATAACATACTGCTAGTATCATCCACACCGTCTGCTTCAGTACATATAACATACTGCTAGTATCATCCACACCGTCTGCTTCAGTACATATAACATACTGCTAGTATCATCCACACCGTCTGCTTCAGTACATATAACATACTGCTAGTATCATCCTCACCGTCTGCTTCAGTACATATAACATACTGCTAGTATCATCCACACCGTCTGCTTCAGTACATATAACATACTGCTAGTATCATCCTCACCGTCTGCTTCAGTACATATAACATACTGCTAGTATCATCCACACCGTCTGCTTCAGTACATATAACATACTGCTAGTATCATCCACACCGTCTGCTTCAGTACATATAACATACTGCTAGTATCATCCACACCGTCTGCTTCAGTACATATAACATACTGCTAGTATCATCCTCACCGTCTGCTTCAGTACATATAACATACTGCTAGTATCATCCTCACCGTCTGCTTCAGTACATATAACATACTGCTAGTATCATCCTCACCGTCTGCTTCAGTACATATAACATACTGCTAGTATCATCCTCACCGTCTGCTTCAGTACATATAACATACTGCTAGTATCATCCACACCGTCTGCTTCAGTACATATAACATACTGCTACTATCATCCACACCGTCTGCTTCAGTACATATAACATACTGCTAGTATCATCCACACCGTCTGCTTCAGTACATATAACATACTGCTAGTATCATCCACACCGTCTGCTTCAGTACATATAACATACTGCTAGTATCATCCTCACCGTCTGCTTCAGTACATATAACATACTAGTATCATCCACACCGTCTGCTTCAGTACATATAACATACTAGTATCATCCACACCGTCTGCTTCAGTACATATAACATACTAGTATCATCCACACCGTCTGCTTCAGTACATATAACATACTGCTAGTATCATCCTCACCGTCTGCTTCAGTACATATAACATACTGCTAGTATCATCCTCACCGTCTGCTTCAGTACATATAACATGCTGCTAGTATCATCCTCACCGTCTGCTTCAGTGTCTTCCAACTCTCTTTGGCACCTCTTCAGCTGCTCCTGCCCTTCCTGCACCTTCTTCTTTACTTCTGTTCTTAGAGGTGATTTCTTCCCTGAAGACTTTTCCTGTTTTCACCCACTGTTCTCCTCTAGTGCCCAGGTCACCTTCTATGCATAATTTGGCATACTTTACTGCTTGTATCTCAAAATCAAGATAATCAAGTTTCACCAGCAGCACATCGAGAGCCCCTCTGGGGTAGGACTCCTTAGCTATGCAACAGCCACTAAGACAAGGACCATGTCCAAAGACCAAATCAAAGAAAAGGTCTGGCAGCATCAAGTTCCTTTTCAAGTGTTTACACCACCAATCCAGTCATAGCCACACCCAAATACCAACAATCAATCTAAAACAAATGCATCCATAAATACTCATTAAAATACAAGACGCATGCAAATATGGCATACATATAATACAGTGAAGCCCGGGGTGAGCCCTCCATCCATCTGGTCCGTTTGTGGCATCTGAAAAGGTAAGTGTGCAATTGCATGCGTCACCGGTTCTACACTGTGCAGACGCCAAGTCCTCCAACTCTCACGGGAGTTGGTGAAGTCAAGAAAGAGTGTTTAAACTGTGTATCTCTATGCACTTGTGCTGCCGCGCTGTATCTCAAGATCAAACTGCCCAAATAAGTTCCAGGGGACTCTCACCCTCAACAGCACAGTGAGAAGTTACCATCTGAGGGAAGTCTGCAGCAAGAAAAAAGCTGACCAGCCAGCACCCCATCGGCCCTATGGCTGCCCAGTGGATCCATCCATTCGGGCGGATCTACAACCTTTCAGAACCAGAGCTGAAGGTACTCCGAGAATACCTGAATGGAAATTTGAAAAAAGGGGTTCGTGCGACCTTCTTTGTCCCTGGCTGGGGCGCCCATATTCTGCTAGGGTTAGTAACGAGAGACCAACATGTAACAAACATACACACAAGCTCTTGTAATACTTGGGTACTAAATAACCACAGTATATAGAGTTTGTAACTGGCTTATTTGTAAGACTACATCCAACTTGTTGAGCTTAGTGGAGAGATCAGGCCCACATGGGTCTAGAGTCTGCCAGATGGATCATGAGTCCATGATCCGCTTTAGTAAGCAGAATTATAGAAATGTGGACAGAACTCTCTATGTAGATTAACAGTGTGACTGGCACACGTCCATCCACAGAGGATTGTCAGAAACAACAAGCCAGGACTTGGCTACTCAATTCCAAGGTCTTGCTCAAATAGATAGCAAGCGTTATCATTAGGGTAGAAAAATCCCAACTGATCCAATCAAAGATGGGATTCTAATAGTAAGAATAGGATTTCCAACTAACATACCCAAAAGGGTTCAACCGGTTTAGGGATATTAGTTGGAAATCCTATCCTTACTACTTAGAATCCCATCTAAAATGTGATGCAGACCTCCATCACGTGTTGGTGGAGGGTTTATCATTTTTCCATTGCTGCAGCTCTCCATTGATTGGATTCCATATGGTTTGGACCTGGTTTCTCCCGGTATTGCCTCTATTGGATCTGAATGTTTAGTGAATTCATCCCAAGGCGCTGTCTTATCCTTTCATCTAAAATTTGAAAAAAGGGGTTTGCCCAACCTCCTTTATCCCTGGCTGGGGAGCCCATATTCTTCATGGAAAAGAGTGACTCAACCCTACGAGCATGTATCGATTACAGGGAGTTAAATAAAATCTTCACCAAACTAGATTTACGAGAGGCTTATAACCCTTTACGGATTTGCCCAGGGGATTAGTGGAAGACTGCATTTAGAACAAGGTATGGTCATTTGGAATATCTAAAATGCTGTTCGGCTTCTGCAATGCTCTCGCTACCTTCCAGCACTTCATTAACAACATATTCCGAGACCTGTTGGACCAATCCGTGCGGATGCAGGATTGTGTCCTTTTAAAACTGCAACACTCACATATAGTAAAAGCAAGGCCCAATTGCACCTCTCCAGGTCAGATAGAAGGAATCCTGTCCCTTACTTACCAGGGAAAGTGGGGCATCCCTACCTAAAAGCGGGGTGCCCGTCCTGATAAAGTTGGCCTCACTGTCTTCATCTGGGACCTGGCTATCCCTGATTAGGAGCCTGGAGATATGCAATAAACACACCCCACTTGACAATGTTCATACACATTGAACACAGAACAGTACTGCACATCAAACACATGTCTGGCCACCTGCACAGACATAACATACGTCGCTGTTCAACATATAACAGGAACCCAACCAGAGCTCACAGGCATACAGATGGTCAACCATAGCCAGTCCAAGTGTCCTCACACCAGGGGAATGGAGAGTCAGCCATCTGACACACACATAGGACATCAGACGTCTGGGGGCCGCACCTGCCCAGGGATAGGGAGGGCACCTACACATGTGGTCACCATACCACACACTACACAATGCATGTACCCCAGAATGCAGGGAGGGGAGGGACAACAGATGTCCAGACCGTCCTCAGGGAAGGACAGGGACACTACAGACAAGCATGTACACACCAGCTCTGAGTGGGATTAACAGTGAAGAACTAAAATCACCAGCAATCTCTCACAATCTCCCCCGCAGACAAGGGGGGACTGACTGGTGGAGAATATAACACCTAGCCAGATCAATTAGCCCCTACCTCTGAAGGTGTGCACAAGGAAACCTGTAGAACCACAGGTCCCAGATGTACAACCTTAACACAAAAATTATCTCTCTAGACGGCTTGAGTATGGACCCCAGCAAGTGTAAAGCCATCACTGATTGGCACATTCCAAGAAATGTAATGGATGTACAGCGCCTTATTGCTTTTGCGAATTTCTACAGATTTATTAAGGATTTCTTGAAGGTCATCTCTCCTATCAATGCCCTCACAAACAAAAGAACAAGTGTTTTCTTGGTTCCCGGAGGCACAGATCACTTTGGGGAAACTAAAGACCCTTTTCACTTCTGTACCAGTGCTGATCCACCCAAGACTAGAATTGCCTTTTGTTGTGAAGCTGGACCCCCCTCGACTCCATAGCAGGGGTATTCTGTCAGAACAAGTCGGAGATAAGATGCAACTAAATCCTTGTGCATTTCTGTCGTATACCTTGTCACCCACAGAGAAGAACTAGGACATCGGAAGCAAGGAACTTCTGGCCATCAGGTGGCTTTCACTGGATGGAGACACATCCTGGAAAGATGACGATAAGAACTTAGAATTTCTCCCTACATCCAAGAGGTTATCCAAGCCAAGCACGATTGACCCTGTTTTTCTTCAGGCTCAACTTTGTTGTTTCCTACAGACCCGGTTCCAGAAATGGCAAGGCGGTCACCTTGTCCAGGATTTTTTCGGAACCTAAAGGGGGTCTAACACTGCTTTATTCTGTCCCCAGTAATTCTTTTGAGCATTGTTCACTCAGAACACCTACTAGCTTAGTTTAAAGAAGGATATGAAAATGACCCTTTCCGAAGTCATCCCTCTAAGGATGTGGAGCTTGTTTTTAAGAATGGACTATAGAATGCGAAAAGACCAACTATATGACCCCAAGGCTGATCGACTCAAAGTCCTTAAACTGTTCCATGATTCCAAGCTTGCTGGTCATCTGGGGGGGTAAAAAACAACTTTGGAACTTCTGCTTCATTCCTTCTTGTGGCCTGCCTGCAGGAGGGATGTGAAGAGGTATGTCACCTCTTGCGAGGCATGTGCTCAGAACAAGACGCCACAGGCTCATCCTTTGGGTTTCCTATGACTTTTTCCAGTCCCATCCAGGCCATGGGGATCTATGTGTATGGACTTCTTTGTGGATCTGCCTGCCCTTGAAAGGAATGACTACCATTCTTGTTGTTGTGGACTGACTTACGAAGATGGCTCGCTTCGTCCATATGAAAAGAATTCCCTTTGCTGAGCACACCACAGAGTTGATGTTCCGGGAAGTTTTCCGACTACATGGCATTTCTTATGATGTGGCCTCTGACAGAGGGGTGCAGCTCATGTCAAAGTTCTGGAAACACTTCTGCACGCCCCTAGGAACTGGCGCGAGTCTCTCCTCTGCCTTTTGTCCTCAATCTAATGGCCAGACCGCTGTTTCCTTTCCCATCTTCAGGATGACTGGGTGAATTATTTATCAACTGTGGAATTCACTTATAATAATGCCCAACATAATTGAACCGCTCAGAGCCTGTTCTATGCCCATTCAACTACAGTATACATCT
Source organism: Eleutherodactylus coqui (assembly GCF_035609145.1). Lineage (NCBI taxonomy): Eukaryota > Metazoa > Chordata > Amphibia > Anura > Eleutherodactylidae > Eleutherodactylus > Eleutherodactylus coqui. Next base: position 536,023,990 of record NC_089837.1, on the reverse strand, counting down.
CGCCTTTATTCCTGGTCTTCCTATCAGCACTTCTGTCCCAACTGTCAATCACAGACTGTCGGCGTTGGTGGAATTGAAGCAGGCCTTTTGGGAAGCTCAGGGTGTCTATAAGAAAGCGTCTGACTGACACCACCAAGCAGTCCTACCTTTCGGATTTGAGAAAACATGTTGCTGTCCACGAAAAACTTGAAGGCCCACATATCCTCTCCTAAACTTGGATAAAAATTAATTTGGCCCTTCCTGTCTCACAAGGGTCAGCCAGGTGGCATTCTGATTGAAGCTCCCAGGCAGTTAGAGGATCCACCCGTCTTCCATGTATCTCTGCTAAAACCATTTTGGGAAAATACCTTCATGGGAAGACAACAACTGTGTCCTCGTCCTGTGAAGGCTCAGGGTCACAACGAGTTTGTCATAGAAAAAATCTTGGATTCCAGAAAATATAGAGGAAGACTTCAGTATCTTGTGCGGTGGCAGGAATACAGGCCAGAGGAGAACTCCTGGAGCTGGACCTAAATATACATGCTCCAAGGCTTGCCAGAGAGTTCCACTGGAAACACCCAGGGAAACTGGCATCTGGGATGTCTGGAGGCCATCCTCAAAGGGGGACTACTATCAGGGCTCAAACTCAAGACCTTGTGCTCTCAAATTGGCTGCTCTCTCCGCTTAGCCATCCAGCCATCTGGACAGTTCCCCTGCTGAGCTTAGCCATCATCCTGTACTCATGGTCTGGTTCCCGGTCCTGGCCCCGTCCTGCTTCTGATTAGGAATTACTATAAAAGCCCTGATTGAGCTTCACTCCTGCCTACTGCTCTGCTATTTCAACTAAAGACATACTGATATCGACCTTTAGCTTCCTTTTTGACAACGCTACCCACCTCTGCCATTTATACAAGTCTGTGTCTGTGTAGGAAGCGAGTATATAGGTGTTTTTAAAACCACCACTGGGCCTAACTGCAGGCAAGGCAAGATGACCGGACAGAGACTGACTTACTTTGGTCACGTGATGAGGGTGGATTTGCTGGACAAAGACATGCTTCTTGGAATGGTCACAAAAGAAAACACCAGACAATTGAAAGACGACGCAGAGAATAGAGAAGCCTGAAGAGGAGCGGTCCACAGAGTATCCAAGACTCGGAGACCACTGAGCGGATGGAACTGGTATCATTCAGCAGAAGCCTGAAGGAAGCTCTGGATGTGACTGCAGTATAAGACATGATGCAACTCCGGATCAGTGCATCAAGCAAATTGTTCTCATTGGCTGATATGTAGCTTATAGTCCAACACAAAGTGGATTTTGGACCCTATAGATGCAAGAAGGCATCCGGATTCTAGCAGTCGTTACATTACACCAAATGTCTTAGATGCTCAGCACCACGTCTATGATGTGTTTTAGACCAGGGCTAGATTAAGGCTGCCCACAGTACAGGGCAGTCCATTATGATCTCCCCCCCCCCCCCCCATGGTCTGCCCCTCCCAATGGTAACTCTTACTATTGAATTAATCCTCTGGCACATAGGATGCCACACCAAATTTTTAGGCCGCACTAATTGTACCCCCCCCCCCCCCTCACAGTAATAGTGCTTGCCAGTGTCCCCATAATAGTCAGTTATTAGCTGTACATAATGATAGTGGTTACAGTGCAGTTGCTTCCACCGATCACAGGTGGCGCCCTCTTTGACTGGTGTCGTTATCTTTTTCTTCTCTATCCATGCCCAGACCATCACAATGACTCCTCTCTACGTTTTCCACACCTCTACACAATCCACATGCCCCAAATAGTAATTAGACCCCACGCAGTAAATGTGCCCTCTTTACTGCACTTATCAGTAATAATGCTGCCCTTTCAGCCTCCGTACTTTAAAAATGCCTTCTTTTCTACCCGTGTAGGTCAACTGACCCCATAGCTAATAATGCCTACTTTTTTGCCCCGCTTTATAAATAATTCCCCTCTTATGCCCCGTATTTAATAATGCTGCCTTTTATGCCATTTAGATAATAATGCCAATATTTTCTGCCCCCATAATTAGACAAAGCTGCCACTTTTACTCTGCCACTTCCCTTCTGGTTTAATGCCACCCTGGACTGCCCTTCTGATATGTTTTCCAGGGTTACGGCAGGTACTAGGTGTTTTTTAAACCACCATTGGGCCTAACTGGATGTCAATGAATCTGTCGAATCGGTGAGGACCAATGATTGGGGCCCCCTCAGCCAGCTGAAGAGGAGGCAGCCAGGGCCCCCCCTGAACATAGGGGAATGTGGGGCCTGGAGCCAGTGCTCCATAGGCACACTTGTAAATCTGGCCCTGTTTTAGACACTTTCAGACACTTTTTCAGGGCACCCAGAAAGGGGGTGTGGTTTGGAAATTGTGTGTGGCTTTGCAAGAAGAGCGTGGCCGAAATGTGACACAGCACCAAAAATAGTGACAACATCTTGGTGCAAACACTGATGTTAAATAACTGATATGTGGTGTAAAATTCTACAAAGGACTCTGAAAGATCTCCAGATTTATCATCCAGAAGGAGCCACTGTGATAATATTTTCAGACTAGTGTAAGTCTAACAAGTAGACAGGATTAGTCCATCCGCCCCTGTGTGTGCATCCACTGACCAGCCTTCACTTTTATACAGGGAACAAGCTCACCCTGGTGGATCTCAACACTCGGAAATGCAGTGGAGAAGACCAGACCATCATCCACGCCGAACTGGATGCCGCTATGTGTAACAGTGAAGGGCTGTATCTCTTCTACGGTCCATCCTTCTACCACTACAAGAATGTAGAGGAACTGCTGTCCTCCAAGGTGGCCCCAAGTCCCGGGAGCATCGCGTCCCACTTCCTAGACTGCTAGATCCACACCCAGACCATCTACCAAGAGTGATGCCACCGCCATCCTCCAAGGTGGCCCTGAGCCCCGAGAGCATCGCATCCCACTTACTAGATTGCTAGATCCACACCCAGACCATCTACCAAGAATGATGCTAACACCACCCTCCAAGGTAGCTCAGAGCCCCGGTAGCATCACGTCCCACTTACTAGATTGCTAGATCCACACCCAGACCATCTACCAAGAGCGATGCCAACACTACCCTCCAAGGTGGCTCCGAGCCCCGGGAGCATCACGTCCTACTTCCTAGACTGCTAAATCCAGACCATCTACCAAGAGCGATGCCACTGCCGTCCTTCAAGGTGGCCCCCGAGCCCATCGCGTCCCACTGCCTAGACTGCTAGATCCACACCCAGACCATCTACCCAGAGCGATGCCACCACTGTCCTCCAAGATGGCCCCAGGAGCATTGCATCCCGCATCCTGGACTGCTAGATCCACACCCAGACCATCTACCGAGAGTGATGCCACTGCCGTCCTTCAAGGTGGCCTCAACTCCCGGAGGCATCATGTTCCACTTCCTAGATGGCTAGATCCACACCCAGACCATCTACCAAGAGTGATGTCACCCTCGTCCTCCAAGGTGGCCCCGAGAGCATAGTGTTGCACTTCCTAGACTGCTAGATCCACACCCAGACCATCTGCCAAGAGTGATGCCACCGCCATTCTCCAACATGGCCCCCGAGCCCTGAGAGCATCACGTCCCACTACTTAGACTGCTAGATCAACACCCAGATCTACCAAGAGCGATGCCACTGCTGTCCTCCAAGATGGCCCTGAGCCCCAGTAGCATCGCATCCTGCTTCCTAGACTGCTAGATCCACACCCAGACCACCTACCAAGAGCGATACCAACACCACCCTCCAAGGTGGCCCCGAGAGCATCGCATCCCACTTTCTAGACTGCTAGATCCACACCCAGACCATCTGCCAAGAGTGATGCCATCGTAGTCCTCCAAGGTGGCCTCAAGTCCCCGGAGCGTTACATCCCACTTCCTAGATGGCTAGAGCCACAAGTAGACCATCTACCAAGAGTGATGCCACCACCACCCTCCAAGGTGGCCCCGAGAGCATTGCATCCCACTTTCTAGACTGCTAAATCCACACCCAGAACATCTACCAAGAGCGATGCTACCGCCGTCCTCGAAGGTGGCCCCGAGCCCTGGGAGCATCGCGTCCCACTTCCTAGACTGCTAGATCCACATCCAGACCATCTACCAAGAGTGATGTCACTGCCATCCTCCAAGGTGGCCCCGAGCCCATCGTTTCCCACTTCCTAGACTGCTAGATCCACACCCAGACCATCTACCAAGAGTGATGCCACTGCCGTCCTCCAAGGTGGCCTGAAGTCCTGGGAGCACCGCGTCCCACTTCCTAGATGGCTAGATCCACACCCAGACCATCCACCAAGAGTGATGCCACCCCCATCCTCCAAGGTGGCCCCAAGCCCTGAGAGCATAGTGTTCCACTTCCTAGACTGCTAGATCAACACCCAGACCATCTACCAAGAGCGATGCTACCGCTGTCCTCCAAGATGGCCCTGAGCCCCAGTAGCATCGCATCCTGCTTCCTAGACTGCTAGATCCACACCCAGACCACCTTTCAAGAGCGATGCCAATGCTGCCCTCCCATTCAATGTACTAAATTTATATAATCGTCTGCTTCTACCATACGTTATTGCTCACTCTTACCCGGTCACTTTGTGCTGAACCATAATACAATAAACTCATATACTGTCAAAATAAAGTGTCTCCTGACTAGTAATATATAGAAGACTGAGACCACCGGAGTGCACCTAAAGGGGTCCCATTATCAGGAGCACCCCAAGCCTTTATGCTGTCTGAGGCGTAGGGTGAACCCCTGGGCAAAAAGACTCATTTTACAGGTACTTGGAGTGATCATACACAATATTTAAACCATTAAGACTTGTCTGAAGTGACAGAATAATAGTGGCTCCAATAGTAATAGTGACTCCCTCAATGGCCTCTGTAGTGATGGTGGCCCCAGTAATAAAAGCGACCCTTTTACTGGACTTCCAGCCAGCCAGCAACCCCTTTAATGATCCTAGTAGTAATAGCACCCCCGTTAGTGGCCCAGTAGTAATAGCAACACCCATAATGTCCCAAGTAATAAGTGACCCCCATGCTGGACTTTGGGCTGGGCAGTAACCCCTCCCAGCACTCGCTCTATCATCAGATGCTGTGACCCCTGACCCCTCGCATCTGCAGGCAGCAGGCTCACGTGGCCTCGTAGAAGGGATGCCACTGGCCATTAGACCAATCACCACTGATGACCGCCGATTATATTGCCCATGTAATAACAGCTGGTGGGCGACGGGCGCAGAGCAGAGGATCCTCCCCACCGGTCTACATCCCACAGGCAGCAGCATTCAGCTGGAGCTGCAGGCTGTCCTTCATCCACGGAGACCACGAGGCTCTCAGTTTCAGAAGGTTTCTTTCTTTTTTCTTGCATTTCTGCCTGACTGTATAATGTGGACGACTGCGCAAATCTGTCTGGTGCGAATGCTGGAAACTAACAAAATCCTACTCAATCCGAAGCCTCGTTTGTCTCCGTATTACTAGTAGAAGCCTATGGTCTCATCCCAGACCTCTGAGTGCGGTGTGAATGACCCCTGTGGCCTGCAGAGCCAAAAGTGTCCCATGTGTGGCCAGCATCGTATGAAGAAACATGGGGCATTTGCACTTTATGGTTGCAAATTACTGGTGGGCTGATCTACAAGACAGACAAGAGTAGACTGCTGGTGCCCCAGCACCCAGGAGCAGTGATAGTCAGCTGTTCACCATGCTGCTGTGCTCAGCAGACAGCTCTGTTCCCATTGCAGTGGCCAGCTTTGGTATTGCAGGCAAACTTCCTATTTACTTCAATAGCTACCTGGCCTGTAATACCAAACCAGCCACTATAGTGGGAACAGAGCTGTCTGCTTCCTGCAAACATCCGCTCAACACGAGCACGCTGGCCAGAAACAGGTGACCTGTAAGGATTAGGTGCAGCAACCATGGATGGTCTAACCTGTAGATGGCCATGAATAGATTGCAACTGTCCGACCCTTTAAACCAACATCACTAGTTGGCAGACATGTGCTGTATGTACAGGTTACCTATCACCAGCAGGGGGCACCAGGCAGACATGAGCTGTATGTACAGGTTACCTATCACCAGCAGGGGGTACCAGGCAGACATGAGCTGTATGTACAAGTAACCTATCACCTGCAGGATACACCAGGCAGACAATACCTATCTATATGGGTTACCTATCACCTGCAAGAGACACCTTGTTGCGTCTTACTGATGCTGGATTGCAGCTGCAGGTGTAGTAGCCGAGCAGGTCACTGGAGAGTAGTCAGAATAGCCGGGAGTTGTTATCGGGAAGTCATGTGTGCAGTACAAATAGATGAAAAGGAAGCATAGTCAATGGAAGCCAAAGGTCAGCAGCAGGAGGTACCAGTATGCTTGTAGAGGAGCTGGAGGAAAAGAGGCCTGATCAAGGTGGTGGAACACAACAATCACACACTGAAGGAGTGGTAGGGCTAGGCTTATATGGGAAGTGCAATCAGGAACAGGGGCGGGGTCAGGACCAGGAGGCAGACAGTAGGTAACTGAGAAATACAGAACAAGGCTAGATTTCAGCAAGGGAACTGTCAACATCCTCAATAGCCTAGCGGAGAGAGCTGCTGACTGGAACACCCGCTGCTGGGAGGTTGTGGGTTTGAGCCCTGCCACACCCGGCAGACATGAGCTGTGTGTACAGTTTACCTATCACCAGCAGGAGACACAGCTGATTCCCTGCGCCTTTCTTAGTGCTGCAGAAGCAGTTAATGTGTCCTTTACTCGCATTCTTATGTATTCGCGGGAGGTTATGTGGCTAGAGCCGGACAACGCATGTGTCGTTAGTCCGGAAAACAGGATCTTCTCTGAAACTGGTCACCTGATTTTATGCCGCACTGCGGGGTCATTCCCAGAAAGGGACATGGTGGTCTGGCCAGTTGGTGCGGATGGCTTCCACGTGCCCTGCAGGCTAGTACCATTACACGTTTACTGGTCTCCGCGCCGTTGTGGCCACAAGGAATCCATCCGTTCCTTTCGGATCTTGAAACTAATAAAGGAAAATCAGAGGAGACGGTAAATGATGTCGGTTTATTGGAAAGATCAGAATGAAGTTGGACGGTACAATTATTCATCTACTACCATAAGATGTCTACACCGACGGCCCCGTTATTACCCCCCATCTAGTAGTGTAGGACCCACAGCGGTGTAGATCCCACTCAGTGATGAAACGGTTCTGCATGAATCTCGGCCCCTGCGGACAGGAAGCTTCTTGTAGTCTCTGCAGATTAGATGGCGGTGCTGACATGTTCTGACCAGCTGACAGGAAGGGGTCAGCGATTCATGCTGCTTGTGCCAAATTCTGACCTTCCATCAGCACATAAATCTGGCTCCATCTGACCAGGGGATGTTCTTCCGCTGCTCAGTGATACAAGTTTTGCGCTCTTTTGCCCGCTGGAGTCTTTCTGTGTCTCTTACACACAATGGCGCTGGAACTGGTCGCCCGCTGTTATACCATCCGTGCGGAGGAACGGTGAGTTGTGCGTTCGGACACGTTAGTTGGAGCTCCTGCGTTGTATTCAGCTGATTGGCAGCCTGTTGGTCAGAACGATTCCTGACATCCTCCTCCGACCCCTTTCAGTGATGAGTTGTTTCCGTCCGCAGGATCCCCTTCCGCTGGATGTTTTCCTCAATCGCGCCATTCTCTGTATACTCTCTACACCGTTACATGAGTAACCCCCCGCGGTTGGCAGTGAGACCCCGGCTAGTCTAGCACTGATGAAAGATGAGAAGAAAAAAAGAGGGAGCGGAGCGTGTCTAAAAACCGATGCTGTGGTTTGGGAACTTTGTTTTATTTTCTTCTCCCTTCTATATAATGAGATTGATTGATTCTTGACGAGTCGGAGAGGTTCGGACGGACCACGAAATGTCACATCCTCCCAGGAGGACGTACAGATGCATGGAATAAATGTAGGGAAAATGTGGCTGCAGGCGCAGTCCCTTTTCTTAAAGAGGCATGAGACGTATTTCTGAGCTCGATGCCTCTGATTTTATTAAGAATTAATCCAGTATGTAATACCGTGTTTCCCCAAAAATAAGACAGTGTTCAAAAAGGTTTACCTTTTTTACATGTAGAGCTGCCTGGACACTATTTAAATTGACTTTTTTAATTAACTGTTAGCAGGGCTTAATTTTGGAGAAGGGCTTATATTTCAAGCATCCTAAAAGGCCTGAAAAGTCATTTTGCATCCTCAAAAATTCTGGAAAATCGTGCTATGTCTTATTTTCAGGGAAACAGGGTAATAGACGCGTTTCGGGGCCGTTGCGCCCCTTCCTCAGTAGCTCTGGTGTGTTCTCTTTGCGGAGGAGTGGGGCATGTCTATTATACACTGGATCAATTCCTAATAAAAACAGACTCATCCAACACCGATGACCGGCCTCGCTGGAAGTCGCTCCGATCGCTGGATCTTCCATCTAATGTAGATTCACACTGAGACTGATCCGCAGAAAACTTTTATGCCGTGTGATTTTATGCCGCACTCTACGGTCATTCCCATAAAGGGAAGTGCCAATCGTGGGATGGCCGATGGATCTAATAAAGGGCAGGGGGCAGTAAGGAGGGGCCGTTTAGTTTCGGTGACATGTTGAAAAATGCTTCAGCCAAAGATGCAGACTGTGCCGGCTGCCATGCGATGCTTATACTCGTACAAGACACAGGAGGCCGGGGGGAAATTGCCGCTCATCTCCAGTTTGCCTGGCACGGTGTGTATGGTGACTCCCTTGCTGAGGCCTTCTGACAACTTTTGGAGCATACGCTGGGCAAGGTATCTCTTGGCATATCCGGGATCGGCCTCAATGTTGGCATAGACATCGGGCGGTGGGTTTGGGATTTTCCACTCCAGCTCTCCTATCAGTTGGTTAATCTTTCCCTTGTCCAGGGACACGGGGTTCTCACTATAACTCAGCACCACCTGAGTACCACAATCCCCCCTAACGGAGATGTAGCTCCCGTTCACTAAGACGTCTCTTTCCTTCCCCGGCGCAGAGTGAGAGACCATCACCGCCCAGCGCAGCCAGTCATAATTCTTCTCCAGCACCTTTAATATGCCCATTGCTTTTTCCTCATCCGTTAGTGACTCATTGCGGGGCAGATACTTCTCCACATCCTCCTGGGCTTGCTCCTTGAAGTATGCAGCACAGTCTCGAGAGGTGTCCTCCATTCTCTTATACAGAGCAGACATTTTGTCTGTCCAGCGGCTCATCATGAGTTGGGTGTCTCTTCCTGTTAGAGATCCATGGACAAAAAGGCAAAGCAAGCCAGTGGCCAGTACAAAGTTGGCCTGCTGGCAGAAAGCGATCATCTCCCAGCGGCGTGGGTGGTGGTCTCTGATGACCTGCTGTAGGAGAGTGATATGGTCTGCCATGACAGAGATGCCGAGGAGCCGGTTGTACAGAGCATTCAGCTGTCTATCAATCTTGTAGTCGTACACGTATTGGATGAACACCTCCTTCTCTTTGGCTTTGTATGACTTTCCGGCCCGGACAACAGCAGCCAGCTGCTGGTACACAATGATGATGTCATCTTCACATCTGGTGACATCACAATCTCTCATCAAGCCCTTTCCAACGGCCAATTGACGGTCAGTAGACTCCAAGGTCTTCTTGACGAATTCGATTTCTTCTGTCGTTGCGGAGTCATTGATCTGAGCGACAAGTCCCAAAACCACGGAGTTGATCGTTTGCAGAAATCCCACCGATTCCCACGCCTTGGTGAATAGAGCCATGATGTCGTCCTATGATCTGGTTAGCCTTCAAAGAGAAAGAAACACAGATGAGACCACAGCACCCATGACATATGTATCACACTACACTACGGCTACAGACTCATCTGGTGGTTTCCCCATGAGATACATAATTAATGCTGTGGTCCTTTTTTTGGTTTCTCCTCTCATTTACCCATCGTCATCGCTGTCTGAGGACTTGTAGTTTTCAGCAGTACCATGTGATCTACCACATAATGTACAAGGTTCCACCATCTTGGGGGGGGGGGGTCTTGTTTCTACGGCAGCAATGACAGGATGGCCTTATTCTACGGGTCACGACAATACCAAACTTACAGCTGTGCGGGGGCTGCATGTTTTTTGCGTGACGTCCCGTAGTTTCTACCGCTCCCATTTTGGAGGACAGATGGCTTTTCATCGCTTTTTAAAAAATGTAATCAAATGTGACCCAAAAAATTGCAGTTCTGGAATTGTGCATTTTTTTCTGACTAAATTCCCCGTCCGGGATAAATAACGCGGCAGTTTGTGAAAACAGACTTATGGACACAGCAATGAAAAATATATTTGGGCGGGTTGTTTTCTTTTATAATAAATACGTGAAGCGGGATTCTTAAACTTTCATTCATTTCATTTTTTCTAATAAATAATAACTTTTTTTGCTCATTTTTACATTGAACTTGCGATCCATCGATTGCTCATAGATTATAATGTGGTACCGCAGTCTTCATTATACCGCAGTCTATCGAGGCGTATTACAGGCATGGCTTGCTAGTCCATTAGCCATGACAGCCCTGGAAGCCTTCGATAGGCCCCCGACTGCCATGGCAACCAAACAGCGCCTTGTGATTTCATCACGCGGTGATTTGGGACCCCGAAATACTGATCAGGCCATTTAAAAGACGTTATCAGTATGGACAGCAGCATTTAAATAGTTAACTGGGGGGGTGAAGGGGTTAAAGAGGACTTGCTGCCCCTCTGGACGGGCTGACTTAGTACATACTGGTACTCCCCATGGAGTGACTATCCGTTCTCTGCTTTGTGTCGTCCTTCTGAATATATAGGATTACATTGAAATCTGTCACCAGTTGGGGGTGTGTCCCTGCACCGTCCAATCACAGCAGACCACTGCAGACCATGTAGCCAATCGCCAGATTCACAGGAGGAATGGCAACAATGTAGGATGCAGTCAGAAACTCCCAGGAGGAATGCGCCCGCTCTCACACGGATGGCTCGGATTCCGCATGCAGGAGCCCCGACCACGCATATGTAGTATATCCCGCTTTGCGGATGGCGGTGGTGGCTCGCTGTCGGACACGCGCTGTGCAGATCTTTCTTTTTCCCCCGCCATCTCTAGGCGATGACGCGGGTACCTACGACCTATCCAAAAGGTCAATTGCGGCTGGGCCGCGGATCGGACGGCTCCCATGGACTTCAATTGTGGCCACACTAAAATAGAACATGCGGTGATTTTATTTTCCACAACTGGAAATCGCAATGGCTGCCGGCTGACGTGAGCGGAGATGTGACGGTACTATTGTTGGAATGTGGGCAGAATACCGCGGATCATCCGTGCGGGTGACCATCGTGGATCCCGCAATTCAAGCCCGGTCATGTGAGACGGGCCTAATAGAGGGACACAGAGCTATAAGAAAAGATGCTTCAGGCGTGTCAACTCACAGAGCGTACAAGTATTACCTAGACGAGACGTATCAGGGGCCCAGGGGCCCCTCATCACTCAGCTCACACTAACCTCACAGCGGCTCGCACTAACCTCACCGCGGCTCGCACTAACCTCACAGTGCCCCTCCCTTGTCCACAGACCTCATCACAGCTCACCTGTCTGCATAGACTACACCTGTATAACCATACTAGTCACCTCACCTGCCCACAGACCTCATCTATAACCATATTATACATATATTCTGCCTGTATAGGCTGGCCATGTATAGTCATGGTATATGCCTCATTTGTGTACATTTCACCTGTCTTTATGGTCTAGATCTATATAAGCATGCTATGTACTTCACCTGTCTACCAATCTCATCCACCTCTCACCTGTCAGTATGGACTAAACCTATAGTATATAACAATACTATGCACCCCACCGACCTACAAGAGGTTATCCACATCTCAGCTAAAATGTGTATAAAGGACAAGACCTATATAACCATGCTGTATATACCGTACCTGTCCACAGACCTCATCCACCTCCTCCGTCTATATAGACTACACCTGTATAACCATACTATACACCCCACCGACCTACAAGAGGTTATCCACATCTCAGCAACAATGTGTACAAGGACAAGACCTATACCACCATGCTATATATACACCTCACCTGTCCACAGACTACATCCACATCTCACCTGTCTCTGTGGACTACACCTATATAACCAGACTATGCACCTCACCTGTGTGTATGGGCTACACCTGTACAAGTTCTACACACTGGTTTGTTCTCGTTCATATAGAACACACATCTCACCTGTCTATATAGACTACACCTACACAAATATATCGCATTGGTCTTCCTATAAGTCACATCTCACCTGTCTAAATAGACTACACCTATACACGTATATCACATTGGTCTTCCTATAACTCACATCTCACCTGTCTATTTAGACTACACCTATACAAGTATATCACATTGGTCTTCCTATAACTCACATCTCACCTGTCCATATAGACTACACCTATACAATTATAACACATTGGTCTTCCTATAACTCACAGCTCACCTGTCTATATAGACTACACCTATACAATTATAACACATTGGTCTTCCTATAAGTCATATCTCACCTGTCTATATAGACTACACCTATACAAGTATAACACATTGGTCTTCCTATAAGTCACATCTCACCTGTCTCTGTGGACTACACCTATATAACCAGACTATGCACCTCACCTGTGTGCATGGGCTACAGTTGTACAAGTTGTACACACTGGTTTGTTCTCGTTCATATAGAACACACATCTCACCTGTCTATATAGACTACACCTATACACGTATATCACATTGGTCTTCCTATAAGTCACATCTCACCTGTCCATATAGACTACACCTATACAAGTATATCACATTGCTCTTCCCATAACTCACATCTCACCTGTCTATATAGACTACACCTATACAATTATATCACATTGGTCTTCCTATAAGTCACATCTCACCGGTCTACATAGACTACACCTATACAAGTATATCACATTGGTCTTCCTATAAGTCACATCTCACCTGTCCATATAGACTACACCTATACAAGTATAACATATTGGTCTTCCTATAAGTCACATCTCACCTGTCTATATACACTACACCTATACAAGTATAACACATTGGTCTTCCTATAAGTCACAGCTCACTTGTCTATATAGACTACACCTATACAAGTATATCACATTGGTCTTCCTATAAGTCACATCTCACCTGTCTCTGTGGACTACACCTATATAACCAGACTATGCACCTCACCTGTGTGCATGGGCTACAGTTGTACAAGTTCTACACACTGGTTTGTTCTCGTTCATATAGAACACACATCTCACCTGTCTATACAGACTACACCTATACAAGTATAACACATTGGTCTTCCTATAAGTCACATCTCACCTGTCCATATAGACTACACCTATACAAGTATATCACATTGGTCTTCCTATAACACACATCTCACCTGTCTATATAGACTACACCTATACAAGTATATCACATTGGTCTTCCTATAACTCACATCTCACCTGTCTATATAGACTACACCTATACAAGTATATCACATTGGTCTTCCCATAACTCACATCTCACCTGTCTATATAGACTACACCTATACAAGTATATCACATTGGTCTTCCTATAACTCACATCTCACCTGTCTATATAGACTACACCTATACAAGTATATCACATTGGTCTTCCTATAAGTCACATCTCACCTGTCTTTATAGACTACACCTATACACGTATATCACATTGGTCTTCCCATAACTCACATCTCACCTGTCTATATAGACTACACCTATACAAGTATATCACATTGGTCTTCCTATAACTCACATCTCACCTGTCTATATAGACTACACCTATACAAGTATAACACATTGGTCTTCCAATAAGTCTCATCTCACCTGTCCATATAGACTACACCTATACAAGTATATCACATTGGTCTTCCTATAAGTCTCATCTCACCTGTCCATATAGACTACACCTATACACGTATAACACATTGGTCTTCCTATAACTCACATCTCACCTGTCTATATAGACTACACCTATACAAGTATAACACATTGGTCTTCCTATAACTCACATCTCACCTGTCTATATAGACTACACCTATACAAGTATATCACATTGGTCTTCCTATAAGTCACATCTCACCTGTCTATATAGACTACACCTATACAAGTATAACACATTGGTCTTCCTATAACTCACATCTCACCTGTCTATATAGACTACACCTATACAAGTATAACACATTGGTCTTCCTATAAGTCACATCTCACCTGTCTATATAGACTACACCTATACAAGTATATCACATTGGTCTTCCTATAAGTCACATCTCACCTGTCTATATAGACTACACCTATATAGGTATATCACATTGGTCTTCCTATATGTCACATCTCACCTGTCTATATAAACTACACCTATATAAGTATATCACATTGGTCTTCCTGTAACTCACATCTCACCTGTCTATATAGACTACACCTATACAAGTATATCACATTGGTCTTCCTATAACTCACATCTCACCTGTCCATATAGACTACACCTATACACGTATAACACATTGGTCTTCCTATAACTCACATCTCACCTGTCTATATAGACTACACCTATACAAGTATAACACATTGGTCTTCCTATAACTCACATCTCACCTGTCTATATAGACTACACCTATACAAGTATAACACATTGGTCTTCCTATAACTCACATCTCACCTGTCCATATAGACTACACCTATACACGTATAACACATTGGTCTTCCTATAACTCACATCTCACCTGTCTATATAGACTACACCTATACAAGTATATCACATTGGTCTTCCTATAACTCACATCTCACCTGTCCATATAGACTACACCTATACAATTATAACACATTGGTCTTCCTATAACTCACATCTCACCTGTCTATATAGACTACACCTATACAAGTATATCACATTGGTCTTCCTATAACTCACATCTCACCTGTCTATATAGACTACACCTATACAAGTATATCACATTGGTCTTCCTATAACTCACATCTCACCTGTCTATATAGACTACACCTATACAAGTATAACACATTGGTCTTCCTATATGTCACATCTCACCTGTCTATATAGACTACACCTATACAAGTATATCACATTGGTCTTCCTATAACTCACATCTCACCTGTCTAAATAGACTACACCTATACAAGTATATCACATTGGTCTTCCTATATGTCACATCTCACCTGTCTATATAGACTACACCTATACAAGTATAACACATTGGTATTCCTATATGTCACATCTCACCTGTCTATATAGACTACACCTATACAAGTATATCACATTGGTCTTCCTATAACTCACATCTCACCTGTCTAAATAGACTACACCTATACAAGTATATCGCATTGGTCTTCCTATAACTCACATCTCACCTGTCTATATAGACTACACCTATACAAGTATAACACATTGGTCTTCCTATATGTCACATCTCACCTGTCTATATAGACTACACCTATACAAGTATATCACATTGGTCTTCCTATAACTCACATCTCACCTGTCTATATAGACTACACCTATACAAGTATATCACATTGGTCTTCCTATAAGTCACATCT
This sequence comes from Eleutherodactylus coqui, assembly GCF_035609145.1. Classification (NCBI taxonomy): domain Eukaryota; kingdom Metazoa; phylum Chordata; class Amphibia; order Anura; family Eleutherodactylidae; genus Eleutherodactylus; species Eleutherodactylus coqui. Next base: position 536,008,407 of record NC_089837.1, on the reverse strand, counting down.
CACCTGTCTTTATAGACTACACCTATACACGTATATCACATTGGTCTTCCCATAACTCACATCTCACCTGTCTATATAGACTACACCTATACAAGTATATCACATTGGTCTTCCTATAACTCACATCTCACCTGTCTATATAGACTACACCTATACAAGTATAACACATTGGTCTTCCTATAAGTCTCATCTCACCTGTCCATATAGACTACACCTATACAAGTATATCACATTGGTCTTCCTATAAGTCTCATCTCACCTGTCCATATAGACTACACCTATACACGTATAACACATTGGTCTTCCTATAACTCACATCTCACCTGTCTATATAGACTACACCTATACACGTATAACACATTGGTCTTCCTATAACTCACATCTCACCTGTCTATATAGACTACACCTATACAAGTATAACACATTGGTCTTCCTATAACTCACATCTCACCTGTCTATATAGACTACACCTATACAAGTATATCACATTGGTCTTCCTATAAGTCACATCTCACCTGTCTATATAGACTACACCTATACAAGTATAACACATTGGTCTTCCTATAACTCACATCTCACCTGTCTATATAGACTACACCTATACAAGTATAACACATTGGTCTTCCTATAAGTCACATCTCACCTGTCTATATAGACTACACCTATACAAGTATATCACATTGGTCTTCCTATAAGTCACATCTCACCTGTCTATATAGACTACACCTATATAGGTATATCACATTGGTCTTCCTATATGTCACATCTCACCTGTCTATATAAACTACACCTATATAAGTATATCACATTGGTCTTCCTGTAACTCACATCTCACCTGTCTATATAGACTACACCTATACAAGTATATCACATTGGTCTTCCTATAACTCACATCTCACCTGTCCATATAGACTACACCTATACACGTATAACACATTGGTCTTCCTATAACTCACATCTCACCTGTCTATATAGACTACACCTATACAAGTATATCACATTGGTCTTCCTATAACTCACATCTCACCTGTCCATATAGACTACACCTATACAATTATAACACATTGGTCTTCCTATAACTCACATCTCACCTGTCTATATAGACTACACCTATACAAGTATATCACATTGGTCTTCCTATAACTCACATCTCACCTGTCTATATAGACTACACCTATACAAGTATATCACATTGGTCTTCCTATAACTCACATCTCACCTGTCTATATAGACTACACCTATACAAGTATAACACATTGGTCTTCCTATATGTCACATCTCACCTGTCTATATAGACTACACCTATACAAGTATATCACATTGGTCTTCCTATAACTCACATCTCACCTGTCTAAATAGACTACACCTATACAAGTATATCACATTGGTCTTCCTATATGTCACATCTCACCTGTCTATATAGACTACACCTATACAAGTATAACACATTGGTATTCCTATATGTCACATCTCACCTGTCTATATAGACTACACCTATACAAGTATATCACATTGGTCTTCCTATAACTCACATCTCACCTGTCTAAATAGACTACACCTATACAAGTATATCGCATTGGTCTTCCTATAACTCACATCTCACCTGTCTATATAGACTACACCTATACAAGTATAACACATTGGTCTTCCTATATGTCACATCTCACCTGTCTATATAGACTACACCTATACAAGTATATCACATTGGTCTTCCTATAACTCACATCTCACCTGTCTATATAGACTACACCTATACAAGTATATCACATTGGTCTTCCTATAAGTCACATCTCACCTGTCTTTATAGACTACACCTATACACGTATATCACATTGGTCTTCCCATAACTCACATCTCACCTGTCTATATAGACTACACCTATACAAGTATATCACATTGGTCTTCCTATAACTCACATCTCACCTGTCTATATAGACTACACCTATACAAGTATAACACATTGGTCTTCCTATAAGTCTCATCTCACCTGTCCATATAGACTACACCTATACAAGTATATCACATTGGTCTTCCTATAAGTCTCATCTCACCTGTCCATATAGACTACACCTATACACGTATAACACATTGGTCTTCCTATAACTCACATCTCACCTGTCTATATAGACTACACCTATACAAGTATAACACATTGGTCTTCCTATAACTCACATCTCACCTGTCTATATAGACTACACCTATACAAGTATATCACATTGGTCTTCCTATAAGTCACATCTCACCTGTCTATATAGACTACACCTATACAAGTATAACACATTGGTCTTCCTATAACTCACATCTCACCTGTCTATATAGACTACACCTATACAAGTATAACACATTGGTCTTCCTATAAGTCACATCTCACCTGTCTATATAGACTACACCTATACAAGTATATCACATTGGTCTTCCTATAAGTCACATCTCACCTGTCTATATAGACTACACCTATATAGGTATATCACATTGGTCTTCCTATATGTCACATCTCACCTGTCTATATAAACTACACCTATATAAGTATATCACATTGGTCTTCCTGTAACTCACATCTCACCTGTCTATATAGACTACACCTATACAAGTATATCACATTGGTCTTCCTATAAGTCACATCTCACCTGTCTATATAGACTACACCTATACAAGTATAACACATTGGTCTTCCTATAACTCACATCTCACCTGTCTATATAGACTACACCTATACAAGTATAACACATTGGTCTTCCTATAAGTCACATCTCACCTGTCTATATAGACTACACCTATACAAGTATATCACATTGGTCTTCCTATAAGTCACATCTCACCTGTCTATATAGACTACACCTATACAAGTATATCACATTGGTCTTCCTATATGTCACATCTCACCTGTCTATATAAACTACACCTATATAAGTATATCACATTGGTCTTCCTGTAACTCACATCTCACCTGTCTATATAGACTACACCTATACAAGTATATCACATTGGTCTTCCTATAACTCACATCTCACCTGTCCATATAGACTACACCTATACAATTATAACACATTGGTCTTCCTATAACTCACATCTCACCTGTCTATATAGACTACACCTATACAAGTATATCACATTGGTCTTCCTATAACTCACATCTCACCTGTCTATATAGACTACACCTATACAAGTATATCACATTGGTCTTCCTATAACTCACATCTCACCTGTCTATATAGACTACACCTATACAAGTATAACACATTGGTCTTCCTATATGTCACATCTCACCTGTCTATATAGACTACACCTATACAAGTATATCACATTGGTCTTCCTATAACTCACATCTCACCTGTCTAAATAGACTACACCTATACAAGTATATCACATTGGTCTTCCTATATGTCACATCTCACCTGTCTATATAGACTACACCTATACAAGTATAACACATTGGTCTTCCTATATGTCACATCTCACCTGTCTATATAGACTACACCTATACAAGTATATCACATTGGTCTTCCTATAACTCACATCTCACCTGTCTAAATAGACTACACCTATACAAGTATATCGCATTGGTCTTCCTATAACTCACATCTCACCTGTCTATATAGACTACACCTATACAAGTATAACACATTGGTCTTCCTATATGTCACATCTCACCTGTCTATATAGACTACACCTATACAAGTATATCACATTGGTCTTCCTATAAGTCACATCTCACCTGTCTATATAGACTACACCTATACAAGTATATCACATTGGTCTTCCCATAACTCACATCTCACCTGTCTATATAGACTACACCTATACAAGTATATCACATTGGTCTTCCTATAAATCACATCTCACCTGTCTATATAGACTACACCTATACAAGTATATCACATTGGTCTTCCTATAAGTCACATCTCACCTGTCTTTATAGACTACACCTATACACGTATATCACATTGGTCTTCCCATAACTCACATCTCACCTGTCTATATAGACTACACCTATACAAGTATATCACATTGGTCTTCCTATAACTCACATCTCACCTGTCTATATAGACTACACCTATACAAGTATAACACATTGGTCTTCCTATAAGTCTCATCTCACCTGTCCATATAGACTACACCTATACAAGTATATCACATTGGTCTTCCTATAAGTCTCATCTCACCTGTCCATATAGACTACACCTATACACGTATAACACATTGGTCTTCCTATAACTCACATCTCACCTGTCTATATAGACTACACCTATACAAGTATAACACATTGGTCTTCCTATAACTCACATCTCACCTGCCTATATAGACTACACCTATACAAGTATATCACATTGGTCTTCCTATAAGTCACATCTCACCTGTCTATATAGACTACACCTATACAAGTATAACACATTGGTCTTCCTATAACTCACATCTCACCTGTCTATATAGACTACACCTATACAAGTATAACACATTGGTCTTCCTATAACTCACATCTCACCTGTCTATATAGACTACACCTATACAAGTATATCACATTGGTCTTCCTATAACTCACATCTCACCTGTCTATATAGACTACACCTATACAAGTATAACACATTGGTCTTCCTATATGTCACATCTCACCTGTCCATATAGACTACACCTATACAATTATAACACATTGGTCTTCCTATAACTCACATCTCACCTGTCTATATAGACTACACCTATATAGGTATATCACATTGGTCTTCCTATATGTCACATCTCATCTGTCTATATAAACTACACCTATATAAGTATATCACATTGGTCTTCCTATAACTCACATCTCACCTGTCTATATAGACTACACCTATACAAGTATATCACATTGGTCTTCCTATAACTCACATCTCACCTGTCTATATAGACTACACCTATACAAGTATAACACATTGGTCTTCCTATATGTCACATCTCACCTGTCCATATAGACTACACCTATACAATTATAACACATTGGTCTTCCTATAACTCACATCTCACCTGTCTATATAGACTACACCTATACAAGTATATCACATTGGTCTTTCTATAACTCACATCTCACCTGTCTATATAGACTACACCTATACAAGTATATCACATTGGTCTTCCTATAACTCACATCTCACCTGTCTATATAGACTACACCTATACAAGTATATCACATTGGTCTTCCTATAAGTCACATCTCACCTGTCTATATAGACTACACCTATACAAGTATATCACATTGGTCTTCCTATAAGTCACATCTCACCTGTCCATATAGACTACACCTATACAATTATAACACATTGGTCTTCCTATAACTCACATCTCACCTGTCTATATAGACTACACCTATACAAGTATATCACATTGGTCTTCCTATAACTCACATCTCACCTGTCTATATAGACTACACCTATACAAGTATATCACATTGGTCTTCCTATAACTCACATCTCACCTGTCTATATAGACTACACCTATACAAGTATATCACATTGGTCTTCCTATAACTCACATCTCACCTGTCTATATAGACTACACCTATACAAGTATAACACATTGGTCTTCCTATATGTCACATCTCACCTGTCTATATAGACTACACCTATACAAGTATATCACATTGGTCTTCCTATAAGTCACATCTCACCTGTCCATATAGACTACACCTATACAATTATAACACATTGGCCTTCCTATAACTCACATCTCACCTGTCTATATAGACTACACCTATACAAGTATATCACATTGGTCTTCCTATAAGTCACATCTCACCTGTCTATATAGACTACACCTATACAGGTATATCACATTGGTCTTCCTATAACTCACATCTCACCTGTCTATATAGACTACACCTATACACGTATAACACATTGGTCTTCCTATAAGTCACATCTCACCTGTCCATATAGACTACACCTATACAAGTATAACACATTGGTCTTCCTATATGTCACATCTCACCTGTCTATATAGACTACACCTATACACGTATAACACATTGGTCTTCCTATAAGTCACATCTCACCTGTCTATATAGACTACACCTATACAAGTATAACACATTGGTCTTCCTATAACTCACATCTCACCTGTCTATATAGACTACACCTATACACGTATAACACATTGGTCTTCCTATAAGTCACATCTCACCTGTCCATATAGACTACACCTATACAAGTATATCACATTGGTCTCCCTATAACTCACATCTCACCTGTCTATATAGACTACACCTATACACGTATATCACATTGGTCTTCCTAGAAGTCACATCTCACCTGTCCATATAGACTACACCTATACACGTATATCACATTGGTCTTCCTATAAGTCACATCTCACCTGTCCATATAGACTACACCTATACAAGTATAACACATTGGTCTTCCTATAAGTCACATCTCACCTGTCTATATAGACTACACCTATACACGTATATCACATTGGTCTTCCTAGAAGTCACATCTCACCTGTCCATATAGACTACACCTATACACGTATAACACATTGGTCTTCCTATATGTCACATCTCACCTGTCTATAGAGACTACACTTATACACGTATAACACATTGGTCTTCCTATAACTCACATCTCACCTGTCTATATAGACTACACCTATACAAGTATAACACATTGATCTTCCTATAACTCACATCTCACCTGTCTATATAGACTACACCTATACAAGTATATCACATTGGTCTTCCTATAACTCACATCTCACCTGTCTATATAGACTACACCTATACAAGTATAACACATTGGTCTTCCTATAAGTCTCATCTCACCTGTCCATATAGACTACACCTATACAAGTATATCACATTGGTCTTCCTATAAGTCTCATCTCACCTGTCCATATAGACTACACCTATACACGTATAACACATTGGTCTTCCTATAACTCACATCTCACCTGTCTATATAGACTACACCTATACAAGTATATCACATTGGTCTTCCTATAAGTCACATCTCACCTGTCTAAATAGACTACACCTATACAAGTATATCACATTGGTCTTCCTATAAGTCACATCTCACCTGTCTAAATAGACTACACCTATACAAGTATATCACATTGGTCTTCCTATAACTCACATCTCACCTGTCTATATAGACTACACCTATACAAGTATATCACATTGGTCTTCCTATAACTCACATCTCACCTGTCTATATAGACTACACCTATACAAGTATATCACATTGGTCTTCCTATAAGTCACATCTCACCTGTCTATATAGACTACACCTATACAAGTATATCACATTGGTCTTCCTATAACTCACATCTCACCTGTCTATATAGACTACACCTATACAAGTATATCACATTGGTCTTCCTATAACTCACATCTCACCTGTCTATATAGACTACACCTATACAATTATATCACATTGGTCTTCCTATAACTCACATCTCACCTGTCTATATAGACTACACCTATACAAGTATAACACATTGGTCTTCCTATATGTCACATCTCACCTGTCCATATAGACTACACCTATACAAGTATAACACATTGGTCTTCCTATAACTCACATCTCACCTGTCTATATAGACTACACCTATACAAGTATAACACATTGGTCTTCCTATATGTCACATCTCACCTGTCTATATAGACTACACCTATACAAGTATATCACATTGGTCTTCCTATAAGTCACATCTCACCTGTCTATATAGACTACACCTATACAAGTATAACACATTGGTCTTCCTATATGTCACATCTCACCTGTCTATATAGACTACACCTATACAAGTATATCACATTGGTCTTCCTATAAGTCACATCTCACCTGTCCTTATAGACTACACCTATACACGTATAACACATTGGTCTTCCTATAACTCACATCTCACCTGTCTATATAGACTACACCTATACACGTATATCACATTGGTCTTCCTATAAGTCTCATCTCACTTGTCTATATAGACTACACCTATACAAGTATAACACATTGGTCTTCCTATAACTCACATCTCACCTGTCTATATAGATTACACCTATACAAGTATATCACATTGGTCTTCCTATAAGTCTCATCTCACTTGTCTATATAGACTACACCTATACAAGTATAACACATTGGTCTTCCTATAACTCACATCTCACCTGTCTATATAGACTACACCTATACACGTATATCACATTGGTCTTCCTATAAGTCTCATCTCACTTGTCTATATAGACTACACCTATACAAGTATAACACATTGGTCTTCCTATAACTCACATCTCACCTGTCTATATAGATTACACCTATACAAGTATAACACATTGGTCTTCCTATATGTCACATCTCACCTGTCTATATAGACTACACCTATACACGTATATCACATTGGTCTTCCTATAAGTCACATCTAACCTGTCTATATAGACTACACCTATACACGTATATCACATTGGTCTTCCTATAAGTCTCATCTCACTTGTCTATATAGACTACACCTATACAAGTATATCACATTGGTCTTCCTATATGTCACATCTCACCTGTCTATATAGACTACACCTATACAAGTATATCACATTGGTCTTCCTATAAGTCTCATCTCACCTGTCCATATAGACTACACCTATACACGTATAACACATTGGTCTTCCTATAACTCACATCTCACCTGTCTATATAAACTACACCTATACACGTATAACACATTGGTCTTCCTATAACACACATCTCACCTGTCTATATAGACTACACCTATACAAGTATAACACATTGGTCTTCCTATAACTCACATCTCACCTGTCTATATAGACTACACCTATACAAGTATATCACATTGGTCTTCCTATAAGTCACATCTCACCTGTCTATATAGACTACACCTATACAAGTATATCACATTGGTCTTCCTATAAGTCACATCTCACCTGTCTATATAGACTACACCTATACAAGTATATCACATTGGTCTTCCTATAACACACATCTCACCTGTCTATATAGACTACACCTATACAAGTATATCACATTGGTCTTCCTATAACTCACATCTCACCTGTCTATATAGACTACACCTATACAAGTATATCACATTGGTCTTCCTATAAGTCACATCTCACCTGTCTATATAGATTACACCTATACAAGTATAACACATTGGTCTTCCTATAAGTCACATCTCACCTGTCTATATAGACTACACCTATACAAGTATATCACATTGGTCTCCCTATAAGTCACATCTCACCTGTCTATATAGACTACACCTATACAAGTATATCACATTGGTCTTCCTATAAGTCTCATCTCACCTGTCCATATAGACTACACCTATACAATTATAACACATTGGTCTTCCTATAACTCACATCTCACCTGTCTATATAGACTACACCTATACAAGTATAACACATTGGTCTTCCTATAACTCACATCTCACCTGTCTATATAGACTACACCTATACAAGTATAACACATTGGTCTTCCTATAAGTCACATCTCACCTGTCTATATAGACTACACCTATACAAGTATATCACATTGGTCTTCCTATAAGTCTCATCTCACCTGTCCATATAGACTACACCTATACAATTATAACACATTGGTCTTCCTATAACTCACATCTCACCTGTCTATATAGACTACACCTATACAAGTATAACACATTGGTCTTCCTATAACTCACATCTCACCTGTCTATATAGACTACACCTATACAAGTATATCACATTGGTCTTCCTATAAGTCACATCTCACCTGTCTATATAGACTACACCTATACAAGTATAACACATTGGTCTTCCTATAACTCACATCTCACCTGTCTATATAGACTACACCTATACAAGTATAACACATTGGTCTTCCTATAACTCACATCTCACCTCTCTATATAGACTACACCTATACAAGTATATCACATTGGTCTTCCTATAAGTCACATCTCACCTGTCTATATAGACTACACCTATACAAGTATAACACATTGGTCTTCCTATAACTCACATCTCACCTGTCTATATAGACTACACCTATACAAGTATAACACATTGGTCTTCCTATAACTCACATCTCACCTGTCTATATAGACTACACCTATACAAGTATAACACATTGGTCTTCCTATAAGTCACATCTCACCTGTCTATATAGACTACACCTATACAAGTATATCACATTGGTCTTCCTATATGTCACATCTCACCTGTCTATATAAACTACACCTATACAAGTATATCACATTGGTCTTCCTATAACTCACATCTCACCTGTCTATATAGACTACACCTATACAAGTATATCACATTGGTCTTCCTATAACTCACATCTCACCTGTCTATATAGACTACACCTATACAAGTATAACACATTGGTCTTCCTATAACTCACATCTCACCTGTCTATATAGACTACACCTATACAAGTATAACACATTGGTCTTCCTATATGTCACATCTCACCTGTCCATATAGACTACACCTATACAAGTATATCACATTGGTCTTCCTATAAGTCACATCTCACCTGTCTATATAGACTACACCTATACAATTATAACACATTGGTCTTCCTATAACTCACATCTCACCTGTCTATATAGACTACACCTATACAAGTATATCACATTGGTCTTCCTATAACTCACATCTCACCTGTCTATATAGACTACACCTATACAAGTATATCACATTGGTCTTCCTATAACTCACATCTCACCTGTCTATATAGACTACACCTATACAAGTATATCACATTGGTCTTCCTATAACTCACATCTCACCTGTCTATATAGACTACACCTATACAAGTACACTACCGTTCAAAAGTTTGGGGTCACATTGAAATGTCCTTATTTTTGAAGGAAAAGCACTGTACTTTTCAATGAAGATAACTTTAAACTAGTCCTAACTTTAAACAAATGCACTCTATACATTGCTAATGTGGTAAATGACTATTCTAGCTGCAAATGCCTGGTTTTTTGTGCAAAATCTACAAAGGTGAATAGAGGCCCCTTTCCAGCAACTATCACTCCAGTGTTCTAATGGTACAATGTGTTTGCTCATTGGCTCAGAAGGCTAATTGATGATTAGAAAACCCTTGTGCAATCATGTTCACACATCTGAAAACAGTCTAGCTCGTTACAGAAGCTACAAAACTGACCTTCCTGTGAGCAGATTGAGTTTCTGGAGCATCACATTTGTGGGGTCAATTAAACGCTCAAAATGGCCAGAAAAAGAGAACTTTCATCTGAAACTCGACAGTCTATTCTTGTTCTTAGAAATGAAGGCTATTCCATGCGAGAAATTGCTAAGAAATTGAAGATTTCCTACAACGGTGTGTACTACTCCCTTCAGAGGACAGCACAAACAGGCTCTAACCAGAGTAGAAAAAGAAGTGGGAGGCCGCGTTGCACAACTAAGCAAGAAGATAAGCACATTAGAGTCTCTAGTTTGAGAAACAGACGCCTCACAGGTACCCAACTGACATCTTCATTAAATAGTACCCGCAAAACACCAGTGTCAACATCTACAGTGAAGAGGCGGCTGCGGGATTTTGGGCTTCAGGGCAGAGTGGCAAAGAAAAAGCCATATCTGAGACTGGCCAATAAAAGAAAAAGATTAAGATGGGCAAAAGAACATAGACATTGGACAGAGGAAGACTGGAAAAAAGTGTTGTGGACGGATGAATCCAAGTTTGAGGTGTTTGGATCACAAAGAAGAACGTTTGTGAGACGCAGAACAAATGAAAAGATGCTGGAAGAATGCCTGACGCCATCTGTTAAGCATGGTGGAGGTAATGTGATGGTCTGGGGTTGCTTTGGTGCTGGTAAGGTGGGAGATTTGTACAGGGTAAAAGGGATTCTGAATAAGGAAGGCTATCACTCCATTTTGCAACGCCATGCCATACCCAGTGGACAGCGCTTGATTGGAACCAATTTCATCCTACAACAGGACAATGACCCTAAACACACCTCCAAATTGTGCAAGAACTATTTACAGCAGAAGCAGGCAGCTGGTATTCTATCGGTAATGGAGTGGCCAGCGCAGTCACCAGATCTGAACCCCATTGAGCTGTTGTGGGAGCAGCTTGACCGTATGGTACGCCAGAAGTGCCCATCCAACCAATCCAACTTGTGGGAGATGCTTCTAGAAGCGTGGGGTGCAATTTCACAAGCTTACCTCAACAAATTAACAGCTAGAATGTCAAAGGTGTGCAATGCTGTAATTGCTGCAAAAGGAGGATTCTTTGACGAAAGCAAAGTTTGATGTAAAAATAATGTTATTTCAAATACAAATCATTATTTCTAACCTTGTCAATGTCTTGGCTCTATTGTCTATTCATTTCACAACGCATGGTGGGGAATAAGTGGGACTTTTCATGGAAAACACAAAATTGTTTGGGTGACCCCAAACTTTTGAACGGTAGTGTATATCACATTGGTCTTCCTATAACTCACATCTCACCTGTCTATATAGACTACACCTATACAAGTATATCACATTGGTCTTCCTATAACTCACATCTCACCTGTCTATATAGACTACACCTATACAAGTATATCACATTGGTCTTCCTATAACTCACATCTCACCTGTCTATATAGACTACACCTATACAAGTATATCACATTGGTCTTCCTATAAGTCACATCTCACCTGTCTATATAGACTACACCTATACAAGTATATCACATTGGTCTTCCTATAACTCACATCTCACCTGTCTATATAGACTACACCTATACAAGTATAACACATTGGTCTTCCTATAACTCACATCTCACCTGTCTATATAGACTACACCTATACAAGTATATCACATTGGTCTTCCTATAACTCACATCTCACCTGTCTATATAGACTACACCTATACAAGTATATCACATTGGTCTTCCTATAAGTCACATCTCACCTGTCCATATAGACTACACGTATACAATTATAACACATTGGTCTTCCTATAACTCACATCTCACCTGTCTATATAGACTACACCTATACAAGTATATCACATTGGTCTTCCTATAACTCACATCTCACCTGTCTATATAGACTACACCTATACAAGTATATCACATTGGTCTTCCTATAACTCACATCTCACCTGTCTATATAGACTACACCTATACAAGTATATCACATTGGTCTTCCTATAACTCACATCTCACCTGTCTATATAGACTACACCTATACAAGTATAACACATTGGTCTTCCTATATGTCACATCTCACCTGTCTATATAGACTACACCTATACAAGTATATCACATTGGTCTTCCTATAACTCACATCTCACCTGTCCATATAGACTACACCTATACAATTATAACACATTGGTCTTCCTATAACTCACATCTCACCTGTCTATATAGACAACACCTATACAAGTATATCACATTGGTCTTCCTATAACTCACATCTCACCTGTCTATATAGACTACACCTATACACGTATAACACATTGGTCTTCCTATAAGTCACATCTCACCTGTCCATATAGACTACACCTATACAAGTATAACACATTGGTCTTCCTATATGTCACATCTCACCTGTCTATATAGACTACACCTATACAAGTATAACACATTGGTCTTCCTATAACTCACATCTCACCTGTCTATATAGACTACACCTATACACGTATAACACATTGGTCTTCCTATAAGTCACATCTCACCTGTCCATATAGACTACACCTATACAAGTATATCACATTGGTCTCCCTATAACTCACATCTCACCTGTCTATATAGACTACACCTATACAAGTATAACACATTGGTCTTCCTATAAGTCACATCTCACCTGTCTATATAGACTACACCTATACAAGTATATCACATTGGTCTTCCTATAACTCACATCTCACCTGTCTATATAGACTACACCTATACAAGTATAACACATTGGTCTTCCTATAACTCACATCTCACCTGTCTATATAGACTACACCTATACAAGTATATCACATTGGTCTTCCTATAAGTCACATCTCACCTGTCTAAATAGACTACACCTATACAAGTATATCACATTGGTCTTCCTATAACTCACATCTCACCTGTCTATATAGACTACACCTATACAAGTATATCACATTGGTCTCCCTATAACTCACATCTCACCTGTCTATATAGACTACACCTATACAAGTATAACACATTGGTCTTCCTATAAGTCTCATCTCACCTGTCCATATAGACTACACCTATACAAGTATATCACATTGGTCTTCCTATAAGTCTCATCTCACCTGTCCATATAGACTACACCTATACAAGTATAACACATTGGTCTTCCTATAACTCACATCTCACCTGTCTATATAGACTACACCTATACAAGTATATCACATTGGTCTTCCTATAAGTCACATCTCACCTGTCTATATAAACTACACCTATATAAGTATATCACATTGGTCTTCCTATAACTCACATCTCACCTGTCTATATAGACTACACCTATACAAGTATATCACATTGGTCTTCCTATAAGTCACATCTCACCTGTCTATATAGACTACACCTATACAAGTATATCACATTGGTCTTCCTATAACTCACATCTCACCTGTCTATATAGACTACACCTATACAAGTATATCACATTGGTCTTCCTATAACTCACATCTCACCTGTCTATATAGACTACACCTATACACGTATAACACATTGGTCTTCCTATAACTCACATCTCACCTGTCTAAATAGACTACACCTATACAAGTATATCGCATTGGTCTTCCTATAACTCACATCTCACCTGTCTATATAGACTACACCTATACAAGTATAACACATTGGTCTTCCTATATGTCACATCTCACCTGTCTATATAGACTACACCTATACAAGTATATCACATTGGTCTTCCTATAACTCACATCTCACCTGTCTATATAGACTACACCTATACAAGTATAACACATTGGTCTTCCTATATGTCACATCTCACCTGTCTATATAGACTACACCTATACAAGTATATCACATTGGTCTTCCTATAACTCACATCTCACCTGTCTATATAGACTACACCTATACACGTATAACACATTGGTCTTCCTATAACTCACATCTCACCTGTCTATATAGACTACACCTATACAAGTATAACACATTGGTCTTCCTATAACTCACATCTCACCTGTCTATATAGACTACACCTATACACGTATATCACATTGGTCTTCCTATAAGTCACATCTCACCTGTCCATATAGACTACACCTATACAATTATAACACATTGGTCTTCCTATAACTCACATCTCACCTGCCTATATAGACTACACCTATACACGTATAACACATTGGTCTTCCTATAACTCACATCTCACCTGTCTATATAAACTACACCTATACAAGTATATCACATTGGTCTTCCTATAACTCACATCTCACCTGTCTATATAGACTACACCTATACAAGTATATCACATTGGTCTTCCTATAACTCACATCTCACCTGTCTATATAAACTACACCTATACACGTATAACACATTGGTCTTCCTATTACACACATCTCACCTGTCTATATAGACTACACCTATACAAGTATAACACATTGGTCTTCCTATAACTCACATCTCACCTGTCTATATAGACTACACCTATACAAGTATATCACATTGGTCTTCCTATAAGTCACATCTCACCTGTCTATATAGACTACACCTATACAATTATAACACATTGGTCTTCCTATAAGTCACATCTCACCTGTCTATATAGACTACACCTATACAAGTATATCACATTGGTCTTCCTATAAGTCACATCTCACCTGTCTATATAGACTACACCTATACAAGTATATCACATTGGTCTTCCTATAACTCACATCTCACCTGTCTATATAGACTACACCTATACAAGTATAACACATTGGTCTTCCTATAACTCACATCTCACCTGTCTATATAGACTACACCTATACAAGTATAACACATTGGTCTTCCTATAACTCACATCTCACCTGTCTATATAGACTACACCTATACAAGTATATCACATTGGTCTTCCTATAAGTCACATCTCACCTGTCTATATAGACTACACCTATACAAGTATAACACATTGGTCTTCCTATAACTCACATCTCACCTGTCTATATAGACTACACCTATACAAGTATATCACATTGGTCTTCCTATAACTCACATCTCACCTGTCTATATAGACTACACCTATACAAGTATATCACATTGGTCTTCCTATAAGTCACATCTCACCTGTCTATATAGACTACACCTATACAAGTATAACACATTGGTCTTCCTATAACTCACATCTCACCTGTCTATATAGACTACACCTATACAAGTATATCACATTGGTCTTCCTATAACTCACATCTCACCTGTCTATATAGACTACACCTATACAAGTATATCACATTGGTCTTCCTATAACACACATCTCACCTGTCTATATAGACTACACCTATACAAGTATATCACATTGGTCTTCCTATAAGTCACATCTCACCTGTCCTTATAGACTACACCTATACAATTATAACACATTGGTCTTCCTATAACTCACATCTCACCTGTCTATATAGACTACACCTATACAAGTATATCACATTGGTCTTCCTATAAGTCACATCTCACCTGTCTATATAGACTACACCTATACAAGTATAACACATTGGTCTTCCTATATGTCACATCTCACCTGTCTATATAGACTACACCTATACAAGTATATCACATTGGTCTTCCTATAAGTCACATCTCACCTGTCTATATAGACTACACCTATACAGGTATATCACATTGGTCTTCCTATATGTCACATCTCACCTGTCTATATAAACTACACCTATACAAGTATAACACATTGGTCTTCCTATATGTCACATCTCACCTGTCTATATAGACTACACCTATACAAGTATATCACATTGGTCTTCCTATAACTCACATCTCACCTGTCTATATAGACTACACCTATACAAGTATATCACATTGGTCTTCCTATAACTCACATCTCACCTGTCTAAATAGACTACACCTATACACGTATAACACATTGGTCTTCCTATATGTCACATCTCACCTGTCTATATAGACTACACCTATACAAGTATATCACATTGGTCTTCCTATAACTCACATCTCACCTGTCTATATAGACTACACCTATACAAGTATAACACATTGGTCTTCCTATATGTCACATCTCACCTGTCTATATAGACTACACCTATACAAGTATATCACATTGGTCTTCCTATAACTCACATCTCACCTGTCTATATAGACTACACCTATACAAGTATAACACATTGGTCTTCCTATAACTCACATCTCACCTGTCCATATAGACTACACCTATACAATTATAACACATTGGTCTTCCTATATGTCACATCTCACCTGTCTATATAGACTACACCTATACAAGTATATCACATTGGTCTTCCTATAACTCACATCTCACCTGTCTATATAGACTACACCTATACAAGTATAACACATTGGTCTTCCTATAACTCACATCTCACCTGTCCATATAGACTACACCTATACAAGTATAACACATTGGTCTTCCTATAACTCACATCTCACCTGTCTATATAGACTACACCTATACACGTATATCACATTGGTCTTCCTATAAGTCACATCTCACCTGTCCATATAGACTACACCTATACAATTATAACACATTGGTCTTCCTATAACTCACATCTCACCTGTCTATATAGACTACACCTATACACGTATAACACATTGGTCTTCCTATAACTCACATCTCACCTGTCTATATAAACTACACCTATACACGTATAACACATTGGTCTTCCTATTACACACATCTCACCTGTCTATATAGACTACACCTATACAAGTATAACACATTGGTCTTCCTATAAGTCACATCTCACCTGTCTATATAAACTACACCTATATAAGTATATCACATTGGTCTTCCTATAACTCACATCTCACCTGTCTAAATAGACTACACCTATACACGTATAACACATTGGTCTTCCTATATGTCACATCTCACCTGTCTATATAGACTACACCTATACAAGTATATCACATTGGTCTTCCTATAACTCACATCTCACCTGTCTATATAGACTACACCTATACAAGTATAACACATTGGTCTTCCTATATGTCACATCTCACCTGTCTATATAGACTACACCTATACAAGTATATCACATTGGTCTTCCTATAACTCACATCTCACCTGTCTATATAGACTACACCTATACAAGTATAACACATTGGTCTTCCTATAACTCACATCTCACCTGTCTATATAGACTACACCTATACACGTATATCACATTGGTCTTCCTATAAGTCACATCTCACCTGTCCATATAGACTACACCTATACAATTATAACACATTGGTCTTCCTATAACTCACATCTCACCTGTCCATATAGACTACACCTATACACGTATAACACATTGGTCTTCCTATAACTCACATCTCACCTGTCTATATAGACTACACCTATACACGTATATCACATTGGTCTTCCTATAAGTCACATCTCACCTGTCTATATAGACTACACCTATACAAGTATAACACATTGGTCTTCCTATAACTCACATCTCACCTGTCTATATAGACTACACCTATACACGTATAACACATTGGTCTTCCTATAACTCACATCTCACCTGTCTATATAAACTACACCTATACAAGTATAACACATTGGTCTTCCTATAACTCACATCTCACCTGTCTATATAGACTACACCTATACAAGTATATCACATTGGTCTTCCTATATGTCACATCTCACCTGTCTATATAGACTACACCTATACAATTATAACACATTGGTCTTCCTATAAGTCACATCTCACCTGTCTATATAGACTACACCTATACAAGTATATCACATTGGTCTTCCTATAACTCACATCTCACCTGTCTATATAGACTACACCTATACAAGTATAACACATTGGTCTTCCTATAACTCACATCTCACCTGTCTATATAGACTACACCTATACAAGTATAACACATTGGTCTTCCTATAACTCACATCTCACCTGTCTATATAGACTACACCTATACAAGTATATCACATTGGTCTTCCTATAAGTCACATCTCACCTGTCTATATAGACTACACCTATACAAGTATATCACATTGGTCTTCCTATAACTCACATCTCACCTGTCTATATAGACTACACCTATACAAGTATAACACATTGGTCTTCCTATAACTCACATCTCACCTGTCTATATAGACTACACCTATACAAGTATAACACATTGGTCTTCCTATAACTCACATCTCACCTGTCTATATAGACTACACCTATACAAGTATATCACATTGGTCTTCCTATAAGTCACATCTCACCTGTCTATATAGACTACACCTATACAAGTATATCACATTGGTCTTCCTATAACTCACATCTCACCTGTCTATATAGACTACACCTATACAAGTATATCACATTGGTCTTCCTATAACTCACATCTCACCTGTCTATATAGACTACACCTATACAAGTATATCACATTGGTCTTCCTATAAGTCACATCTCACCTGTCTATATAGACTACACCTATACAAGTATAACACATTGGTCTTCCTATAACTCACATCTCACCTGTCTATATAGACTACACCTATACAAGTATATCACATTGGTCTTCCTATAACTCACATCTCACCTGTCTATATAGACTACACCTATACAAGTATATCACATTGGTCTTCCTATAACACACATCTCACCTGTCTATATAGACTACACCTATACAAGTATATCACATTGGTCTTCCTATAACTCACATCTCACCTGTCTATATAGACTACACCTATACAAGTATATCACATTGGTCTTCCTATAAGTCACATCTCACCTGTCTATATAGATTACACCTATACAAGTATAACACATTGGTCTTCCTATAAGTCACATCTCACCTGTCTATATAGACTACACCTATACAAGTATATCACATTGGTCTCCCTATAAGTCACATCTCACCTGTCCATATAGACTACACCTATACAAGTATATCACATTGGTCTTCCTATAAGTCTCATCTCACCTGTCCATATAGACTACACCTATACAATTATAACACATTGGTCTTCCTATAAGTCACATCTCACCTGTCTATATAGACTACACCTATACAAGTATATCACATTGGTCTTCCTATAAGTCTCATCTCACCTGTCCATATAGACTACACCTATACACGTATAACACATTGGTCTTCCTATAACTCACATCTCACCTGTCCATATAGACTACACCTATACAAGTATATCACATTGGTCTCCCTATAAGTCACATCTCACCTGTCCATATAGACTACACCTATACAAGTATATCACATTGGTCTTCCTATAAGTCTCATCTCACCTGTCCATATAGACTACACCTATACAATTATAACACATTGGTCTTCCTATAAGTCACATCTCACCTGTCTATATAGACTACACCTATACAAGTATATCACATTGGTCTTCCTATAACTCACATCTCACCTGTCTATATAGACTACACCTATACAAGTATATCACATTGGTCTTCCTATAAGTCACATCTCACCTGTTCCGAGAAAGAGTTGTCTGTATTTTGCCGTCTGATTCTGCTACTTAGTTTCTTATCTGAAGCTTATCACAGCCCTCAGGTGGGCGATAACAGAGAAACAATAGAGCTGGCGGCGATTGGCTCTCTCACCAAATACCCTACAGAAGGTGACATTGGGGACGCACACCGAGGTCACCTAAGACCACGTGGCCTCCATCAGACAATGGAGCCGATAATGTACCAACAGGTATCTGCCCAGAACTGAGTACCCAATCTGCCCCCACCACCATTACTACCCAGAAGTCTGAAAACGTGACGCGTCCTAAACCCTCTGTAAGTGTAGCGCCCCTGTACCGAACAATGTCTGGCATCTCCGAGGTCCCCTTGTGACTACTTTGGTTACACATAAAATAGACAGATATTGGTGGCCACTGTCATTGGCACAAGATTCACAGGTCTTCGATTCAGCCCTGGCTGAGCCTAAGTGAGCCCTACAAGCTGGGTTAAGATAAAGCCAAAGTTTCACAAAAGCTCAAGTGACATCATTAGGTTGATGATGTCACTAAACTGATATCTTCCCTATCCCCTGGGCTTAGTTCTACAAGGATTGTCACTTCTCACATGAGCTCCTGTGGCCTTACTCCTAATTCTGAACCCAGCGGCCTCCGTACTATACTCCAGATGTCAGCCATCTTGTCCTCCCATGGAGTCACGACTGTGGTCCAACCCAACTGCTCCTGTCGGCTAAATGTCCCCGCTGTGTGTGGAGCCCGAGAGACCCGCACATCCAATGAGCCATGTCTTCTGTGCCTCCTGTCTCTCTTCCGTGCTTGCATCTGTCTCTTCTCGGTATTAGCGCGTGCCTTCTGGCCGACTGTCCGTAAACGGCCCTTTACATCCCTTCTCTGCATCTTCCGCCTCTTCTCCATAGCGTATTTTCCTTCTTCGCACTCTGTATATTCTCCTGTGTATCTAATGACTCTTCTTGTTTAACGGCTAACAAAACTGCATGAGGTTAAAGATTCAGCTGACGGACGGGATCCATGAGGGCAGCTGACAGTACTCCCCTCCGTCCTCCGCGATGTCCCGCGGCAGTGTTCTGGACGTGTGAAGCCTGGGAGATGTAAGATCTTCCTGTTCCTGGCTAGCACGAGTAGCTGAGAGCAGGGAGATGTCAGCGGGAGCGGCCGTGTGCGGTCCCAGGTCACATGATCACCAATATCCATTGGATCATCAAGTAAAATAGTAAACAAAAGAAAAAGTCCGTGAGGAAAGATGAAGTTACGTACCTAAAGCCAGTGGATTATCCGTGGACCTTACCCCGACTTTTGCGCACACGGATGAATGCACAAAATACGCAGATTTCCGGGTTAATTTAAAATCTCCCTGCTCCTAGCTACCAAACGCAGCCAAGAGCAGATTTCATGGGGGGGCTGTGATACGTGGTCCCTGGTCATGTGATCGCCGTCATCCAATGGATAACGTTGAGCATGTAAAAGTAAAAAAAAAAGTTAAAGTTCCTATTCCCGTCACGAATCGGATCCATGAGGGGAGCTGAAATGACTTCTGTAGGGTCTCCGGCGCGGTCCCCCGACGGGATCTTTATCCGCTGACCTCTCCCCAGCTTCAGCATGCGCCACTTGCCAAAGTAGCCGACGCTAGTGCAGAAGCTGGGGGGATTGGGACATGTAAAAATCTACCTCCTCCTCGCTACTAAAGGTAGCCGATAGCCTGGAGCCGTGAGCAAGGGCCGCGGTGAGCGATCAGTGAGAGGAGATGAAACTTCTTGCCGGAGGCCTCCGTATTTGAACCCCAACATGATCCTCTTCCACGAACATTCCCCGACTCACGTGCTAGCCCCGCCGGCAAAATGCTAGACACATGTGCAGGGGCCAGGGAGCTCGGGAAATCTTAAATCTCCCTGCTCCTGGCCACCAAGGTCACCGAGAGCCTGGAGCAGTGACCATGGCCTTGTTGATGGTCATGTGATAAAAAGGTAGCGATCTACCAGAAGGCACAGGCATGATTATATACATACATGATTACATACAGACATGAAACGCCACAGACATGCTTATATACATACATGACATGCCACAGACATGATTACATACACACACGATTACATACAGGCATGATTATATACATACACTAGCTGATATACCCGGCTTCGCCCGAGTTAATTTGGTACTGGTGTTTATCTGGTGTTCACACGGAAAATCTTATGAAGTCGTGGTTACTTTAGAGATACTGAGGAAAAAACATATGTTCACCATTTTGCATAGTTCTCTGCGTTACCCAGGAAACACCACGGGAGGTAACCATGTGACGTTTCCTTCATATAAAATGACATCAGGAAGTGAGAGAATTAGATTATGTACATAAAATTTGGACACTAATACTTTTGCACTTATAATTGAATAATCGAGTTGGGACCCATTAGCTTTTCCTATTTATGACATAATCAATGCTCGTGCCAAATTTCACGTTTCTATGACACAACGGAAAGTGAGAAAATTACATTCCGCCCGTAAAATTTGGACGCTAATTCTTTTGCGCATAGAATTGAATAATCGAGTTGGGACCCATTAGCTTTTACTATTTATGACATAATCAATGCTCGTGCCAAATTTCCCGTTTCTATGACACCGGAAAGTGAGAAAATTAGATTCCGTACGTAAAATTTGGACGCTAAGTCTTTTGCGCATAGAATTGAATAATGCAGTTGGGACCCATTAGCTTTTCCTATTTATGACACAATCAATGCTCCTGCCAAATTTCAAGTTTCTATGACATTGGGAAGTGAGAGATTTAGATTATGTGCGTAAAATTTTGACGCCAATTCTTTTGCGCATAGAATTGAATAATCGAGTTGGGACCCAATTTATTTTCCTATTTTGGAGATAATCTATGCTTGCGCCAAATTTCATGTTTCTATGACATTGGGAAGTTGGAGAACTTTTGGCGAGTCAGTCAGCAGCGGGTCACATTAGAGATGGCGCTGTGCAATTTGAAGCTGGCCCGGGATCCGGGACTAGCAATGCAACCATGGCAACGATACACACTAGGTGCGGTCACCGGGGAAGCGTCAGTGTATCTCACCTCTGGGTGGAGAGCCTTGGGTAATACATCCCAGGTATATCCGCCGGACGGTAGTCATGACGACCGATGTGTCATGACGCTTTATGTGCTGGTCACAACCCGGAAATCCTACAGACCGGGTTGTAAAGCCCACGTATATACACCGGATACTGGTCATGACGCCTTGAGCGTCATGACGCCTCACGTGGTGGCCGCAACCCGGAAGTCCTATGGACTGCACGGGGCGGCAAGCCCCAGCGTGCATTTCCATTATGACACGCTGGAGGAAACAGATGAAAGAAGCAGGATTGGTCAGTGTTCTAATGTAAGTGTTCACTTGTACATATAAATAGCTGTATGTGACTATACATGTTTATGCTTGAGAAAGTCGCCTTAGGAGCGACGAAACGCGTTGCATATTTGCATAATTTGCTTTTGGCATTTTGCTATTTTGCCATTATTTTAGTTCACCTTGCAATAAATTCAGCAGGAATTTCCTGCATTTATATTTAAATGTGTATGTTCCTTCAGAGCGCCTAAAATAGTTTTTTGCATACCTTTACATTTGAGGAAAAACATATGTTCACCATTTTGCATAGTTCTCTGCGTTACCCAGGAAACACCACGGGGAGGTAACCATGCGACATTTCCTTTATAGAAAATGACATCAGGAAGTGAGAGAATTAGATTCCGTACATAAAATTTGGACGCTAATTCTTTTGCACTTAGAATTGAATAATCGAGTTGGGACCCATTAGCTTTTCCTATTTATGACATAATCAATGCTCCTGCCAAATTTCATGTTTCTACAACATCGGGAAGTTGGAGAATTACCCTGTTTCCCCGAAAATAAGACGCGTCTTATAGAAATTTTTGCTCCCAAATATGCGCTATGTCTTATTTTCAGGGGGTGTCTTATTTCGCCGCGGCAAATCCGTGTGTGGCCGCTAATCCCTCAATTGGCCAGCTTTGTGGACGAAATTTCTCAGAAATCTCGTCCACATGGGACAGCAAATCTGTCACGGCAAAGCTGGGAGAAGCCGGTGTTGTGGTGCGGATTCACCGGCTACAGAAACGGAAAAGCGTGCAGCCAGGTCGCTTCAAAACAAGCAGCTGAGTGCCGTGGGTTGTGAAGCAGCGCTTTCCCGGTGGAAATCTCACTGTTTATCGCTGTGGCCAAACTGCGAGATTTCCTCTGGAAATACGCTCTGTGAGAACCCAGCCTTAAGAATCACACAGGGTGCCTGACTCACACACAGAGCCATAAAAAAATAAGGGCTGTAAAGAAACGTACCTGTCTGCAGACAGAAGTTCCTGTACCACTTGTAAGCAGGGATGGTATTGCAGCTTCCGGCCACCAGGGGGAGCTCATCACAGCAGACATGTACAGCAGGAACAGAGCGTACAGTATGGACTTTTCCAGCCAGCAAGGGGAGCTCACAGCAGCACACTCGTACAGCACAGCAGGGACAGGATAACAGCAGACTGTCTGCAGATCTACCTATACATCTGGAGGTGGGAGACAACGGGGATGGCAGCAGGGGACAGGTCTCTTGACTTGCCTGCACACTTTACTATGCCTTACTATCGGGGGGTGCCTTATATTTGGGGCCTCTGAAAATTTCATGGGGTGTCTTATTTTCTGGGAAACACGGTGTTGGCGAGTCAGTCAGTCAGTCAGTGAGTCAGTGAGGGCTTTCCTCTTTATATATATAGATGATTACATACTAGTATAATAATAATCTTTATTGTATGGCGCCAACTTATTCCGCAGCGCTTTCAGGCACGGATAAATGCAGAACAATACAACAATTACAATGTGAGGTACATTGGGTTAGACACAAATGGGTTGGGGGGGTACAGGAGGTGCAGGGGGTGGGGAACACAGGCAATAGGAAATTTCATGTACAGATCATTTATTAGAAGGCAAACAGGGTGGGGCACCATAGGGAGCGGCGGGGACTAGGTCAGGAGATTTGGTATGCTTCCCTGAAGAGGTGCGTCTTTAAGGCACGTCTGAAGTTCTGTGCATCTGGGAATTGTCCGGATGCCTTGGGGTAGAGCGTTCCAGAGGATGGGTGCTGCTCTAGTGAAGTCCTGTAGGCGAGCATGAGAGGTTCGTATTACAGGGGTGTTTAGTCTGAGGGTGTTAGCCGATCGGAGTGAGCGCGCTGGGTGGTGTACTGACAGTAGGGAGGCGATGTATGGTGGTATACTGACAGGAGGGAGGCGATGTATGGTGGTATACTGACAGGAGGGAGGCGATGTATGGTGGTATACTGACAGTAGGGAGGCGATGTATGGTGGTATACTGACAGGAGGGAGGCGATGTATGGTAGTGTACTGACAGGAGGGAGGCGATGTATGGTAGTGTACTGACAGGAGGGAGGCGATGTATGGTAGTGTACTGACAGTAGGGAGGCGATGTATGGTGGTGTACTGACAGGAGGGAGGCGATGTATGGTGGTGTACTGACAGTAGGGAGGCGATGTATGGTGGTGTACTGACAGGAGGGAGGCGATGTATGGTGGTGTACTGACAGGAGGGAGGCGATGTATGGTGGTGTACTGACAGGAGGGAGGCGATGTATGGTGGTGTACTGACAGGAGGGAGGTGATGTATGGTGGTCTACTGACAGGAGGGAGGCGATGTATGGTGGTGTACTGACAGGAGGGAGGCGATGTATGGTGGTGTACTGACAGTAGGGAGGCGATGTATGGTGGTGTACTGACAGGAGGGAGGCGATGTATGGTGGTGTACGGACAGTAGGGAGGCGATGTATGGTGGTGTACTGACAGTAGGGAGGCGATGTATGGTGGTGTACTGACAGGAGGGAGGCGATGTATGGTGGTGTACTGACAGGAGGGAGGCGATGTATGGTGGTGTACTGACAGGAGGGAGGCGATGTATGGTGGTGTACGGACAGGAGGGAGGCGATGTATGGTGGTGTACTGACAGTAGGGAGGCGATGTATGGTGGTGTACGGACAGGAGGGAGGCGATGTATGGTGGTGTACTGATAGTAGGGAGGCGATGTATGGTGGTATACTGACAGGAGGGAGGCGATGTATGGTGGTGTACTGACAGGAGGGAGGCGATGTATGGTGGTGTACGGACAGGAGGGAGGCGATGTATGGTGGTGTACTGACAGGAGGGAGGCGATGTATGGTGGTGTACTGACAGGAGGGAGGCGATGTATGGTGGTGTACTGACAGGAGGGAGGCGATGTATGGTGGTATACTGACAGGAGGGAGGCGATGTATGGTTGTGTACGGACAGGAGGGAGGCGATGTATGGTGGTGTACTGACAGTAGGGAGGCGATGTATGGTGGTGTACTGACAGTAGGGAGGTGATGTATGGTGGTGTACGGACAGGAGGGAGGCGATGTATGGTGGTGTACTGACAGTAGGGAGGCGATGTATGGTGGTGTACTGACAGTAGGGAGGCGATGTATGGTGGTGTACTGACAGTAGGGAGGCGATGTATGGTGGTGTACGGACAGGAGGGAGGCGATGTATGGTGGTGTACTGACAGGAGGGAGGCGATGTATGGTGGCGTACTGACAGTAGGGAGGCGATGTATGGTGGTGTACGGACAGGAGGGAGGCGATGTATGGTGGTGTACTGACAGTAGGGAGGCGATGTATGGTGGTATACTGACAGGAGGGAGGCGATGTATGGTGGTGTACTGACAGTAGGGAGGCGATGTATGGTGGTGTACTGACAGTAGGGAGGCGATGTATGGTGGTGTACTGACAGGAGGGAGGCGATGTATGGTGGTGTACTGACAGGAGGGAGGCGATGTATGGTGGTGTACTGACAGGAGGGAGGCGATGTATGGTGGTGTACTGACAGGAGGGAGGCGATGTATGGTGGTGTACTGACAGGAGGGAGGCGATGTATGGTGGTGTACGGACAGGAGGGAGGCGATGTATGGTGGTGTACTGACAGTAGGGAGGCGATGTATGGTGGTGTACGGACAGGAGGGAGGCGATGTATGGTGGTGCACTGACAGTAGGGAGGCGATGTATGGTGGTGTACTGACAGTAGGGAGGTGATGTATGGTGGTGTACGGACAGGAGGGAGGCAATGTATGGTGGTGTACTGACAGTAGGGAGGCGATGTATGGTGGTGTACGGACAGGAGGGAGGCGATGTATGGTGGTGTACTGACAGGAGGGAGGCGATGTATGGTGGCGTACTGACAGTAGGGAGGCGATGTATGGTGGTGTACGGACAGGAGGGAGGCAATGTATGGTGGTGTACTGACAGGAGGGAGGCGATGTATGGTGGTGTACTGACAGGAGGGAGGCGATGTATGGTGGTGTACTGACAGGAGGGAGGCGATGTATGGTGGTGTACTGACAGGAGGGAGGCGATGTATGGTGGTGTACTGACAGGAGGGAGGCGATGTATGGTGGTGTACTGACAGGAGGGAGGCGATGTATGGTGGTGTACTGACAGGAGGGAGGCGATGTATGGTGGTGTACTGACAGGAGGGAGGCGATGTATGGTGGTGTACTGACAGGAGGGAGGCGATGTATGGTGGTGTACTGACAGGAGGGAGGCGATGTATGGTGGTGTACTGACAGGAGGGAGGCGATGTATGGTGGTGTACTGACAGGAGTGAGCGGGCTGGGTGGTGTACTGACAGGAGGGAGGCGATGTATGGTGGTGTACGGACAGGAGGGAGGCGATGTATGGTGGTGTACTGACAGTAGGGAGGCGATGTATGGTGGTGTACTGACAGTAGGGAGGCGATGTATGGTGGTGTACGGACAGGAGGGAGGCGATGCATGGTGGTGTACTGACAGGAGGGAGGCGATGTATGGTGGTGTACTGACAGGAGGGAGGCGATGTATGGTGGTGTACTGACAGTAGGGAGGCGATGTATGGTGGTGTACTGACAGTAGGGAGGCGATGTATGGTGGTGTACTGACAGTAGGGAGGCGATGTATGGTGGTGTACTGACAGGAGGGAGGCGATGTATGGTGGTGTACTGACAGGAGGGAGGCGATGTATGGTGGTGTACTGACAGTAGGGAGGCGATGTATGGTGGTGCAGCGCCATGCAGAGCTTTGTGAGTGAGGTAGAGGAGATTTAGTTCTGCAGTGGATGGGCAGCCAATGCAGCGACTGGCATAATGCAGAGGCGTCTGAATAACGACTGGATAGAAAAATGAGTCTAGCTGCTGCATTTAGTATGGATTGGAGCGGAGCGAGTCTAGTGCGGGGGAGGCTGATGAGTAGCGAGTTGCAGTAGTCAAGTCGGGAGTGGATGAGCGCAACCACGAGCGTCTTTAGCGTGTCCGTGGTTAGGAACGGATGTATTTTAGCAATATTTCTGAGGTGCATGTGGCATGTTTGGGCCAGAGATTGGATATGGGGGCAAAGGAGAGGTCAGAGTCCAGTGTGACCCCAAGGCATCGGGCATGCCGTCGGGGGGTTATGATGGTGCCAGACACTGGAATGGAGATGTTGAGGGGAGGTCGGTTAGAAGGTGGAAAGACAAGGAGGTCAGTTTTAGAGAGGTTTAATTTGAGAAAAAGGGAGGACATTGTGTTAGAGACAGCGGACAGACAGTCGGTGATATTTTGGAGGAATGGTCCAGAGATCTCACGAGAGGAGGTGTATAGTTGGGTGTCATCAGCGTAGAGATGGTATTGAAGGCCAAATTTGTGGATGGTTTGTCCAATTGGGGCAGTATAGAGAAAAGAAGGGGACCAAGGACCGAGCCCTGGGGTACCCCGACAGCGAGAGGAAGTGGAGCAGAGATAGAACCAGCAAAGGAAACACTGAAAGAGCGGTCAGAGAGGTAGGAAGAGAACCAGGACAGAGCAGTGTCCTTTAGACCAATAGAGCGAAGCATACTGAGAAGGAGATTATGGTCGACAGTGTCAAATGCAGCAGACAGGTCAAGGAGGATTAGTAGGGAGTAATCACCTCTCGACTTTGCAGTCATCAGGTCATTTGTTACTTTTGTGAGGGCAGTTTCGGTCGAGTGTAGAGAGGGGAAACCAGACTGGAGTGGGTCGAGGAGCGAGTTGTCAGAGAGAAAGCGTGTGAGGCAGGAGGATACTAGGCGCTCTAGTATTTTGGAGATGAAGGGGAGGTTTGAGATGGGTCGGTAGTTGGCAGCATCAGTTGGGTTAGTTTTTTTTTAGCAGAGGGGATATGATGGAGTGTTTGAATGAGGAGGGAAAAGTGCCAGAGGTTAGGGAGAGGTTGCAGATTGTGGTGAGGTGAGTAATAAGAGCTGGGGAGAGGGAACAGAGGAGGTGAGAGGGGAGAGGGTCGCTAGCGCAAGTGGTGGGGCGGGCAGCGAAAAGGAGCCTGGAGACTTCTTCCTCTGTCGCTGGTTCTAACGTAGTGTGGGGATATAGCTCGGTAGGCGTGCAGGTTTCTTGATACACAGAGACGGAACACCAGCGGATGCAGTCCAAATACAGGCGTGGCCTGCGTTTATTTTATACCAGCAACATAAAAAGTCCAACCTTAACTTCAGGCAAACAAATGATAGTCCATAATCCAGATATCAGGTAAACACTTAGCCGGTGCAGCACACAGCAGGGCTTCTACCTCCAAGCCGGTCACACAGGCTGCCAGGGTCCAGCAGCCATCTTAGCTCCGCCTGGTCCTCCCAGGCACACACCTCCAGTAGGTATTGAGGTGAGGGGCGTCTCCCTGTCCACCTCTGGCCTTATCAGCCACACACTTTGGGCTAACAGCCCGGCAGCTCCACTGAGCTGGTTACCTGGCCTTCTCAGCCAGACACTCTCCATCTCTGTGTCTGTGCACCTACTTATGTGCACACTTGATGTGGCTCAGCCTCAGCACCTGGGCTGACCGAGCTTGCCCACACCATGGAGTGGAAGAGGTGGAATGAACAGCCCCACAACCAACCTGCCATCCATTCCAAAAAAAAACGGCCCAGATATTTTTAAACAACAGATCTCCAGCATCTGCTCGCTGGAGACCACATTACGCTCCTGGGTTTTTACGTCTCTGAGCGAGACATGACCTTCCTCCAGTCCCCTTAGTACCTCACAGGAGATAGTGAGTAGGTGCTGGGTGCAGTGCTGAGGAGACGGGGATCGGGGCTAACCATGCAGCTTTCAGAGATTTCTTTTCGAATGTGGTTGATTTTTTCTTTGAAATAGGCAGCTAGTTCTCCAGCAGTCAGGTCTGTCGCAGGGGCCTGTTCCTTGGGGCTGAGGAGGGAGTGAGAGGTCTCAAAGAGTTGTTTGGGGTTGTGGGATAGTGAGGAGACAAGGGAGGTGAAATAAACTTGTTTGGCATGGTGAAGGG
The DNA here is from genome assembly GCF_035609145.1 of Eleutherodactylus coqui. Lineage (NCBI taxonomy): Eukaryota > Metazoa > Chordata > Amphibia > Anura > Eleutherodactylidae > Eleutherodactylus > Eleutherodactylus coqui. The sequence continues at coordinate 535,977,472 of NC_089837.1, read as the reverse complement.
CGAGGTTATAAGTTTTAAGCATGAATTTGAAGTGGAGGAAGTCTGCTGGCAGCTTTGACTTTCTCCACAGCCGCTCGGCGCACCTAGAGCACCGCCGGATGAAGCGCGTTTGGGACGTGAGCCAGGGTTGCCGCGGTCTGCGTTTGACGGCTCGCGTCACGTGCGGTGCCGCTTCATCCAAGGCACGGCTGAGGGTGGTGTGGTAGTATTCGGCTGCCAGGTTAGGGCAGGGGAGGCGAGAGATGGGCGATAGGGAGGACTGAATAGCTTCGGCAAACTGTTTAGTGCGGACAGACTGGAGGTTCCTAGAGGTGCGATAGATAGGAGGGTCAGGAGAGATGCTAGGGTGCCTGATGGAGAAAGAGAGAAGGTTGTGATCCGAGAGTGGAAGTGGGGAGTTAGTAAAGTGAGAAGCAGAGCAGAGACGGAGGAAAACTAAATACATACATGCTTATATACATACATGCATGATTAGATACATGACATGCCACAGGCATGATTACATACATACATGATTATATACAAGCCACAGACATGCTTATATACATACATGATTACATACATACATGATTATATACATACATGATTATATACAAGCCACAGGCATGATTATATACATACAAGCCACAGACATGCTTATATACATACATGATTACATACAAGCCATATAAATATATATATATATATATATATATATATATATATATATACTAGCTTACCCGTCGCGCGTTGCTGCGAAGACAGACAGACAGACATACATACATACATTCGTTTTTATATACCTAGATAACAACCAATCACAGCGCAGCTTTCATGTTACCTCAGTATAATATATAACAACCAATCACAGCGCAGCTTTCATGTTACCTCAGTATAATATATAACAACCAATCACAGCACAGCTTTCATGTTACCTCAGCAGTATAATATATAACAACCAATCACAGCGCAGTTTTCATGTTACCTCAGTGGTATAATATATAACAACCAATCACAGCACAGCTTTCATGTTACCTCAGCAGTATAATATATAACAACCAATCACAGCGCAGCTTTCATGTTACCTCAGCAGTATAATATATAACAACCAATCACAGCACAGCTTTCATGTTACCTCAGCAGTATAATATATAACAACCAATCACAGCGCAGCTTTCATGTTACCTCAGCAGTATAATATATAACAACCAATCACAGCACAGCTTTCATGTTACCTCAGTATAATATATAGCAACCAATCACAGCACAGCTTTCATGTTACCTCAGCAGTATAATATATAACAACCAATCACAGCACAGCTTTCATGTTACCTCAGCGGTATAATATATAACAACCAATCACAGCACAGCTTTCATGTTACCTCAGTATAATATATAGCAACCAATCACAGCACAGCTTTCATGTTACCTCAGTATAATATATAACAACCAATCACAGCACAGCTTTCATGTTACCTCAGTATAATATATAACAACCAATCACAGAGCAGCTTTCATGTTACCTCAGCAGTATAATATATAACAACCAATCACAGAGCAGCTTTCATGTTACCTCAGTATAATATATAGCAACCAATCACAGCACAGCTTTCATGTTACCTCAGCGGTATAATATATAACAACCAATCACAGCACAGCTTTCATGTTACCTCAGTATAATATATAGCAACCAATCACAGCACAGCTTTCATGTTACCTCAGTATAATATATAACAACCAATCACAGCACAGCTTTCATGTTACCTCAGCAGTATAATATATAACAACCAATCACAGCACAGCTTTCATGTTACCTCAGCAGTATAATATATAACAACCAATCACAGCGCAGCTTTCATGTTACCTTAGTATAATATATAACAACCAATCACAGCGCAGCTTTCATGTTACCTCAGCAGTATAATATATAACAACCAATCACAGCGCAGCTTATATGTTACCTCAGCAGTATAATATATAGCAACCAATCACAGCGCAGCTTTCATGTTACCTCAGTATAATATATAACAACCAATCACAGCACAGCTTTCATGTTACCCCAGTATAATATATAACAACCAATCACAGTGCAGCTTTCATGTTACCTCAGCGGTATAATATATAACAACCAATCACAGCGCAGCTTTCATGTTACCTCAGCAGTATAATATATAACAACCAATCACAGCACAGCTTTCATGTTACCTCAGCAGTATAATATATAACAGCCAATCACAGCACAGCTTTCATGTTACCTCAGTATAATATATAACAACCAATCACAGCGCAGCTTTCATGTTACCTCAGTATAATATATAACAACCAATCACAGCACAGCTTTCATGTTACCTCAGCAGTATAATATATAACAACCAATCACAGCGCAGCTTTCATGTTACCTCAGTGGTATAATATATAACAACCAATCACAGCACAGCTTTCATGTTACCTCAGCAGTATAATATATAACAACCAATCACAGCACAGCTTTCATGTTACCTCAGCAGTATAATATATAACAACCAATCACAGCGCAGCTTTCATGTTACCTCAGCAGTATAATATATAACAACCAATCACAGCACAGCTTTCATGTTACCTCAGTATAATATATAGCAACCAATCACAGCACAGCTTTCATGTTACCTCAGCAGTATAATATATAACAACCAATCACAGCACAGCTTTCATGTTACCTCAGTATAATATATAGCAACCAATCACAGCACAGCTTTCATGTTACCTCAGTATAATATATAGCAACCAATCACAGCACAGCTTTCATGTTACCTCAGTATAATATATAACAACCAATCACAGCACAGCTTTCATGTTACCTCAGCAGTATAATATATAACAACCAATCACAGCACAGCTTTCATGTTACCTCAGCAGTATAATATATAACAACCAATCACAGCGCAGCTTTCATGTTACCTTAGTATAATATATAACAACCAATCACAGCGCAGCTTTCATGTTACCTCAGCAGTATAATATATAACAACCAATCACAGCGCAGCTTTCATGTTACCTCAGCAGTATAATATATAGCAACCAATCACAGCGCAGCTTTCATGTTACCTCAGTATAACATATAACAACCAATCACAGCACAGCTTTCATGTTACCCCAGTATAATATATAACAACCAATCACAGAGCAGCTTTCATGTTACCTCAGTATAATATATAACAACCAATCACAGCACAGCTTTCATGTTACCTCAGTATAATATATAACAACCAATCACAGCACAGCTTTCATGTTACCTCAGTATAATATATAACAACCAATCACAGCGCAGCTTTCATCTTACCTCAGCGGTATAATATATAACAACCAATCACAGCGCAGCTTTCATGTTACCTCAGCAGTATAATATATAACAACCAATCACAGCACAGCTTTCATGTTACCTCAGCAGTATAATATATAACAGCCAATCACAGCACAGCTTTCATGTTACCTCAGTATAATATATAACAACCAATCACAGCGCAGCTTTCATGTTACCTCAGTATAATATATAACAACCAATCACAGCGCAGCTTTCATGTTACCTCAGCAGTATAATATATAACAACCAATCACAGCGCAGCTTTCATGTTACCTCAGCAGTATAATATATAACAACCAATCACAGCACAGCTTTCATGTTACCTCAGTATAATATATAACAACCAATCACAGCGCAGCTTTCATGTTACCTCAGCAGTATAATATATAACAACCAATCACAGGGCAGCTTTCATGTTACCTCAGCAGTATAATATATAACAACCAATCACAGCACAGCTTTCATGTTACCTCAGCAGTATAATATATAACAACCAATCACAGCGCAGCTTTCATGTTACCTCAGTATAATATATAACAACCAATCACAGAGCAGCTTTCATGTTACCTCAGCAGTATAATATATAACAACCAATCACAGTGCAGCTTTCATGTTACCTCAGTATAATATATAACAACCAATCACAGCACAGCTTTCATGTTACCTCAGTATAATATATAACAACCAATCACAGCGCAGCTTTCATGTTACCTCAGTATAATATATAACAACCAATCACAGCGCAGCTTTCATGTTACCTCAGTATAATATATAACAACCAATCACAGAGCAGCTTTCATGTTACCTCAGCAATATAATATATAACAACCAATCACAGCACAGCTTTCATCTAGAGATGAGCGAACGTACTCGTCCGAGCTTGATACTCGTCCGAGTATTAGCGTGTTCGAGATGCTCGTTACTTGTAACGAGTACCACGCGATGTTCGAGTTACTTTCACTTTCATCTCTGAGACGTTAGCACGCTTTTCTGGCCAATAGAAAGACAGGGAAGGCATTACAACTTCCCCCTGCAACGTTCAAGCCCTATACCACCCCCCTGCAGTCAGTGGCTGGCGAGATCAGGTGTCACCCGAGTATATAAATCGGCCCCTCCCACGGCTCGCCTCAGATGTGTTCTGACAGAGATCAGGGACAGTGCTGCTGGGGAGAGTGTTAGGAGTGATTTTAGGCTTCAAGAACTCCAACGGTCCTTCTTAGGGCCACATCTGACCGTGTGCAGTACTGTGGAGGCTGCTTTTTGCAGTGTTGCACATTTTTTTTTTTTGTATATCGGCCGTGCAGAGCATTGCGCCCTGCAGTAATTATACATACTCCAGGGCCAGTAGTGGTGACGCAGGGACAGAAGACATATACAGTGTATATAGGCAGTGGGCCTTTCCAAAAACATTTGGGGAAAAAAATCTATTTGGGCTGCCTGTGACCGTCCTCAGTGTACTGGGTCTGTGCTGGGGGTAGTTGTCGTAATTCATACGCAGCCAGCTAAGCGTTACAGCAGGCTTGCGCAAAATTCTTTCCTGGCTCTGCTGTGCGTTCCGTAAGCGAAGTCAGCCTCCAACCACAGGCCAATAAGCGGCACATTTAATTACAGCGTTCTGTTTCTGCACTACTGGTAATACACCATGCTGAGGGGTAGGGGTAGGCCTAGAGGACGTGGACGCGGCCGAGGACGCGGAGGCCCAAGTCAGGGTGTGGGCACAGGCCGAGCTCCTGATCCAGGTGTATCGCAGCCGACTGCTGCGGGATTAGGAGAGAGGCACGCTTCTGGCGTCCCCACATTCATCTCACAATTAATGGGTCCACGCGGTAGACCTTTATTAGAAAATGAGCAGTGTGAGCAGGTCCTGTCGTGGATGGCAGAAAGTGCATCCAGCAATCTATCGACCACCCAGAGTTCTGCGCCGTCCACTGCTGCAACTCTGAATCCTCTGGCTGCTGCTCCTCCTTCCTCCCAGCCTCATCACTCCATTACAATGACACATTCTGAGGAGCAGGCAGACTCCCAGGAACTGTTCTCGGGCCCCTGCCCAGAATGGGCAGCAATGGTTCCGAATCCTCTCCCACTGGAGGAGTTTGTCGTGACCGATGCCCAACCTTTTGAAAGTTCCCGGGGTCCGGGGGATGAGGCTGGGGACTTCCGGCAACTGTCTCAAGAGCTTTCAGTGGGTGAGGAGGACGATGACGATGAGACACAGTTGTCTATCAGTGAGGTAGTAGTAAGGGCAGTAAGTCCGAGGGAGGAGCGCACAGAGGATTCTGAGGAAGAGCAGCAGGACAATGAGGTGACTGACCCCATCTGGTTTGCTACGCCTACTGAGGACAGGTCTTCAGAGGGGGAGGCAAGGGCAGCAGCAGGGCAGGTTGGAAGAGGCAGTGCGGTGGTCAGGGGTAGAGGCAGGGCCAGACCGAATAATCCACCAACTGTTTCCCAAAGTGCCCCCTCGCGCCATGCCACCCTGCAGAGGCCGAGGTGCTCAAAGGTCTGGCAGTTTTTCACTGAGAGTGCAGACGACCGACGAACAGTGGTGTGCAACCTTTGTCGCGCCAAGATCAGCCGGGGAGCCACCACCACCAGCCTCACCACCACCAGCATGCGCAGACATATGATGGCCAAGCACCCCACAAGGTGGGACGAAGGCCGTTCACCGCCTCCGGTTTGCACCGCTGCCTCTCCCCCTGTGCCCCAACCTGCCACTGAGATCCAACCCCCCTCTCAGGACACAGGCAGTACCGTCTCATGGCCTGCACCCACACCCTCACCTCCGCTGTCCTCGGCCCCATCCACCAATGTCTCTCAGTGCACCGTCCAGCCGTCGCTAGCGCAAGTGTTTGAGCGCAAGCGCAAGTACGCCGCCACGCACCCGCACGCTCAAGCATTAAACGTGCACATAGCCAAATTTATCAGCCTGGAGATGCTGCCGTATAGGGTTGTGGAAACGGAGGCTTTCAAAAGTATGATGGCGGCGGCGGCACCGCGCTACTCGGTTCCCAGTCGCCACTACTTTTCCCGATGTGCCGCCCCAGCCCTGCACTACCACGTCTCCCGCAACATTGTACGCGCCCTCACCAACGCGGTTACTGCCAAGGTCCACTTAACAACGGACACATGGACAAGTACAGGCGGGCAGGGCCACTACATCTCCCTGACGGCACATTGGGTGAATTTAGTGGAGGCTGGGACTGAGTCAGAGCCTGGGACCGCTCACGTCCTACCCACCCCCAGAATTGCGGGCCCCAGCTCGGTGGTGGTATCTGCGGCGGTGTATGCTTCCTCCACTAAACCACCCTCCTCCTCCTCCTCCTCCTCTGTCTCGCAATCAAGATGTGTCAGCAGCAGCACGTCGGCAGCAGTCGGTGTCGCGCAGCGTGGCAGTACAGCGGTGGGCAAGCGTCAGCAGGCCGTGCTGAAACTACTCAGCTTAGGAGAGAAGAGGCACACGGCCCACGAACTGCTGCAGGGTCTGACAGAGCAGACCGACCGCTGGCTTGCATCGCTGAGCCTCCAACCGGGCATGGTCGTGTGTGACAACGGGCGTAACCTGGTGGCGGCTCTGCAGCTCGGCAGCCTCACGCACGTGCCATGCCTGGCCCACGTCTTTAATTTGGTGGTTCAGCGCTTTCTGAAAAGCTACCCACGCTTGTCAGACCTGCTCGGAAAGGTGCGCCGCCTCTGCGCACATTTCCGCAAGTCCCACACGGACACTGCCACCCTGCGCACCCTGCAACATCGGTTTTATCTGCCAGTGCACCGACTGCTGTGCGACGTGCCCACACAGTGGAACTCTACGCTCCACATGTTGGCCAGGCTCTATGAGCAGCGTAGAGCTATAGTGGAATACCAACTCCAACATGGGCAGCGCAGTGGGAGTCAGCCTCCTCAATTCTTTACAGAAGAGTGGGCCTGGTTGGCAGACATCTGCCAGGTCCTTGGAAAGTTTGAGGAATCTACCCAGATGGTGAGCGGCGATGCTGCAATCATTAGCATCACCATTCCTCTGCTATGCCTCTTGAGAAGTTCCCTGCAAAGCATAAAGGCAGCCGCTTTGCGCTCGGAAACAGAGCCGGGGGAAGACAGTATGTCGCTGGATAGTCAGAGCACCCTCCTGTCTATATCTCAGCGCGCTGAGGAGGAGGAGCATGAGGAGGAGGGGGAAGAGACAGCTTGGCCCACTGCTGAGGGTACCCATGCTGCTTGCCTGTCATCCTTTCAGCGTGTATGGCCTGAGGAGGAGGAGGAGGAGGATCCTGAAAGTGATCTTCCTAGTGAGGACAGCCATGTGTTGCGTACAGGTACTCTGGCACACATGGCGGACTTCATGTTAGGATGCCTTTCTTGTGACCCTCGTCTTACACGCATTCTGGCCACTACGGATTACTGGGTGTACACATTGCTCGACCCACGGTATAAGGAGAACTTTTCCACTCTGATACCCGAAGAGGAAAGGGGTTCGAGAGTGATGCTATACCACAGGACCCTGGCTGACAAGTTGATGGTAAAATTCCCATCCGACAGCGCTAGTGGCAGAAGGCGCAGTTCCGAGGGCCAGGTAGCAGGGGAGGCGTGGAGATCAGGCAGCATGTACAGCACAGGCAGGGGAACACTCTCTAAGGCCTTTGGCAGCTTTCTGGCTCCCCAGCAAGACGGTGTCACCGCTCCCCAGTGAAGGCTGAGTCGGCGGGAGCACTGTAAAAGGATGGTGAGGGAGTACGTAGCCGATCGCACGACCGTCCTCGGTGACGCCTCTGCCCCCTACAACTACTGGGTGTCGAAGCTGGACACGTGGCCTGAACTCGCGCTGTATGCCCTGGAGGTGCTTGCTTGTCCTGCGGCTAGCGTCTTATCAGAGAGGGTGTTTAGTGCGGCTGGGGGAATCATCACAGATAAGCGTACCCGCCTGTCAACCGACAGTGCCGACAGGCTAACACTCATCAAGATGAACAAAGCCTGGATTTCCCCAGACTTCTCTTCTCCACCAGCGGACAGCAGCGATACCTAAACAATACGTAGGCTGCACCCGCGGATGGAAGCATCGTTCTCTATCACCATCAAAAACGGGGACCTTTCTGCTTCATCAATCTGTGTCTAATATTCCTCCTCCTCCTCCTGCTCCTCCTCCTGAAACCTCACGTAATCACGCCGAACGGGCAATTTTTCTTAGGCCCACAAGGCTCAGTCATATAATTTTTGTAAACAATTTTTATACGTTTCAATGCTCATTAAAGCGTTGAAACTTGCACCTCAACCAATTTTTATTTTAACTGGGCTGCCTCCAGGCCTAGTTACCACTTAAGCCACATTAACCAAAGCGATTAATGGGATTCACCTGCCCTCTTGGTTGGGCATGGGCAATTTTTCTGACGTACATTAGTACTGATGGTACACCAATTTTTGGGGGCCCTCGCCTACAGTGTAATCCTAGTGATTTTTTGCCCACCTGCATTACAGCTGACGTTACATCAGCTGTGCTGGGCACTGCAATGGGATATATTTATGTACCGCCGGTGGGTTCCAGGGAGCCACCCATGCTGTAGGTGCACACGGAGTTGTAACTGCATGTGTCCACTTCTAAATAACCCCAGTCTGACTGGGCCATGCAGTGTGGGCCGAAGCCCACCTGTATTAAACATGACATTACCTCAGCTGTGATGGGCAATGCAATGGGATACATTAATGTACCGCCGGTGGCTTCCTGGCACCCACCCATGCTGTCGGTCCACACGGACTTCACAATAGGGAGTTGTACCTGCCTGTGTCTATGAATTAAAAAACCCGGTCAGGTTGGGGCATGCAGTGTGTGCCTGCGGTTCCTCCTCATGGCAGATGCACTTATAAATAGACATGAGGGTGGCGTGGCATGAGGGCAGCTGAAGGCTGGGCAGGGACAGTTTGGTGTGCGCTGTGGGCACTGGGTCGTGGGGGGGGGTTGGTCAGCATGTAACCCAGGAGAAGTGGCAGCGGAGTGTCATGCAGGCAGTGATTGTGCTTTGTTGGAGGTAGTGTGGTGCTTAGCTAAGGTATGCCATGCTAATGAGGGCTTTTCAGAAGTAAAAGTTTTTGGGGGGGGCACTCTTGCCGCTATTGTGGCTTAATAGTGGGACCTGTGAACTTGAGATGCAGCCCAACATGTAGCCCCTCGCCTGCCCTATCCGTTTCTGTGTCGTTCCCATCACTTTCTTGAATTGCCCAGATTTTCACACATGAAAACCTTAGCGAGCATCGGCGATATACAAAAATGCTCGGGTCGCCCATTGACTTCAATGGGGTTCGTTACTCGAAACGAACCCTCGAGCATCGCGAAAAGTTCGTCCCGAGTAACGAGCACCCGAGCATTTTGGTGCTCGCTCATCTCTAGTGCGGAATGTAATTTTCTCACTTCCCGGTGTCATAGAAACATGAAATTTGGCCCGAGCATTGATTATGTCATAAATAGGAAAAGCTAATGGGTCCCAACGCGATTATTCAATTCTATGTGCAAAAGAATTGGCGTCAAAATTTTACGTGCGGAATGTAATTCTCTCACTTCCCAATGTCATAGAAACATGAAATTTGGCACGAGCCATGATTGTCATAAATAGTTAAAGCTAATGGGTCCCAACTCGATTATTCAATTCTATGCGCAAAAGAATTAGCGTCCAAATTTTATGTACGTAATCTAATTCTCTCACTTCCTGATGTCATTTTATATAAAGGAAACGTCGCATGGTTACCTCCCGTGGTGTTTCCTGGGTAACGCAGAGAACTATGCAAAATGGTGAACATGTTTCTCCTCAGTATCTCTAAAGTAACCACGACTTCATAAGATTTCCGTGTGAACACCAGATAAACACCAGTACCAAATTAACTCGGGCGAAGCCGGGTATATCAGCTAGTATATATATAAAGCTGAAAGCCCTCACTGACTCACTGACTGACTGACTCACTGACTGACACACTGACTGACTCACTGACTGACTGACTCACTGACTGACACACTGACTGACTCGCCAAAAGTTCTCCAACTTCCAAATGTCATAGAAACATGAAATTTGGCGCAAGCATAGATTATCTCCAAAATAGGAAAAGAAATTGGGTCCTAACTCGATTATTCAATTCTAGCGCAAAAGAATTGGCGTCGAAATTTTACGTACATAATCTAAATCACTCACTTCCCAATGTCATAGAAACGGGAAATTTTGCACAAGCATTGATTATGTCATAAATAGGAAAAGTTAATGGGTCCCAACTCGATTATTCAATTCTATGCGCAAAAGAATTAGCGTCCAAATTTTACGTACATAATCTAAATCTCTCACTTCCCAATGTGATAGAAACGGGAAATTTGGCACGGGCATTGATTATGCCATAAATAGGAAAAGCTAATGGGTCCCAACTCCATTATTCAATTCTCGCGCAAAAGAATTGGCGTCCAAATTTTACGTGCGGAATGTAATTTTTTCACTTTCCGGTGTCATAGAAACAGGAAATTTGGCACGAGCATTGATTATGTCATACATAGGAAAAGCTAATGGGTCCCAACTCCATTATTCAATTCTATGCGCAAAAGAATTAGCGTCCAAATTTTACGTACGGAATGTATTTTTCTCACTTTCCGGTGTCATAGAAACGGGAAATTTGGCACGAGCATTGATTATGTCATAAATAGGAAAAGCTAATGGATCCTAACTCCATTATTCAATTCTATGCGCAAAAGAATTGGCGTCGAAATTTTATGTATGTAATCTAATTCTCTCACTTCCTGATGTCATTTTATATGAAGGAAACGTCGCATGGTTACCTCCACGTGGTGTTTCCTGGGTAACGCAGAGAACTATGCAAAATGGTGAACATATGTTTTTGCTCAGTATCTCTAAAGTAACCACGACTTCATAAGATTTTCCGTGTGAACACCAGATAAACACCAGTACCAAATTAACTCGGGCGAAGCCGGGTATATCACCTAATTATATATATATATATATACACACACACACGTGACACAGCACAGACATGATTATACATACATGACATACCACATACATGCTTATATACATACATGATTACTTACATACTTGACACACCACATACATGCTTATATACATACATGACACACCACATACATGATTATTTACATACACGACACGCCACAGACGTGCTCATATACATATATACATACATGACACACCACATACATGATTATATACATACATTACACACCACAGATATGCTTATATACATATATACATACATGACACTCCACATACATGATTACATACCTACATGACACGCCACATACATGATTATATACATACATGACATGCTGCAGGCATGATTATATACATACATGATTATATACAAGCCACAGGCATGATTATATAAATACATGATTATATACAAGCCACAGGCATGATTATATACATACATGATTATATACAAGCCACAGGCATGATTATATACATACTTGATTACATACATACATGATTATATACAAGCCACAGACATGCTTATATACATACATGACACACCAGACATGATTATATACATACATGACACGCCACAGACATGCTTATATACATATATACATACACGACACGCCACAGGCATGATTATATACATACATGATTACATACATACATACATACATGATTATTTTCAAGCCACACACATGCTTATATACATGCATGACATGCCACAGACATGATTATATACATATATGATTATATACATGCATGACACGCCACAGGCATGATTATATACTGAATCGATCATATTTTCCTCCAGCAGGTTGCAGGATATTCTGTAGCTTCCTAATTGTATAGTGTGCACACATAATAGAAGAAACCAATCGGACACAAGTCATCAGCCTTGAATCTCAACCAGCTCTCTCTGGGCTTACAATCCCCAGAGCCTCAGGTTTTATTGAAACACATAATACCTGCCCTTTATGGGCGCACAACAGATTACATCAGTAACGTATACATATTCTTATTCGCTAGGTCATATAGAATTCCCCGCCTCCCTGCCCACCTTCTCTCAAGTCCAGTGTAGTGTGGACTTGGTCCTCTTAGCAGGCGGTCGAGCTGAAGGAATTTCAGTGTATGTGGCAGTCTTTGTTTAGGAAGTTTCAGTGTTATTTAAGAAGTTTCTGTGTGGGGGCAGGGCTGGGGAAACATCCAAGATGAATACAAGCAATACATATAGTATTATAATTTAACTCTTAGGGCTCATGTCCACGGGCAAAATGTGATTTAAAATCCGCAGCGGATCTCCCGCGCGCGGATCCGCACCCCATAGGGATGCATTGACCACCCGCGGGTAGATAAATACCCGCGGATCGTCAATAAAAGGCATTTAAAAAAAAATGGAGCATGAAAAAATCTGGACCATGCTCCATTTTCATGCGGGTCTCCCGCGGGGACGGCTCCCGCGGGCTTCTATTGAAGCCTATGGAAGCCGTCCGGATCCGCGGGAGACCTAAAATAGGAATTAAAAGCATTTACTCACCCGCAGCGGACCGCGAAGCTCTGCTCTTCGTCACGGCCGCATCTCCCTTGCTTCGGCTCGGCGGATGTGCCCGGCGCATGCGCGCGGCACGTCGACGACGTGCCGGCGACGTGCCGCCGGCGTCAGGAATTCATCCGCCGGCCGAAAATGAAGATCCGGCCGTGAGGAACAGCTGACCTTCGCCGCCCACTACGGATAGGTAAATGCTTTTAAATTGCTATTTTCGGCGCTACATGTCTACATGTAGAATCTGCAGCGGATCTGATTTTCCCCGTGGACATGAGGCCTTAGAGGCTGCTGTGAAACTTTGTATCAGTCTAAAGTTATAAAACGCACATCTTTCAGCATGCCATTGTCCAGCAATTACCATAATGAGATTATGCAGCCATTAGCCTCTACAGAGTTAAATCACTACAGCTGCTTAATACTTCTAGTTTATTACAAATCAATAGACATTTTACGCTAACTAATCATCATGTCTACTACAATACATACATGATTACATACAAGCCACGTACATGCTTATATACATACATGATTACATACACACATGACACGCCACAGACATGCTTATATACATACATATATACATACACTAGCTGATATACCCAGCTTCGCCCGAGTTAATTTGGTACTGGTGTTTATCTGGTGTTCACATGGAAAATCTTATGAAGTCGCGGTTACTTTAGAGATACCGGAAAAACATATGTTCACCATTTTGCATAGTTCTCTGCGTTACCCAGGAAACACCACGTGGAGGTAACCATGCGACGTTTCCTTTATATAAAATGACATCAGGAAGTGAGAGAATTAGTGGCCAGTCAGTCAGTGAGTGAGTCAGTCAGTGAGGGCTTTCGTCTTTATACACATACATGATTACATACATGCATGACACACCACATACATGATTAAATACATACATGACACGCCACAGACATGGCACGATTTTGTTTTCCCCTACCACAGGATGAGTAGAGAAATAGATAAATACTAAATAGTCCCTGATAAGATGGGAGGGTTTATGGTCCCTAAATGAAGGTCCCTTTACATGGACCGATGCAAGCGATGGCTGCCACCCCTTGTCCGTGTGTGTCTGCGCTCCTGCACAGGAGCTAGCAGAGCTGGCTGGGTCACGGAGCGGCCAGCAGGGGGCGGCTGCAGATTCCTCTCCTCTCACCCCCCCCCCTCACTGAAACAACCCAGTGGCCACTCACCGCCCGCTGGTTACATCGAGCCATCAGCTTCATGCAGCATACGGCGCTGGGCGGTCAGCTGATGGCTCGGTGTAACTAGTGGGCGGTCAGCTGATGGCTCGGTGTAATTAGCGGGCGGTCAGCTGATGGCTCGGTGTAATTAGCGGGCGGTCAGCTGATGGCTCGGTGTCACTAGTGGGCGGTCAGCTGATGGCTCGGTGTAATTAGCGGGCGGTCAGCTGATGGCTCGGTGTCACTAGTGGGCGGTCAGCTGATGGCTCGGTGTCACTAGTGGGCGGTCAGCTGATGGCTCGGTGTAATTAGCGGGCGGTCAGCTGATGGCTCGGTGTCACTAGTGGGCGGTCAGCTGATGGCTCGGTGTAATTAGCGGGCGCTCAGCTGATGGCTCGGTGTCACCAGCGGGCGGTCAGCTGATGGCTCGGTGTCACTAGTGGGCGGTCAGCTGATGGCTCAGTGTAATTAGTGGGCGGTCAGCTGATGGCTCGGTGTAATTAGCGGGCGGTCAGCTGATGGCTCGGTGTCACTAGTGGGCGGTCAGCTGATGGCTCGGTGTAATTAGCGGGCGGTCAGCTGATGGCTCGGTGTCACCAGCGGGCGGTCAGCTGATGGCTCGGTGTAACTAGTGGGCGGTCAGCTGATGGCTCGGTGTCACTAGTGGGCGGTCAGCTGATGGCTCAGTGTAATTAGCGGGCGGTCAGCTGATGGCTCGGTGTAATTAGCGGGCGGTCAGCTGATGGCTCGGTGTCACTAGTGGGCGGTCAGCTGATGGCTCGGTGTAATTAGCGGGCGGTCAGCTGATGGCTCGGTGTCACCAGCGGGCGGTCAGCTGATGGCTCGGTGTAACTAGTGGGCGGTCAGCTGATGGCTCGGTGTAACTAGTGGGCAGTCAGCTGATGGCTCGGTGTCACTAGTGGGCGGTCAGCTGATGGCTCGGTGTCACCAGCGGGCGGTCAGCTGATGGCTCGGTGTAATTAGCGGGCGGTCAGCTGATGGCTCGGTGTAATTAGCGGGCGGTCAGCTGATGGCTCGGTGTCACTAGTGGGTGGTCAGCTGATGGCTCGGTGTCACTAGTGGGCGGTCAGCTGATGGCTCGGTGTCACTAGTGGGCGGTCAGCTGATGGCTCGGTGTAATTAGCGGGCGGTCAGCTGATGGCTCGGTGTCACTAGTGGGCGGTCAGCTGATGGCTCGGTGTCACTAGTGGGCGGTCAGCTGATGGCTCGGTGTAATTAGCGGGCGGTCAGCTGATGGCTCGGTGTCACTAGTGGGCGGTCAGCTGATGGCTCGGTGTAATTAGCGGGCGGTCAGCTGATGGCTCGGTGTCACCAGCGGGCGGTCAGCTGATGGCTCGGTGTCACCAGCGGGCGGTCAGCTGATGGCTCGGTGTCACTAGTGGGCGGTCAGCTGATGGCTCAGTGTAATTAGTGGGCGGTCAGCTGATGGCTCGGTGTAATTAGCGGGCGGTCAGCTGATGGCTCGGTGTCACTAGTGGGCGGTCAGCTGATGGCTCGGTGTAATTAGCGGGCGGTCAGCTGATGGCTCGGTGTCACCAGCGGGCGGTCAGCTGATGGCTCAGTGTAATTAGCGGGCGGTCAGCTGATGGCTCGGTGTAATTAGCGGGCGGTCAGCTGATGGCTCGGTGTCACTAGTGGGCGGTCAGCTGATGGCTCGGTGTAATTAGCGGGCGGTCAGCTGATGGCTCGGTGTCACCAGCGGGCGGTCAGCTGATGGCTCGGTGTAACTAGTGGGCGGTCAGCTGATGGCTCGGTGTAACTAGTGGGCGGTCAGCTGATGGCTCGGTGTCACTAGTGGGCGGTCAGCTGATGGCTCGGTGTCACCAGCGGGCGGTCAGCTGATGGCTCGGTGTCACTAGTGGGCGGTCAGCTGATGGCTCGGTGTCACTAGTGGGCGGTCAGCTGATGGCTCGGTGTCACTAGTGGGCCGTCAGCTGATGGCTCGGTGTCACTAGTGGGCCGTCAGCTGATGGCTCGGTGTAACTAGTGGGCCGTCAGCTGATGGCTCGGTGTAACTAGTGGGCGGTCAGCTGATGGCTCGGTGTCACTAGTGGGCGGTCAGCTGATGGCTCGGTGTCACCAGCGGGCGGTCAGCTGATGGCTCGGTGTAACTAGTGGGCGGTCAGCTGATGGCTCGGTGTCACTAGTGGGCGGTCAGCTGATGGCTCGGTGTCACTAGTGGGCCGTCAGCTGATGGCTCGGTGTCACTAGTGGGCCATCAGCTGATGGCTCGGTGTAACTAGTGGGCCGTCAGCTGATGGCTCGGTGTAACTAGTGGGCCGTCAGCTGATGGCTCGGTGTAATTAGCGGGCGGTCAGCTGATGGCTCGGTGTCACTAGTGGGCGGTCAGCTGATGGCTCAGTGTCACCAGCGGGCGGTCAGCTGATGGCTCGGTGTAATTAGCGGGCGGTCAGCTGATGGCTCAGTGTAATTAGCGGGCGGTCAGCTGATGGCTCGGTGTCACTAGTGGGCCGTCAGCTGATGGCTCGGTGTCACTAGTGGGCGGTCAGCTGATGGCTCGGTGTCACTAGTGGGCGGTCAGCTGATGGCTCGGTGTAATTAGCGGGCGGTCAGCTGATGGCTCGGTGTCACCAGCGGGCGGTCAGCTGATGGCTCGGTGTAACTAGTGGGCGGTCAGCTGATGGCTCGGTGTAACTAGTGGGCGGTCAGCTGATGGCTCGGTGTCACTAGTGGGCGGTCAGCTGATGGCTCGGTGTCACCAGCGGGCGGTCAGCTGATGGCTCGGTGTCACTAGTGGGCGGTCAGCTGATGGCTCGGTGTCACTAGTGGGCGGTCAGCTGATGGCTCGGTGTCACTAGTGGGCCGTCAGCTGATGGCTCGGTGTCACTAGTGGGCCGTCAGCTGATGGCTCGGTGTAACTAGTGGGCGGTCAGCTGATGGCTCGGTGTAACTAGTGGGCGGTCAGCTGATGGCTCGGTGTCACTAGTGGGCGGTCAGCTGATGGCTCGGTGTCACCAGCGGGCGGTCAGCTGATGGCTCGGTGTAACTAGTGGGCGGTCAGCTGATGGCTCGGTGTCACTAGTGGGCGGTCAGCTGATGGCTCGGTGTCACTAGTGGGCCGTCAGCTGATGGCTCGGTGTCACTAGTGGGCCATCAGCTGATGGCTCGGTGTAACTAGTGGGCCGTCAGCTGATGGCTCGGTGTAACTAGTGGGCCGTCAGCTGATGGCTCGGTGTAATTAGCGGGCGGTCAGCTGATGGCTCGGTGTCACTAGTGGGCGGTCAGCTGATGGCTCAGTGTCACCAGCGGGCGGTCAGCTGATGGCTCGGTGTAATTAGCGGGCGGTCAGCTGATGGCTCAGTGTAATTAGCGGGCGGTCAGCTGATGGCTCGGTGTCACTAGTGGGCCGTCAGCTGATGGCTCGGTGTCACTAGTGGGCGGTCAGCTGATGGCTCGGTGTCACTAGTGGGCGGTCAGCTGATGGCTCGGTGTAATTAGCGGGCGGTCAGCTGATGGCTCGGTGTCACTAGTGGGCGGTCAGCAGTCAGCACCCGCTGGGTTGTGTTACTAAATCCGACCCGCTCGTCTGCAGGCGGCCTAAGGGGGTTCCTCCATCATGGGGTGAACGCACACGGGCGGATATGAATTGCAGAATCCGCGGAAACCAACTGCGGTGAAGCTGTCCGACCTGCGGCCGTCCGTAACTGACTGGACGGGCCGTGGATTCTGCGGGACAGGCGACAGTTAAAAACAACGTGCGCTGCGCGGGTCTGACGGCGAGCCGAGCGTCCGGTCCGCAGGGCAGAGGAGACGATACAGGAAGAGCAGGCGGCACAGCGCCCGTTCATTGCTGCACAGGTGGCGGCTCCCTGCGCTGGCCTACATTCCCGCGGCCGCCCGGATTGGCGCCGTAACGCTTTTCTTCACGTGATTAAACATCTCCGATAAATCGCCCGCGGACCAAAGCAGCCCCATCAGTCGCTGCGTACGGCGGGCGCCGCGTGTAGGAAGTAGCGCAGATACGCCATGGGAACGAACGCCGCCAGATGTCCACGGAGCAGCCAGCGGTGGAGCCCGCGACTTCAGGCGTCACACGAGGCGGCTCCCCTCAAAGAAACGGATCAGTGGAACCACGTGCAGAAGACCTGAGGGGCGCGGATCGTGTCCACCGCCATAATGACGGCAGACGTAAAACGGACAGATAGAACACGAGGGACCCGGGGCGCAGCTCACAGCACACCTGCCATACACGACGCCCCACGGCCGCCGCGGCATATACCCCTATTCCACACCACCTCTACTGGAGCCAAACTAAACAACCAATCACCGTGAAGCAGCCAAACCAAATAACCAATCACCGGAAACTAGGCAAACCAAATAACCAATCACTGTAAATGAGTTAATCCAAACACCCAATCAGCCTGCGAATGGTGTGGAGGTGGGGTGGAATTTATTTATACGCCCGCCGGCGCCACAATGAGCATCAACTGACCTTCCCAACATGGCGGCAGAAACACGACAACCCGGAAATGCGTCACCAGCTGCCGGAAGTGCGGCGGAGACCATCAGGGCGGCGACCGCGTAGATAACGGGACCGGGAGAAGCGGAAGTGCAGAGGTGAGACGATAACTGCGTATATGTCACGATACATCGCTGTACAGACACCGACAGTCCGCTGCGATGAGCCTGCTACCTATATCTGCACACCCATGTATATATTACCACTGCTCAGTATGTATACACACCCCTATATATATATACCCACTGCTCTCTATGTATACACACCCCTATATATACCCACTGCTCTCTATGTATACACACCCCTATATATACCCACTGCTCTCTATGTATACACACCCCTATATACACCCACTGCTCAGTATGTATACACACCCCTATATATACCCACTGCTCAGTATGTATACACACCCCTATATATACCCACTGCTATCTATGTATACACCCCTATATACACCCACTGTTCAGTATGTATACACACCCCTATATACACCCACTGCTCAGTATGTATACACACCCCTATATATACCCACTGCTATCTATGTATACACCCCTATATACACCCACTGTTCAGTATGTATACACACCCCTATATACACCCACTGCTCTCTATGTATACACACCCCTATATATACCCACTGCTCTCTATGTATACACACCCCTATATACACCCACTGCTCAGTATGTATACACACCCCTATATATACCCACTGCTCAGTATGTATACACACCCCTATATATACCCACTGCTATCTATGTATACACCCCTATATATACCCACTGTTCAGTATGTATACACACCCCTATATATACCCACTGCTATCTATGTATACACCCCTATATACACCCACTGCTCAGTATGTATACACACCCCTATATATACCCACTGCTATCTATGTACACACCCCTATATATACCCACTGCTCTCTGTGTATACACACCCCTATATATACACCCACTGCTCTCTATGTATACACACCCCTATATATACCCACTGCTCTCTGTGTATACACACCCCTATATATACCCACTGCTCAGTATGTATACACACCCCTATATATACCCACTGCTCAGTATGTATACACACCCCTATATATACCCACTGCTCTCTATGTATACACACCCCTATATATACCCACTGCTCTCTATGTATACACACCCCTATATATACCCACTGCTCTCTATGTATACACACCCCTATATATATACCCACTGCTCTCTATGTATACACCCCTATATATACCCACTGCTCAGTATGTATACACACCCCTATATATACCCACTGCTCTCTATGTATACACACCCCTATATACACCCACTGCTCTCTATGTATACACACCCCTATATACACCCACTGCTCTCTATGTATACACCCCTATATATACCCACTGCTCAGTATGTATACACACCCCTATATATACCCACTGCTCTCTATGCATATACACACCCCTATATATACCCACTGCTCTCTATGTATACACACCCCTATATATACCCACTGCTCTCTATGTATACACACCCCTATATACACCCACTGCTCTCTATGTATACACACGCCTATATATACCCACTGCTCTCTATGTATACACACCCCTATATATACCCACTGCTCTCTATGTATACACACCCCTATATACACCCACTGCTCAGTATGTATACACACCCCTATATACACCCACTGCTCACTATGTATACACACCCCTATATATACCCACTGCTCTCTATGTATACACACCCCTATATATACCCACTGCTCAGTATGTATACACCCCTATATACACCCACTGCTCTCTATGTATACACACCCCTATATATACCCACTGCTCTCTATGTATACACACCCCTATATATACCCACTACTCTCTATGTATACACACCCCTATATATACACCCACTGCCCTCTATGTATACACACCCCTATATATACCCCCTGCTCTCTATGTATACACACCCCTATATATACCCACTGCTCTCTATGTATACACACCCCTATATATACCCACTGCTCAGTATGTATACACACCCCTATATATATCCACTGCTCTCTATGTATACACACCCCTATATATACCCACTGCTCTCTATGTATACACACCCCTATATATATACCCACTGCTCTCTATGTATACACCCCTATATATACCCACTGCTCAGTATGTATACACACCCCTATATATACCCACTGCTCTCTATGTATACACACCCCTATATATACCCACTGCTCTCTATGTATACACACCCCTATATACACCCACTGCTCTCTATGTATACACCCCTATATATACCCACTGCTCAGTATGTATACACACCCCTATATACACCCACTGCTCTCTATGTATACACCCCTATATATACCCACTGCTCAGTATGTATACACACTCCTATATACACCCACTGCTCTCTATGTATACACACCCCTATATATACCCACTGCTCTCTATGTATACACACCCCTATATACACCCACTGCTCTCTATGTATACACACCCCTATATACACCCACTGCTCTCTATGTATACACCCCTATATATACCCACTGCTCAGTATGTATACACACCCCTATATATACCCACTGCTCTCTATGCATATACACACCCCTATATATACCCACTGCTCTCTATGTATACACACCCCTATATATACCCACTGCTCTCTATGTATACACACCCCTATATACACCCACTGCTCTCTATGTATACACACGCCTATATATACCCACTGCTCTCTATGTATACACACCCCTATATATACCCACTGCTCTCTATGTATACACACCCCTATATACACCCACTGCTCAGTATGTATACACACCCCTATATACACCCACTGCTGACTATGTATACACACCCCTATATATACCCACTGCTCTCTATGTATACACACCCCTATATATACCCACTGCTCAGTATGTATACACCCCTATATACACCCACTGCTCTCTATGTATACACACCCCTATATATACCCACTGCTCTCTATGTATACACACCCCTATATATACCCACTACTCTCTATGTATACACACCCCTATATATACACCCACTGCCCTCTATGTATACACACCCCTATATATACCCCCTGCTCTCTATGTATACACACCCCTATATATACCCACTGCTCTCTATGTATACACACCCCTATATATACCCACTGCTCAGTATGTATACACACCCCTATATATATCCACTGCTCTCTATGTATACACACCCCTATATATACCCACTGCTCTCTATGTATACACACCCCTATATACACCCACTGCTCAGTATGTATACACACCCCTATATATACCCACTGCTCTCTATGTATACACACCCCTATATATACCCACTGCTCTCTATGTATACACACCCCTATATATACCCCCTGCTCTCTATGTATACACACCCCTATATATACCCACTGCTCTCTATGTATACACACCCCTATATATACCCACTGCTCTCTATGTATACACACCCCTATATATATACCCACTGCTCTCTATGTATACACACCCCTATATACACCCACTGCTCTCTATGTATACACACCCCTATATACACCCACTGCTCTCTATGTATACACACCCCTATATATATACCCACTGCTCTCTATGTATACACACCCCTATATATACCCACTGCTCTCTATGTATACACACCCCTATATACACCCACTGCTCTCTATGTATACACACCCCTATATATACCCACTGCTCAGTATGTATACACACCCCTATATATATCCACTGCTCTCTATGTATACACACCCCTATATATACCCACTGCTCTCTATGTATACACACCCCTATATACACCCACTGCTCAGTATGTATACACACCCCTATATATACCCACTGCTCTCTATGTATACACACCCCTATATATACCCACTGCTCTCTATGTATACACACCCCTATATATACCCCCTGCTCTCTATGTATACACACCCCTATATATACCCACTGCTCTCTATGTATACACACCCCTATATATACCCACTGCTCTCTATGTATACACACCCCTATATATATACCCACTGCTCTCTATGTATACACACCCCTATATACACCCACTGCTCTCTATGTATATACACCCCTATATATATACCCACTGCTCTCTATGTATACACACCCCTATATATACCCACTGCTCTCTATGTATACACACCCCTATATACACCCACTGCTCTCTATGTATACACACCCCTATATATACCCACTGCTCTCTGTATACACACCCCTATATATACCCACTGCTCTCTATGTATACACCCCTATATATACCCACTGCTCTCTATGTATACACACCCCTATATATACCCACTGCTCTCTATGTATACACACCCCTATATATACACCCACTGCTCTCTATGTATACACCCCTATATATACCCACTGCTCTCTGTATACACACCCCTATATATACCCACTGCTCTCTGTATACACACTCCTATATACACCCACTGCTCTCTATGTATACACACCCCTATATATACCCACTGCTCTCTATGTATACACACCCCTATATATACCCACTGCTCTCTATGTATACACACCCCTATATACACCCACTGCTCTCTATGTATACACACCCCTATATATACCCACTGCTCTCTATGTATACACACCCCTATATATACCCACTGCTCTCTATGTATACACACCCCTATATACACCCACTGCTCAGTATGTATACACACCCCTATATACACCCACTGCTCTCTATGTATACACACCCCTATATATACACCCACTGCTCTCTATGTATACACACCCCTATATATACACCCACTGCTCTCTATGTATACACACCCCTATATATACACCCACTGCTCTCTATGTATACACACCCCTATATATACACCCACTGCTCTCTATGTATACACACCCCTATATATACCCACTGCTCTCTATGTATACACACCCCTATATATACCCACTGCTCTCTATGTATACACACCCCTATATATACCCACTGCTCAGTATGTATACACCCCTATATACACCCACTGCTCTCTATGTATACACACCCCTATATATACCCACTGCTCTCTATGTATACACACCCCTATATATACCCACTACTCTCTATGTATACACACCCCTATATATACACCCACTGCCCTCTATGTATACACACCCCTATATATACCCCCTGCTCTCTATGTATACACACCCCTATATATACCCACTGCTCTCTATCTATACACACCCCTATATATACCCACTGCTCAGTATGTATACACACCCCTGTATATATCCACTGCTCTCTATGTATACACACCCCTATATATACCCACTGCTCTCTATGTATACACACCCCTATATACACCCACTGCTCAGTATGTATACACACCCCTATATATACCCACTGCTCTCTATGTATACACACCCCTATATATACCCACTGCTCTCTATGTATACACACCCCTATATATACCCCCTGCTCTCTATGTATACACACCCCTATATATACCCACTGCTCTCTATGTATACACACCCCTATATATACCCACTGCTCTCCATGTATACACACCCCTATATCTATACCCACTGCTCTCTATGTATACACACCCCTATATACACCCACTGCTCTCTATGTATACACACCCCTATATATATACCCACTGCTCTCTATGTATACACACCCCTATATATACCCACTGCTCTCTATGTATACACACCCCTATATATACCCACTGCTCTCTATGTATACACACCCCTATATACACCCACTGCTCTCTATGTATACACACCCCTATATATACACCCACTGCTCTCTATGTATACACACCCCTATATATACACCCACTGCTCTCTATGTATACACACCCCTATATATACCCACTGCTCTCTATGTATACACACCCCTATATATACCCACTGCTCTCTATGTATACACACCCCTATATATACCCACTGCTCAGTATGTATACACCCCTATATACACCCACTGCTCTCTATGTATACACACCCCTATATATACCCACTGCTCTCTATGTATACACACCCCTATATATACCCACTACTCTCTATGTATACACACCCCTATATATACACCCACTGCCCTCTATGTATACACACCCCTATATATACCCCCTGCTCTCTATGTATACACACCCCTATATATACCCACTGCTCTCTATCTATACACACCCCTATATATACCCACTGCTCAGTATGTATACACACCCCTGTATATATCCACTGCTCTCTATGTATACACACCCCTATATATACCCACTGCTCTCTATGTATACACACCCCTATATACACCCACTGCTCAGTATGTATACACACCCCTATATATACCCACTGCTCTCTATGTATACACACCCCTATATATACCCACTGCTCTCTATGTATACACACCCCTATATATACCCCCTGCTCTCTATGTATACACACCCCTATATATACCCACTGCTCTCTATGTATACACACCCCTATATATACCCACTGCTCTCCATGTATACACACCCCTATATCTATACCCACTGCTCTCTATGTATACACACCCCTATATACACCCACTGCTCTCTATGTATACACACCCCTATATATATACCCACTGCTCTCTATGTATACACACCCCTATATATACCCACTGCTCTCTATGTATACACACCCCTATATATACCCACTGCTCTCTATGTATACACACCCCTATATATACCCACTGCTCTCTGTATACACACCCCTATATATACCCACTGCTCTCTATGTATACACCCCTATATATACCCACTGCTCTCTATGTATACACACCCTATATATACCCACTGCTCTCTATGTATACACACCCCTATATATACACCCACTGCTCTCTATGTATACACCCCTATATATACCCACTGCTCTCTGTATACACACCCCTATATATACCCACTGCTCTCTGTATACACACTCCTATATACACCCACTGCTCTCTATGTATACACACCCCTATATATACCCACTGCTCTCTATGTATACACACCCCTATATATACCCCCTGCTCTCTATGTATACACACCCCTATATATACCCACTGCTCTTTATGTATACACACCCCTATATATACCCACTGCTCAGTATGTATACACACCCCTATATATACCCACTACTCTCTATGTATACACACCCCTATATATACCCCCACTGCTCTCTATGTATACACACCCCTATATATACCCCCACTGCTCTCTATGTATACACACCCCTATATATACACCCACTGCTCTCTATGTATACACACCCCTATATATACCCACTGCTCTCTATGTATACACACCCCTATATATACACCCACTGCTCTCTATGTATACACACCCCTATATACACCCACTGCTCTCTATGTATACACACCCCTATATATATACCCACTGCTCTCTATGTATACACACCCCTATATATACCCACTGCTCTCTATGTATACCCACCCCTATATATACCCACTGCTCAGTATGTATACACACCCCTATATATACCCACTGCTCTCTATGTATACACACCCCTATATACACCCACTGCTCAGTATGTATACACACCCCTATATATACCCACTGCTCAGTATGTATACACACCCCTATATATAAACCCACTGCTCTCTATGTATACACACCCCTATATACACCCACTGCTCTCTATGTATACACACCCCTATATATATACCCACTGCTCTCTATGTATACACACCCCTATATATACCCACTGCTCTCTATGTATACCCACCCCTATATATACCCACTGCTCAGTATGTATGCACACCCCTATATACACCCACTGCTCTCTATGTATACACACCCCTATATACACCCACTGCTCAGTATGTATACACACCCCTATATATACCCACTGCTCAGTATGTATACACACCCCTATATATACCCACTGCTCAGTATGTATACACACCCCTATATATACCCACTGCTCTCTATGTATACACACCCCTATTTATACCCCCTGCTCTTTATGTATACACACCCCTATATATACCCACTGCTCAGTATGTATACACACCCCTATATATACCCACTGCTCTCTATGTATACACACCCCTATATATACCCACTGCTCTCTACGTATACACACCCCTATATATACCCACTGCTCTCTATGTATACACACCCCTATATATACACCCACTGCCCTCTATGTATACACACCCCTATATATACCCACTGCTCTCTATGTATACACACCCCTATATATACCCACTGCTCAGTATGTATGCACACCCCTATA
This sequence comes from Eleutherodactylus coqui, assembly GCF_035609145.1. Taxonomy (NCBI): domain Eukaryota; kingdom Metazoa; phylum Chordata; class Amphibia; order Anura; family Eleutherodactylidae; genus Eleutherodactylus; species Eleutherodactylus coqui. The sequence continues at coordinate 535,950,738 of NC_089837.1, read as the reverse complement.
TACACCCACTGCTCTCTATGTATACACACCCCTATATACACCCACTGCTCAGTATGTATACACACCCCTATATATACCCACTGCTCAGTATGTATACACACCCCTATATATACCCACTGCTCAGTATGTATACACACCCCTATATATACCCACTGCTCTCTATGTATACACACCCCTATTTATACCCCCTGCTCTTTATGTATACACACCCCTATATATACCCACTGCTCAGTATGTATACACACCCCTATATATACCCACTGCTCTCTATGTATACACACCCCTATATATACCCACTGCTCTCTACGTATACACACCCCTATATATACCCACTGCTCTCTATGTATACACACCCCTATATATACACCCACTGCCCTCTATGTATACACACCCCTATATATACCCACTGCTCTCTATGTATACACACCCCTATATATACCCACTGCTCAGTATGTATACACACCCCTATATATACACCCACTGCTCAGTATGTATACACACCCCTATATATACACCCACTGCTCTCTATGTATACACACCCCTATATATACCCACTGCTCTCTATGCATACACACCCCTATATATATACCCACTGCTCTCTATGTATACACACCCCTATATATATACCCACTGCTCTCTATGTATACACACCCCTATATATACCCACTGCTCTCTATGTATACACACCCCTATATATACCCACTGCTCTCTATGTATACACACCGCTATATATATACCCACTGCTCTCTATGTATACACACCCCTATATATACCCACTGCTCTCTATGTATACACACCCCTATATATACCCACTGCTCTCTATGTATACACACCCCTATATATGCACCCACTGCTCTCTATGTATACACACCCCTATATATACACCCACTGCTCTCTATGTATACACACCCCTATATATACCCACTGCTCAGTATGTATACACACCCCTATATACACCCACTGCTCTCTATGTATACACACCCCTATATATACCCACTGCTCTCTATGTATACACACCCCTATATATACACCCACTGCTCTCTATGTATACACACCCCTATATATACACCCACTGCTCTCTATGTATACACACCCCTATATATACCCACTGCTCAGTATGTATACACACCCCTATATACACCCACTGCTCTCTATGTATACACACTCCTATATACACCCACTGCTCTCTATGTATACACACCCCTATATATATACCCACTGCTCTCTATGTATACACACCCCTATATATACCCACTGCTCTCTATGTATACACACCCCTATATACACCCACTGCTCTCTATGTATACACACCCCTATATATACCCACTGCTCAGTATGTATACACACCCCTATATATACCCACTGCTCTCTATGTATACACACCCCTATATACACCCACTGCTCTCTATGTATACACACCCCTATATACACCCACTGCTCAGTATGTATACACACCCCTATATATACCCACTGCTCAGTATGTATACACACCCCTATATATACCCACTGCTCAGTATGTATACACACCCCTATATATACCCACTACTCTCTATGTATACACACCCCTATATATACACCCACTGCCCTCTATGTATACACACCCCTATATATACCCACTGCTCTCTATGTATACACACCCCTATATATACCCACTGCTCTCTATGTATACACACCCCTATATATACCCACTGCTCTCTATGTATACACACCCCTATATATACCCACTGCTCAGTATGTATACACACCCCTATATATACCCACTGCTCTCTATGTATACACACCCCTATATACACCCACTGCCCTCTATGTATACACACCCCTATATATACCCACTGCTCTCTATGTATACACACCCCTATATATACCCACTGCTCAGTATGTATACACACCCCTATATATACCCACTGCTCTCTATGTATACACACCCCTATATATACCCACTGCTCTCTATGTATGCACACCCCTATATATACCCACTGCTCTCTATGTATACACACCCCTATATATACCCACTGCTCAATATGTATACACACCCCTATATATACCCACTGCTCAGTATGTATACACACCCCTATATATACCCACTGCTCAGTATGTATACACACCCCTATATATACCCACTACTCTCTATGTATACACACCCCTATATATACACCCACTGCTCTCTATGTATACACACCCCTATATATACACCCACTGCTCTCTATGTATACACACCCCTATATATACCCACTGCTCTCTATGTATATACACCACTATATATACCCACTGCTCAGTATGTATACACACCCCTATATATACCCACTGCTCAGTATGTATACACACCCCTATATATATCCACTGCTCTCTATGTATACACACCCCTATATACACCCACTGCTCTCTATGTATACACACCCCTTTATACACCCACTGCTCTCTATGTATACACACCCCTATATACACCCACTGCTCTCTATGTATACACACCCCTTTATATACCCACTGCTCAGTATGTATACACACCCCTATATATACCCACTGCTCTCTATGTATACACACCCCTATATATACACCCACTGCTCTCTATGTATACACACCCCTATATATACCCACTGCTCTCTATGTATACACACCCCTATATATACCCACTGCTCAGTATGTATACACACCCCTATATATACCCACTGCTCAGTATGTATACACACCCCTATATATACCCACTGCTCAGTATGTATACACACCCCTATATATACCCACTACTCTCTATGTATACACACCCCTATATATACACCCACTGCTCTCTATGTATACACACCCCTATATATACACCCACTGCTCTCTATGTATACACACCCCTATATATACACCCACTGCTCTCTATGTATACACACCCCTATATATACCCACTGCTCTCTATGTATATACACCACTATATATACCCACTGCTCAGTATGTATACACACCCCTATATATACCCACTGCTCAGTATGTATACACACCCCTATATATATCCACTGCTCTCTATGTATACACACCCCTATATACACCCACTGCTCTCTATGTATACACACCCCTATATACACCCACTGCTCTCTATGTATACACACCCCTATATACACCCACTGCTCTCTATGTATACACACCCCTATATATACCCACTGCTCTCTATACATACCCCTATATGTACCCACTGCTCAGTATGTATACACACCCCTATATATACCCACTGCTCTCTATACACACCCCTTTATATACCCACTGCTCAGTATGTATACACACCCATATATATATACCCACTGCTCTCTATACACACCCCTATATACACCCACTGCTCAGTATGTATACACACCCATATATATATACCCACTGCTCTCTATACACACCCCTCTATATACCCACTGCTCTGTATATATACCCACTGCTCTCTATACACACCCCTATATATATCCACTGCTCAGTATGTATACACACCCCTATATATACCCACTGCTCAATACGTATACACACCCCTATATATACCCACTGCTCAGTATGTATACACACCCCTGTATATATCCACTGCTCTCTATGTATACACACCCCTATATATGCCCACTGCTCAGTATGTATACACCCCTTATATACCCACTGCTCTCTATGTATACACACCCCTATATATATACCCACTGCTCTCTTTGTATACACACCCCTATATATACCCACTGCTCTCTATGTATACACACCCCTATATATATATATACCCACTGCTCTCTATGTATACACACCCCTATATATACACCCACTGCTCTCTATGTATACACACCCCTATATATACCCACTGCTCAGTATGTATACACACCCCTATATACACCCACTGCTCTCTATGTATACACACTCCTATATACACCCACTGCTCTCTATGTATACACACCCCTATATATATACCCACTGCTCTCTATGTATACACACCCCTATATATACCCACTGCTCAGTATGTATACACACCCCTATATATACCCACTGCTCAGTATGTATACACACCCCTATATATACCCACTGCTCTCTATGTATACACACCCCTATATACACCCACTGCTCTCTATGTATACACACCCCTATATACACCCACTGCTCAGTATGTATACACACCCCTATATATACCCACTGCTCAGTATGTATACACACCCCTATATATACCCACTGCTCAGTATGTATACACACCCCTATATATACCCACTACTCTCTATGTATACACACCCCTATATATACACCCACTGCCCTCTATGTATACACACCCCTATATATACCCACTGCTCTCTATGTATACACACCCCTATATATACCCACTGCTCTCTATGTATACACACCCCTATATATACCCACTGCTCAGTATGTATACACACCCCTATATATACCCACTGCTCTCTATGTATACCCACCCCTATATACACCCACTGCCCTCTATGTATACACACCCCTATATATACCCACTGCTCTCTATGTATACACACCCCTATATATACCCACTGCTCAGTATGTATACACACCCCTATATATACCCACTGCTCAGTATGTATACACACCCCTATATATACCCACTGCTCAGTATGTATACACACCCCTATATATACCCACTGCTCAGTATGTATACACACCCCTATATATACCCACTGCTCTCTATGTATACACACCCCTATATATACCCACTGCTCTCTATGTATATACACCACTATATATACCCACTGCTCAGTATGTATACACACCCCTATATATACCCACTGCTCAGTATGTATACACACCCCTATATATATCCACTGCTCTCTATGTATACACACCCCTATATACACCCACTGCTCTCTATGTATACACACCCCTATATACACCCACTGCTCTCTATGTATACACACCCCTATATACACCCACTGCTCTCTATGTATACACACCCCTTTATATACCCACTGCTCAGTATGTATACACACCCCTATATATACCCACTGCTCTCTATGTATACACCCCCCTATATATACACCCACTGCTCTCTATGTATACACACCCCTATATATACCCACTGCTCTCTATGTATACACACCCCTATATATACCCACTGCTCAGTATGTATACACACCCCTATATATACCCACTGCTCAGTATGTATACACACCCCTATATATACCCACTACTCTCTATGTATACACACCCCTATATATACACCCACTGCTCTCTATGTATACACACCCCTATATATACACCCACTGCTCTCTATGTATACACACCCCTATATATACCCACTGCTCTCTATGTATATACACCACTATATATACCCACTGCTCAGTATGTATACACACCCCTATATATACCCACTGCTCAGTATGTATACACACCCCTATATATATCCACTGCTCTCTATGTATACACACCCCTATATACACCCACTGCTCTCTATGTATACACACCCCTATATACACCCACTGCTCTCTATGTATACACACCCCTATATATACCCACTGCTCAGTATGTATACACACCCCTATATATACCCACTGCTCTCTATGTATACACACCCCTATATATACCCACTGCTCTCTATGTATACACACCCCTATATACACCCACTGCTCTCTATGTATACACACCCCTTTATATACCCACTGCTCAGTATGTATACACACCCCTATATATACCCACTGCTCTCTATACATACCCCTATGTGTACCCACTGCTCAGTATGTATACACACCCCTATATATACCCACTGCTCTCTATACACACCCCTTTATATACCCACTGCTCAGTATGTATACACACCCATATATATATACCCACTGCTCTCTATACACACACCTATATACACCCACTGCTCAGTATGTATACACACCCTTATATATACCCACTGCTCTCTATACACACCCCTCTATATACCCACTGCTCTGTATATATACCCACTGCTCTCTATACACACCCCTATATATATCCACTGCTCAGTATGTATACACACCCCTATATATACCCACTGCTCAATACGTATACACACCCCTATATATACCCACTGCTCAGTATGTATACACACCCCTGTATATATCCACTGCTCTCTATGTATACACACCCCTATATATGCCCACTGCTCAGTATGTATACACCCCTATATATACCCACTGCTCTCTATGTATACACACCCCTATATATATAACCACTGCTCTCTTTGTATACACACCCCTATATATACCCACTGCTCTCTATGTATACACACCCCTATATATACCCACTGCTCAGTATGTATACACACCCCTATATATACCCACTGCTCTCTATGTATACACCCCTATATATACCCACTGCTCAGTATGTATACACACCCCTATATATATCCACTGCTCTCTATGTATACACACCCCTATATACACCCACTGCTCTCTATGTATACACACCCCTATATACACCCACTGCTCTCTATGTATACACACCCCTATATACACCCACTGCTCTCTATGTATACACACCCCTTTATATACCCACTGCTCAGTATGTATACACACCCCTATATATACCCACTGCTCTCTATACATACCCCTATATGTACCCACTGCTCAGTATGTATACACACCCCTATATATACCCACTGCTCTCTATACACACCCCTTTATATACCCACTGCTCAGTATGTATACACACCCATATATATACCCACTGCTCTCTATACACACCCCTATATACACCCACTGCTCAGTATGTATACACACCCATATATATATACCCACTGCTCTCTATACACACCCCTCTATATACCCACTGCTCTCTATGTATACACACCCCTATATATACCCACTGCTCTCTATACACACCCCTATATATATCCACTGCTCAGTATGTATACACACCCCTATATATACCCACTGCTCAATACGTATACACACCCCTATATATACCCACTGCTCAGTATGTATACACACCCCTGTATATATCCACTGCTCTCTATGTATATACACCCCTATATATGCCCACTGCTCAGTATGTATACACCCCTTATATACCCACTGCTCTCTATGTATACACACCCCTATATATATACCCACTGCTCTCTTTTATACACACCCCTATATATACCCACTGCTCTCTATGTATACACACCCCTATATATATATACCCACTGCTCTCTATGTATACACACCCCTATATACACCCACTGCTCTCTATGTATACACACCCCTATATATACACCCACTGCTCACTATGTATACACACCCCTATATATGCCCACTGCTCAGTATGTATACACACCCCTATATATACCCACTGCTCAGTATGTATACACCCCTATATATACCCACTGCTCTCTATGCATATACACCCCTATATATACCCACTGCTCTCTATGTATACACACCCCTATATATATCCACTGCTCAGTATGTATACACCCCTATATATACACCCACTGCTCTCTATGTATACACACCCCTGTATATATCCACTGCTCTCTATGTATACACACCCCTATATATGCCCACTGCTCAGTATGTATACACCCCTATATATACCCACTGCTCTCTATGCATATACACCCCTATATACACCCACTGCTCTCTATGTATACACACCCCTATATATATCCACTGCTCAGTATGTATACACCCCTATATATATATCCACTGCTCAGTATGTATACACCCCTATATATACACCCACTGCTCTCTATGTATACACACCCCTATATATACCCACTGCTCTCTATGTATACACACCCCTATATATACCCACTGCTCTCTATGTATACACACCCCTATATATATATCTACTGCTCTCTATGTATACACACCCCTATATATGCCCACTGCTCAGTATGTATACACACCCCTATATATATACCCACTGCTCTCTATGTATACACACCCCTATATATACCCACTGCTCTCTATGTATACACACCCCTATATATATACCCACTGCTCTCTATGTATACACACCCCTATATATACCCACTGCTCTCTATGTATACACACCCCTATATACACCCACTGCTCTCTATGTATACACACCCCTATATATACCCACTGCTCTCTATGTATACACACCCCTATATATACCCACTGCTCTCTATGTATACACCCCTATATATACACCCACTGCTCTCTATGTATACACACCCCTATATATACCCACTGCTCTCTATGTATACACACCCCTATATATACCCACTGCTCAGTATGTATACACACCCCTATATATACCCACTGCTCAGTATGTATACACACCCCTATATATACCCACTGCTCTCTATGCACACCCCTATATACACCCACTGCTCTCTATGTATACACCCCTATATATACCCACTGCTCAGTATGTATACACACCCCTATATATACCCACTGCTCAATATGTATACACACCCCTATATATACCCACTGCTCAGTATGTATACACACCCCTATATATACACCCACTACTCTCTATGTATACACACCCCTATATATACACCCACTGCTCTCTATGTATACACACCCCTATATATACCCCCACTGCTCTCTATGTATACACACCCCTATATATACACCCACTGCTCTCTATGTATACACCCCTATATATACCCACTGCTCAGTATGTATACACACCCCTATATATACCCACTGCTCTCTATGTATACACACCCCTATATATACCCACTGCTCAGTATGTATACACACCCCTATATATACCCACTGCTCAGTATGTATACACACCCCTATATATACCCACTGCTCAGTATGTATACACACCCCTATATACACCCACTGCTCACTATGTATACACACCCCTATATATGCCCACTGCTCACTATGTATACACACCCCTATATATACCCACTGCTCTCTATGTATACACACCCCTATATATATACCCACTGCTCACTATGTATACACACCCCTATATACACCCACTGCTCTCTATGTATACACACCCCTATATACACCCACTGCTCTCTATGTATAAACATCCCTATATACACCCACTGCTCTCTATGTATACACACCCCTATAAATACCCACTGCTCTCTATGTATACACACCCCTATATATATCCACTGCTCTCTACGTATACACACCCCTATATATATCCACTGCTCTCTACGTATACACACTCCTATATATACACCCACTGCTCTCTATGTATACACACCCCTATATATATACCCACTGCTCACTATGTATACACACCCCTATATATATCCACTGCTCTCTATGTATACACACCCCTATATATATCCACTGCTCTCTACGTATACACACCCCTATATATATCCACTGCTCTCTATGTATACACACCCCTATATATACCCACTGCTCAGTATGTATACACACCCCTATATACACCCACTGCTCACTATGTATACACACCCCTATATACACCCACTGCTCACTATGTATACACACCCCTATATATGCCCACTGCTCAGTATGTATACACACCCCTATATATACCCACTGCTCTCTATGTATACACACACCCCTATATATACCCACTGCTCTCTATGTATACACACCCCTATATATACCCCCTGCTCAGTATGTATACACACCCCTATATACACCCACTGCTCTCTATGTATACACACCCCTATATACACCCACTGCTCTCTATGTATACACATCCCTATATACACCCACTGCTCTCTATGTATACACACCCCTAAAGATACCCACTGCTCTCTATGTATACACACCCCTATATATATCCACTGCTCAGTATGTATACACACCCCTATATATACCCACTACTCAGTATGTATACACACCCATATATATACCCACTACTCTCTATACACACCCCTATATATACCCACTGCTCTCTATGTATACACACCCCTATATATACCCACTGCTCTCTATGTATACACACCTCTATATACATCCACTGCTCAGTATGTATACACTACTATATATATATACCCACTGCTCTCTATGTATACACACCCCTATATATACCCACTGCTCTCTATGTATACACACCCCTATATATACCCACTGCTCAGTATGTATACACACCCCTATATATACCCACTGCTCAGTATGTATACACACCTCTATATACATCCACTGCTCAGTATGTATACACTACTATATATATACCCACTGCTCTCTATGTATACACACCCCTATATATACCCACTGCTCAGTATGTATACACACCCCTATATATACCCACTGCTCTCTATGTATACACACCCCTATATATACCCACTGCTCTCTATGTATACACACCCCTATATATACCCACTGCTCTCTATGTATACACACCCCTATATACACCCACTGCTCTCTATGTATACACACCCCTATATATACCCACTGCTCTCTATGTATACACACCCCTATATACACCCACTGCTCTCTATGTATACACACCCCTATATATATATACCCACTGCTCTCTATGTATACACACCCCTATATATACCCACTGCTCTCTATGTATACACACCCCTATATATACCCACTGCTCTCTATGTATACACACCCCTATATATACCCACTGCTCTCTATGTATACACACCCCTATATATATGCTCAGCAGACAATCAGACGCAGGTACTACTACTCCCATCGTGTTGGCTAGGAGGTGCCTCCCCATAGCTCCTGGCTCATTACCCATGACATACATGTGTGTAAGATGCGTGTTGGTGTACATGCGTGTATATGTGCTCTCCGTGCATTAATGTGCTTCGTCTTCTTGCAGGTTGTATCTCGGCGGAGAATGAGTGGCGTGCTGCAGACATCCCAGGTAGGAGCGTGCGGGGGGGGGGGGGGGGGGGGGCGTGCTCGCCTCCTGCGCCGTATACAGCTGGGGGGTATTAGTGCCATCGCAGTAACGCTGCGTCCCCCAGGATCGTGCCAGCGATCAGCGCCCCCCCTGCCCAATCCAGTTCTTTCACAGCGCAGCGGTAAGATGTGAGAAAGGAGCCCCAAAGCGTTTTATTCCGCCGCCGCCGCCGCTTCGGTAATAGACAATATGGCCGCCAGCGCAGACCGGACAGCGCTTTGTGTGCCTGACTGCCACGTCTGCCGCCCTCTTATTAGCGTACAGTTCATTCGCAGATAACACTTCGTAAGGGCTCCGCCCAGCGGGCAGTACTGAATGTGCGGGAGGGCAGCGTACCGGCGACTCCCCTGCGGTTAATGTAGGGGAGGGGAACCCCACCTGTACACACGGAACATACGGTGACTCCCCCGCAGTGAATGTGGGGAGGGGAACCACCTGTATAAAGGGAGCGTTCGGGTGACTCCCCTGTGATGCATGTAGCAAAGGGGAACCACCTGACTACAGGGAGCGTAGGGGAGACTCCCCCGCAGTAAATGTGGAGATGGGGAACCACCTGTCTACAGGGAGCGTACAGCGACTCCCCGCGGTGAATATGGGGGAGGGGAACCACCTGTCTACAGGGAGCGTACAGCGACTCCCCGCAGTAAATGTGGAGATGGGGAACTCAACTGTCCACAGGGAGCGTACGGCGACTCCCCCGTGGGGAATGTGGGGACTGGAACCACCTGTAGAAAGGGAGCGTTCGGGTGACTCCCCTGTGTTGAATGTAGGGGAGGGAAACCAGCTGTCTACAGGGAGCGTAGGGGAGACTCCCCTGCAGTGAATGCGGGGGAGGGGAACCACCTGACTACAGGGAGCGTACAGGTGCCTCCCCCGTAGTGAATGTGGGGGAGAGGAACCACCTGTCTACAGCGAGCATACGGGAGATTCCCCTGCAGTAAATGTGGAGATGGGGAACCACCTGTCTACAGCGAGCATACGGGAGACTCCCCTGCAGTGAATGCGGGGGAGGGGAACCACCTGACTACAGGGAGACTACAGCGACTCCCCCGCAGTGAATGTGGGGGAGGGGAACCACCTGTCTACAAGGAGCGTACAGCGACTCCCCCGCAGTAATTGTGGGGGAGGGGAACCACCTGTCTACAGGGAGTGTACAGGTGACTCCCCCGCAGTGAATGTGGGGGAGGGGAACCACCTGTCTACAGGAAGCGTACGGCGACTCCCCCGCGGGGAATTTGGGGGGAGGGGGAACCACCTGTATAAAGGGAGCATTCGGGTGACTCCCCCGCATTGAATGTGGGGAGGGGAACCACCTGTATAAAGGGAGCGTACGGGGGACTCCCCTGTGTTGAATGTAGGGGAGGGGAACCACCTGTATAAAGGGAGCATTCGGGTGACTCCCCCGCAGTGAATGTTGGAACTGGAACCACCTGTCTACAGGGAGCGTACGGGCGACTCCCCCGCGGTGAATGTGGGGGAGGGGAACCACCTGTCTACAGGGAGCGTACAGCGACTCCCCGCGGTGAATGTGGGGGAGAGGAACCACCTGTATACAGGAAGCATAGGGGAAACCACCTGTCTACAGGGAGCGTACGGCGACTCCCCGCAGTGAATGTGGGGGAGGGGAACCACCTGTCTACAGGGAGCGTACGGGCGACTCCCCCGCAGTAAATGTGGGGGAGGGGAACCACCTGTCTACAGGGAGCGTACGGCGACTCCCCGCGGTGAATGTGGGGGAGGGGAACCACCTGTATACAGGAAGCATAGGGGAAACTACCTGTCTACAGGGAGCATACGGGCGACTCCCCCGCAGTATATGTGGGGGAGGGGAACCACCTGTCTACAGGGAGTGTACAGGTGACTCCCCCGCAGTAATTGTGGGGGAGGGGAACCACCTGTCTACAGGGAGTGTACAGGTGACTCCCCCGCAGTGAATGTGGGGGAGGGGAACCACCTGTCTACAGGAAGCGTACGGCGACTCCCCCGCGGGGAATTTGGGGGAGGGGAACCACCTGTCTACAGGAAGCGTACGGCGACTCCCCCGCGGGGAATTTGGGGGGGGGGGGAACCACCTGTATAAAGGGAGCATTCGGGTGACTCCCCTGCAGTGAATGCGGGGGAGGAGAACCACCTGACTACAGGGAGCGTACAGCGACTCCCCGCGGTGAATGTAGGGAAGGGGAACCACCTGTCTACAGGGAAAGTGCAGCGACTCTCCAGCAGTAAATGTGCTGGAGGGGAATTCAACTGTCTACAGGGAGCGTACAGGGGACTCCCACATGGGGAATGTGGGGACTGGAACCACCTGTCTACAGGGAGCATACGGGAGACTCCCCTGCAGTGAATGCGGCGGAGGGGAACCACCTGACTACAGGGAGCGTACAGGTGCCTCCCCCGCAGTGAATGTGGGGGAGGGGAACCACCTGACTACAGGGAGCGTACAGGTGCCTCCCCCGCAGTGAATGTGGGGGAGGGAAACCACCTGTCTACAGGGAGCGTACGGGCGACTCCCCTGCAGTGAATACGGGGGAGAGGAACCACCTGTATAAAGGGAGCGTTCGGGGGACTCCCCCTCAGTGAATGTGGGGAGGGGAACCACCTGTATAAAGGGAGCGTTCGGGTGACTCCCCTGTGGTGAATGCAGGGGAGGGGAACCACCTGACAACAGGGAGAGTACAGCGACTCCCTGCGGTGAATGTGGGGAGGGGAACCACCTGTCTACAGGGAGCGTACGGATGACTCCCCAGCAGTAAATGTGCTGGAGGGGAACTACCTGTATAAAGGGAGAGTAGGGGTGACTCCCCTGTGGTGAATGTGGGGAGAGGAAGCACCTATATAAAGGAAGTGTAGGAGTGATTCTCCTGTGGTGAATATGGGGGAGGGGACCCCACCTGTCCACAGGGAGTGTACGGCCGACTCCCCCTCGGTAAATGTGGGTAGGAGAACCACTTGTCTACAGGAAGCATACGGGCGGCTCCCCCGCAGTAAATGTGGGGGAGGGGAACCACCTGTCTACAGGGAGCGTACGGGCGACTCTCCAGCAGTAAATGTGGGGGAAGGGAACCACCTGTCTACAGGGAGCGTACGGGTGGCTCCCCGCGGTGAATGTGGTGGAGGGGAACCACCTGTCTACAGGGAGCATACGGGCGACTTCCCCATGGTGAATGTGAGGAGGGGAACTCAACTGTCCACAGGGAGTTTACGGGCGGCTCCCCGCAGTGAATGTGGTGGAGGGGAACCACCTGTCTACAGGGAGCATACGGGCGACTCCCCTGCAGTGAATATAAGGAAGAGGAACCACCTATTCATAGAGGGCATACGGCAACTCCCCCGCGGTGAATGTGGGGAGGGGAACCACCTGTCTACAGGGAGCGTACGGGCGACTCCCCCGCAGTAAATGTGGGGGAGGGGAACCACCTGTCTACAGGGAGCGTACGGGCGACTCCCCTGAAGTAAATGTGGGGGAGAGGAACCACCTCTCTACAGGGAGCGTACGGGCGACTTCCCCGTGTTGAATGTGGGGAGGGGAACCACCTGTCTACAGGGAGCGTACAGGCAACTCCCCCGCAGTAAATGTGGAGATGGGGAACTCAACTCTCCACAGGGAGTGTACGGGCGGCTTCCCGCAGGGAATATGGGGAAGGGGAACCACCTGTCTACAGGGAGCGTACAGGCAACTCCCCCGCAGTAAATGAGGAGGAGGGGAACTCAACTGTCCACGGGGAGTGTACGGGCGGCTTTCCGCGGGGGATGTAGGGGAGGAGAACCACCTGTCTACAGAGAGCATACAGGCAACTCACCCGCGGTGAATGTGGGGAGGGGAACCTACCTGTCCACAGGAAGCATACAGGCGACTTCCCGCGGTGAATGTGGGGAGGGGAACCCACCTGTCCACAAGGAGCGTATGGCGACTCTTCCACAGGGAATGTGGGGGGAGGGGAACCACCAGGCTACAGGGAGCATACGGGTGAGTCTCCCACGGTGAATGTGGGTAGGGGCACCACCTATTCATAGAGGGCATACGGCAACTACCCCGCGGTGAATGTGGGAAGGGGAACCAACTGTCTACAGGGAGCGTTCGGGCGGCTCCCCTGCAGTGAATGTAGGGAAGGGGAACCACCTGTCTACAGGGAGCGTACGGGCGACTCCCCTGCAGTAAATGTAGGGGAGGGGAACCACCTGTCTACAGGGAGCATATGGGTGACTCCCCCACAGTGAATGTGAGTAGGGGAACCACCTATTCATAGAGGGCATACAGCAGCTCCCCCGCGGTGAATGTAGGGGAGGGGAACCACCTGTCTACAGGGAGCGTACGGCGACTCCCCGCGGTGAATATGGGGGAGGGGAACCACCTGTCTACAGGGAGCGTACGGGCGACTCCCCCGCAGAAAATTTGGGGGAGGGGAACCACCTGTCTACAGGGAGTGTACAAGTGACTCCCCCGCAGTGAATGTCAGGGAGGGGAACCACCTGTCTACAGAGAGCCAAACAGATGGATCAGCCGTGCCGTTGGTGATGATGGTGATCTCCTTCTTCGTCCTCTACGTTCCCCGGACCTCACACCTTGTGATTTGAGTCCACATGCCCGCCTTATTGCCCGCCTTGATCTGTGGCATCCCAGAAGCCATTGCATCTGTCCCTCATGATCCCCCCACAACGTGTGGGGCAGGAACTACAGGCTTCATGTGTGTCCAGTGACAAAGGGGGCCGCACAGATCGCCGCCGAGGGGGTCCGCACAGATCGCCGCCGAGGGGGTCCGCACAGATCGCCGCCGAGGGGGGCCGCACAGATCGCCGCCGAGGGGGGCCGCACAGATCGCCGCCGAGGGGGGCCGCACAGATCGCCGCCGAGGGGGGCCGCACAGATCGCCGCCGAGGGGGGCCGCACAGATCGCCGCCGAGGGGGGCCGCACAGATCGCCGCCAAGGGAGAGACGCTTCTGATGTGCAGCAAAACTTTACATCAGATTTCTGTATCTTAGTCACCAACAGAAGTTCTGGGGCCACATCGGGGGTCATCTGCAGTGGCCCGTATAAGTCGGCCTCTCACCCCGTTTCCTTCCATGTCTCTGCATATTACTTGACTGCAGGATGCTTTCTGGGGTCCCGTGGCATCACAAACGAGCTCACGCCGCACCCTCCTGCGCTCACCCTGTCCCGTCCTCCGACCGCTCCTTCCTCGTATTCGCCCGCCATTGGCCGTAAGGCGCTTTCTCATTGGCTCCTATGGATGTTATGTGGCCTCCTCCTCTTCATGTGGAGACCCGTGTGGGGAGGCTGACTGTAGAACATGAAGTCCTGGGTGACCAGTTGTCAGACCTCTTCTATCCGTCCATAGTTGTCAGGTCTGTCGGTGGCTGTGAGGTGCTGACACGCTGCTTCCTCTTAGTTTTCCAGTTACTATGTCTGGACCGCTGACTGAGAAGAGTCCCGTGTCCGCCCTGACGCTCAGCCTCCTCGCCTCTCACAACGACCTCCTGTCTTCCAAGAGTCGGCAGATCTATGCCCACACCGACCTGCAGAGCGCCATGGGGTTAGTGAGTGCAGAGCTGGGATGTGGAGCCCCGTCAGATCGCACCAACCCAAAATGGCTGAAGGAGGGTCAGAACCAGCTGCGTAAGGCGGCCGAGCACGAGAAGGAAGACCAGAACTGCAACCCGGATCCGGAGGGCATCAACAAAGACTGGACCAACCGCAACCAAGACGAGAAGCGGACAGAGGAGCTGGAGGTGTCGGCGCTCAACTGCGTCAACCGCAGCAGCATGAACCATTCTCCACCACTACTTATCCAGGACGGAGACGACGAGGACGATGATCTGACTCCGGCCCAGAGCGAGGTCACCGACACCATCACTACCGAGACCTCGGAGCTCAGCTCTGAGGTGGTGCAGGACAACGGAAGGGGCCGAGAGACCGTTCGCAGCGCCAGCCTCCTCTTTGGCATGAGGAACACTGGTGGAAGCGATGAGGACTCCAGTTGGGCGACCCTTTCCCAAGGAAGCCCCTCTTATGGCTCTCCCGATGACACAGGTATGACGATGGGGCCGTGGCAGTAGATCACATCGTATGACACATGACCCCTGTACCCGGTGTGACGTGTAGAGTGAGGTTGGGATGGTGGAATTACTTGGGGCTGGGGAGGGTGGAGGACGGTCCGTGTGATAGCCACAAACTGGAGCAGAGTGTTCAGGCAGCAGTATGCAGTCCTCAGCTCTCGCTCACAGCCTGAAGGTTGCGGGTTCAATCCCCACTTGGTTCAGGTAGCCGGCTCAAGGTTGACTCAGCCTTCCATCCTTCAGCGGTCAGTAAAACAAGTACCCAGAGATGAGCTGAAAGCGCTGCGGAATACATTGGCGCTATACAAATTAGCAGATTCATCATTTTTTATTATATGTATTCATGCTCCTCTTAGACTGCTTCTGGCCGCGCAACACTCTGGACACGGACTCCGATCTGCCCTCGGGGTGGATGCGGGTGCAGGATACCTCGGGAACTTACTACTGGCACGTACCCACTGGCACCACACAATGGGAGCCGCCGTCAGATCTGGGCAGCGGGGAGCCGAGGATGTACTCTCCGTCCACCGCTCACACCCCAACGGAGGAGGAGGAGGAGGTACGCTCTATATACATATGTATGTTATCACACGCTGCGTCCTGAGCAGCAGGAAATAATGGAGTACGTTGTCACCAGGAGGAGTCACAGGAGGAGACGTCAGACGGCGATCACCACGAGACAGACGATGTCACCTGTCACATCAACACCCTGAACCTGAGGTGAGGCCCAAGTCAGGAACACGCCCTGTTTTGTACTTCTTGTCTACAGGTCACCCTGTAGTGGGAGGGGCACGCACACTGTATTGTCCTTGTGTACAGGTCAGCCAACACTGAGAGGGGCTCACCTTTCATTCTGTCCTCCTTGCCTATGAGTTACCCTGTGGTGGGAGGGGCATACACCCTGCAGTGGGAGTGGCAAACACCCTTGTGTATGGGTTACTCTGTGGTGGCTAGGCAGATCTGGACGGCTGCTGGTTGGTTTGGGGTATGTGCCTGGCATTTATTGCCCCCTCTGTATTAGCATTTAGTTAGAGTGACATCAGTAATGATATAATATTCCCCCTCCAGCTTGGTCCAACCATCAGAAGAAGAGAAGGGGCCGCTGCTGATTTATGACTCGGGGCCACAGGTACGTCCATCACAGGTGCAGCGTATTTTGTGCCGTGTTCTGGTGTCTTCCGTCTGGGCTGCCCCCTCCTCTGAGGATCTTACTAAGGGTCTTTTGCAGAAGTTCCCGGTTTGCTCTCTTGGTTGGGTTGAGATGACAGAAGAGGACCTGGCACCAGGGAGAAGCAGCGTGGCCGTCAACAGCTGCATCCGGCAATTGTCTCTTCACAACCAGAGTCTGACACAGGTACGTCTCCTCACCAACAGCAACCCCCCGAACAACAACCCCCCGAACAACAACCCCCCGAAGCCCTCACCAACAGCTCCGTCCCCCCGAAGCCCTCGCCAGCGGCTACGGCCCCTCCGAAGCCCCCGCCGGCGGCTCCATCCCCCTGAAACCCCCGCCGGCGGCTCCGTCCCCCCGATGCCGGCGGCTCCGTCCCCCCGATGCCTTCTCTGACCCCCCCCTTCCTAAATTTCTTGTATTCCTGGATATTTGTCAGTAAGTGAGGCACAGAGATATCGCCCCGCATCCCCCGTAAGAAGTATCTGCCCCCTTACTATATGAGCGCCCTGTGAGAGCACATGAGGTGTCGGCCCACCATACTGTTGACTTGGAGGGGTATTCTCTGTACTGTGCACCTGGGGGCAGCTCAGAGTCTCCTCGGGGGCCGGGGGAAGACATTCCAAAGTGCACCCCTATTCAGTGATGTTGAATGGGAAACATGGTTATTACATATCAGATTTGAGGCTGCAGGTCCTTATGTCCGGTGACCCACCCCCCCTTATATCATTGTGTCCAGCAGGGGGTGACGGCTGCTGCAGACGATGGGGGTCCTTATGTCCGGTGACCCACCCCCCCTTATATCATTGTGTCCAGCAGGGGGTGACGGCTGCTGCAGACGATGGGGGTCCTTATGTCCGGCGACCCCCCCCCCCCCCCCTTATATCATTGTGTCCAGCAGGGGGTGACGGCTGCTGCAGACGATGGGGGTCCTTATGTCCGGTGACCCACCCCCCCTTATATCATTGTGTCCAGCAAGGGGTGACGGCTGCTGCAGACAATGGGGGTCCTTATGTCCGGTGACCCCCCCCCCCCCTTATATCATTGTGTCCAGCAGGGGGTGACGGCTGCTGCAGACGATGGGGGTCCTTATGTCCGGTGACCCACCCCCCCTTATATCATTGTGTCCAGCAGGGGGTGACGGCTGCTGCAGACGATGGGGGTCCTTATGTCCGGTGACCCACCCCCCCTTATATCATTGTGTCCAGCAGGGGGTGACGGCTGCTGCAGACGATGGGGGTCCTTATGTCCGGTGACCCACCCCCCCTTATATCATTGTGTCCAGCAGGGGGTGACGGCTGCTGCAGACGATGGGGGTCCTTATGTCCGGTGACCCACCCCCCCTTATATCATTGTGTCCAGCAGGGGGTGACGGCTGCTGCAGACAATGGGGGTCTTTGTGTCTGGTGACCCACCCCCCCTTATATCATTGTGTCCAGCAGGGGGTGACGGCTGCTGCAGACGATGGGGGTCTTTGTGTCTGGTGACCCCCCCCCCCCTTATATCATTGTGTCCAGCAGGGGGTGACGGCTGCTGCAGACGATGGGGGTCCTTATGTCCGGTGACCCACCCCCCCCCTTATATCATTGTGTCCAGCAGGGGGTGACGGCTGCTGCAGACAATGGGGGTCTTTGTGTCTGGTGACCCTCTTTCCTCTTGTGTTGTGTCCGGTAGGGGAAGGACATGCTGCTGGTGCTGGACGACGACTCTCTGAAGCTCTACGACTCCTCCGGGCAGACGCTCCTGCACTCACAGCCCATTGTCAGCATCCGTGTGTGGGGCGTGGGAAGAGATGACGGCAGGTGAGGGTCCGGGACATGCGGAACCCCTTGCTAGCTTTAACCCCTTTCTGACCAGCTCTGTTCTCTTTACTGAACCTCTTCCCTTCTGCTTTTTATCCTGCTGCGCTGATGGACGCAGAGAGAGGTACGGTACACGCCGTGCAGAAGGCGGTCCCGCTGCCGGGCAGTTGTTGGTGTACGGTATAGGTGAGTGATGGTGGTACGCGCTCTCACACCCGCTCCCCTCTCGTCTCAGGGACTTCGCCTACGTAGCAAGAGACAAGCTGACGCAGTTGCTGAAGTGTCACGTGTTCCGATGTGAGATGCCGGCCAAGGCTATAGCGACGGGTCTGCACAGTGTCTGCTCCCGGGTACGTCCTCTGTGTGAGCAGCTTACAGAGCGTGTACGGTCCTCCGCCGATCTCCGGGACCCCCGTAACTCTCCTATTATTGCCCACAGATAATGGCTGAAAGACGTACAACGCGATCCCTCATGGACAGCCTGTTTATGGACCAATCCCGGCTGGTGGATGTCCCCTTCCAAGGTGAGGACCCCAACAGTGAACTCATTGAACTTCCTAGACCCCAATGCCTTATCCTTAATATGACCCGGTATGTTTTCCAAAACTTCTGCACCAATCTGTAGAAGTGGCGGACTGCTGAGATCAGTGTCGCTATACTGCAGCGCCCGCATCCATTAGGGGCCTGATCGGATGCCTTTTACGTTCATGTTTTTGGAGGTAGTTAGACGCCCACAAATATGGCGGCCGATGAATCCCCTGCACTAGTTATCTGGAGTTCTGAGTGTTCAGTCTGCTCTCACTGTCCTACATGTTATGTTGTGTCCCCCTCATTCTGCACTCAGGACCCCATAATCACAAAGTGACAACAGAACCTAAGAAACCTTTCTAATTAAAAAAATAAGTGGAAAAACTCTAATTTTGCATTGACATAAGTATTCACACCCCTCAGTACGACACTTGAACCCCTAGGGTCTCCCATCTCTGTTGATCATCTCTGAGGGGTCTCTCTTGATTGGAGTCACCTGTGTTACATTAAGCTGACCCACCCCATCTCTAGAAGGTCTCACCGCTCACAATCCATATCAGAGCCAAAACCTAGCCATGAGGAGGACAGAGCTGCCTGCAGAGCTCAGAGACTGGATTGTGTGGAGGCGCAAATCTGGGGAAGCTGCAAAAACATTTCTGCTGCCCTGAAAGTTGCCAAGAGCCCAGCGGCCCCCATAATACTTACATGGATGAACCACCAGGACTCTCCCTAGAGCCACCGACCCCCAAACTAAGGGGAGAGGGGTCTTGTAAGAGAGGTAAGCAAGAGCCCAGCGACCCTCATAATACTTACATGGATGAACCACCAGGACTCTTCCTAGAGCCACTGACCCCCAAACTAAGGGGAGAGGGGTCTTGTAAGAGAGGTGAGCAGGAGCCCAGCGGCCCTCATAATACTTACATGGAAGAACAAGCAGGACTCTTCCTAGAGCTGCCGACCGCCCAAACTAAGGGGAGAGGGGTCTTGTAAGAGAGGTAAGCAAGAGCCCAGCGACCCTCATAATACTTACATGGAAGAACAAGCAGGACTCTTCCTAGATCCACCGACCCACCGAACTAAGGGGGAGAAGGGTCTTGGAAGAGAGGAGACCAAGAGCCCAACGGCCCCCATAATACTTACATGGAAGAACAACCAGGACTCTTCCTAGAGCTGCCGGCCCCTAAACTAGGGGGCGAGAAGGGTCTTGTAAGAGAGGAGACCAAGAGCCCAATGGTTCCTCTGGCTGAGCTCAAAGATCCCGTGTGCAGATGGGAAAAAGGTCAGAAGGGATGGGTCAACCATCCATGCAGCCTCCACCAATCTGGGCTTTATTTCAGAGCGGCCAGAAAGAAGCTCCTCAGTGAGACAAGTGAAAGCCGCCTGGAGTTTATCAGAAAGACCCTAAAGGACCTCAGAGTGCGAGAAGCAAGATCCTCTGCTCTGATGACACCAAGATGGAACTTTATGGCCTCTTAAGTGTTCTTTCTGGAGGAAACCAGGCGCTGCTCATCACTGGCCCAATACCATCCATACAGTGAAGCCTGGCGGTGGAGCATCATGCTGGGGGAGGGGAGGCCGGTGAGGGTGGGTGGAAAGCTGAATGCAGTGAAGTACAGAGATAATGACCACCTGATCCAGAACATGGGGGACCTCAGACCGGGCAGAAGAATCATCTTCCAACAAGACAATGACTCAAAGACCCCAGCCAAGACCACACAGGAGGGGGACAACTCTGTGAATGTCCTTGAGTGGCCCGGCCAGAGCCCTGAACCCAATGGGACATCTCTGGAGAGATCTGACAATGGTTGTCCGCAACCGGCCCCC
Source organism: Eleutherodactylus coqui (assembly GCF_035609145.1). Lineage (NCBI taxonomy): Eukaryota > Metazoa > Chordata > Amphibia > Anura > Eleutherodactylidae > Eleutherodactylus > Eleutherodactylus coqui. The sequence continues at coordinate 535,928,603 of NC_089837.1, read as the reverse complement.
ATCCAGCCTGACAGAAAACCCCCAAAACCAGGGGTGCAAACCTTGTGGCATCACCAAGAAGACTGGAGGCTGGAATCACTGCCAGAGGGGCTTCGACTAATACTGAGTACAGGGTGGGACTACTTATGTCACTGCAGGGTGGGGGGATCTATTTAAAAAAATGTTCAACATAGTAACATAGTATGTTAGGCTGAAGGCAGACAATGTGTGTCCAGTTCAGCCGGTTTCCACCCCCCTTGTTGGTCCAGAGGAAGGCAAAAAAAAACAATGAGGCAGAAGCCAATTTAGCTTATTTCGAGGAAAACATGCCTTCCCGACTCCATAATGGCAGCCAGAGTAATCCCTGGATCAACCGCTAATACTTCCTACCTGACTGTAAGACCCGGATCACCAACCCTGCTGGTCACGTAATGTCTATATCCTGTAATATCATAGAAAGACATCTAGTCCATCTTAACCTCCTCTATGGATCCTGCCATCACCACGTCCTCAGGCAGAGAGTTCCACAGTCTCACTGCTCTTATAGTAAAGAACCCGCTCCTGCGTTGGTGATGAAACCTGCTTTCCTCTAGACGTAGTGGATGCCCTCTCATTACCGTTGCAGTCCTGGGTATAAACAGATCCTGGCAGAGATCCTTCTATCGTCCCCTCATGTATTTATACAGTGTTATTTGGTGGCCCCTTAGCCGTCCTTTTTCCGGGGTGAATAATCCCAGTTTCGGTGCCTCTCTGGGTATTCCAGTCCCGTCATTCCGTTTATTAGTTTAGTTGCCCTTCTTTGAACTCCCTCAAGCATTGATGTTTCTCGGGTTCTGTTGTCGCTTTGTCATTATGGGGTCTGAGTGGAGAATGAGGGGGACACAATACAACATGTAGGACAGTTAGGGTGTGAGGACCCGCTCTGTATATCCCTACTCAGCGGGCAGATTGTAGGAGTGTTTGTGGCGGAGGCCTTAATGCTTCGTAGACAGAACAGGGGAGAGGGAACGGCTCTGTAATTCTATGTAATTTCGGGTCTCTTTCCTTGCAGTTGAGTTTCCGGCCCCAAAGAATGAACTTGTTCAGCGCTTCCAGGTCTTCTACTTAGGCAGCGTCTGCGTCAGTAAACCCGTGGGTAAGTTTTGTTGGCACCTGGATGCTTCCTGTGCCAGTAACCCCGGTATCCCAGCACCATGGGGCCGATGACCGGCTGTGTGACACCCGTGAGGGGTCAGATGTGTCCATAGGGGGCCGGGCAGGCAATATTAAGTTGTTCCTCTGTCTCCGGCAGGAATGGAGGTGGTCAACAACACCCTGCAGACCGCGCTCAGCACCGACCGCGCTTCCTGGATTCCCGTCACCGTTAATGTGGCCTCAGCAACTGTTACGGTCTTACACCAGCAGGTAACATCTCTGGTCATTGGCTGTAAGATATCACATGACACAAGACATCTTCGTAGGATGCCAGCGGGGTGCACGGCACTAGTGACAGATGTGCAGGATCATCGTCTCGCTATAAGTGGGTCACTCCGGGAATCTCATAAGCTCTTGTGCATGTTCTTTCAGACCGAGGAGACGATCAGTGAGTGCCGTGTGCGCTTCCTTTCCTTCATGGGGGTCGGACGTGACATCCATACGTTTGCTTTCATCATGGCAGAGGCCCCAGGAATTTTCATCTGTCACATGTTCTGGTGCGAGCCCAACGCTGCTCATCTCTCCGAGGCCGTACAGGCGGCCTGCATGGTAAGAGGGTTTTCATCATCCCTCATCAGGTGACACCCCGACCTTCTCATGGTGGGAGATCATGCAGCCCCTTCTGGCTGGTTCCCTGAACCTGCTGTCCCGGCTCTTGCACCCAATGACATCCTAGTAGACCAATATTATAAAGCCCTCCTGCCCCTTACTAATCATTATAGGGTTTTAGTCATTACCATTTCCAGCTCACTGTCCTACATGTTATATTGTGTCCCCCTCATTCTGCACTCAGGACCCCATAATGATAAAGTGACAACAGAACCGGAGAAATCTTTGTACATTTTTTTTTTTAAATGAGAACCTCCTGTTCCGCAGTGCCATAAGTAGTCCCACCCTGTACTCAGTATTAGTCGGTGCCCCTCTGGCAGTGATTCCAGCCTCCAGTCTTCTTGGTGATGCCACAAAGTTTGCACCTCTGGGTTTGGGGGTCTTCTGTCAGGTTGGGTGGGGGCTGTCTGCGGACAGCCATTGTCAGGTCTCTCCAGAGATGTCCCATTGGGTTCTGGCCGGGCCCCTCAAGGACATTCACAGAGTTGTCCCCTCTCCTGGGTGGTCTTGGCTGGGGTCTTTGAGTCATTGTCTTGACCCTTCTGCCTGGTCTGAGGTCCCTTGTGTTCTGGATCAGGGGGTCATTATCTCTTATGCTCAATCAGTTGAATTTCCCCAAGTGACTCCAATCAAGGTGTAGAAACATTTCAAAGATCGAGAGGAATGGGGGGCCGCAGAACTACAAGTGACGTACCAAGGGGTGTGAATACTTATGTCACCGCGCAATGGTAGTTTTTGATGTTTAAAACATTTTCAGAGATTTCCCCCATTCTGTTGTCACTTTGTCATTATGGAGTAATGAGGGGGACACACAAGGCCACAACATAACAAGATGTAAAAAAGATGAAAAGGTCTGAAGACTTTCCAGAACCCTTCCGTACTGATGTGTAACCGTCTCTTCACCTCCATAGCTGCGATATCAGAAGTGCTTGGACGCTCGGCCTCAGACCGTTTCCTGCCTCCCCACCCCTCCTGCAGACTCCGTGGCCCGCCGGGTTGGCTCCAGCGTCCGAAGAGGAGTACAGTCCCTGCTCGGCTCCTTCAAAACCAAGCGTCCTGGGGGACAAACACCGTGACTTTTCTGTGACATCTGCCCCTTGCGCTGTGCCGTTTGCCCGTCTCTGATTTATCCAACAGGCCTGGGTGCAGCATGTATGTCCATTTAGTCTTTGTTTCCCGCTATTGTAAGGGCAGAAAGACACTCAAGCGATTGGGTTACCGGTGGAATACCGGGACCCTTTATGAGGCCTTATGAAGAGCAATAAGGCAACGGAAAGCTGCCGGAGGAACATTGTCCTTTGGCCGCTGCTCCTTTGGGAGGTTGTTATTGTGCTTGTTTAGATAATGTGTCTGTGTGGTGTAACGTCTAACACATTAATATCAGTCGTGTGTAGCCTGACGATCCCTGCACCCTGTTCTGGACTCTTCCCACATGACATCCCGGTTCTAGAGCAGTTGCGATCTCGGAGCACAGTCTCCACCCTCCATTGATGGTGGTTATCCTGCCGGCCTCTAGACTGGAGCAGAAGGACAGGGTCCGTTTTGGGTCACAGCTCAGAGTATTGAAGGATGGTACAGGAGGTCAGTGACTTCTACGGCCTCCTACTGTCACCAGAACAGAGGCCTCTTCCCAAAACGCTTCAGAGGCTAGTGACATCACAGGTTTCAGTGGTGACCTCATGCGGTCAAAGTACTATTGGCAACCAATGAGTCCCTGACTGGTGCTGAACCCACAGAGCCGTTCATGTTCTTACCCAGACGTTTGTGTGACCCCACAGCTGTGACCGGTTACCCCAGTCCTTCCTCGTAGGTTGGAGCGTCCGGTCTGGACTCTCCCAGCGTGCGCTCCTCTCGCTATGATTGGTGATAACTCCGCACTAGATCATGTAGCTGCTGCTCTGCGTGTGTAACATTATACTTGATAAGAGGAAACCTTATTATCCATCATCTCTGCCCTCGTTGCGTGTTCCGTGGAGTCGTGCGGGTGTCGCCATGTGGATGCGAGCCTCATCTTCAGGTTGGGACATCTGTCCAGAGTTGTTGCTCTATCCCTCTAGCAGCGGCAGGAAGTGCTGATTCTGTGGGCGACGAGACTCCCCTAGTGTTACTTCCCGTTGTAGTTGTATTTATTGTACCCTTTTCTCTTTATATAATTTAATTATTTGATTTTTGGACTTGACCCACAAAGTTCGGACCTCTTTACGAAGTGTTGATCCTGCTGATCCTCTCTGCACTGTAGACCATGTATGTGAGTTGTCATGCTGCGTACAGTGATCATACGTGTGATCTGTTATCTCAGGCACCTCACATACAGCTGGTGTTACATGGGAGCACATGTGTGTGACACGCTGACCTGCTGTATGACTGGTTTATGTGATGAGCTTCTCCTGGAACACGCTATCATATGGCTGGTGTATGAATGGCGTGTGCTGTATCCCCAGAACATACCCGTGTGCGGCAGCTGAACCCTCTCTATGTGCAGTACTGTCATTGTTAACACTGAACTCCTCCAGGACACTTTATCTGTTTTATCCAATCTACTCAATAAAGCCTAACCTGACAGATATGCCATGCGTGTGCGTGTTCTCTGGCTGCAGTCTACTACTTCTTGCTTACCACCAGAGAAAAGGAAAAACGTTTAGTGCAGCGGTCACCGATTGAAAATAAGCGTTATCAGCAAAAGAAATGAAATAATCTCATAGATATCAGCTATATAATGGCGAATCAAAAGCAACAATGTTGCACAGCAACTTCTGAACTCCTTGGGGCCCTTCATGGGGTAAAACAAGATGGTGCTTTGGCACAGAAATATACACTGTGTTTAAAAGCATTGGGACCCGTCAGTCCTGTGTTGTCAGGAGCTGGAGTATGCAAATCAGATGTGTGAGCTTCAGGTATACACAGGCAGATCCCAGCACAGAAACCATCAGTCCACTGCTGGCCATGTTATTGGGCGATGGAAGCCATCCGGGGTGTGCGGTGCCGCCTGGTTCAGGGAGACCTCGTAAACTGACAGAGCGTGGACAACGAAGCCTTGCAGGAGCCATGAAGACATCACACACATCGTCTCCCCTCGCTCAGGGGGTCTCAGGACATTGGAACATCCATTAGTACCAGAACCCTCCATAGGGAACAGCATGTGAAGGGTTATCATGGACAAGCGGCTGCACACATCACAGCAGTGAATGCAAAGCGGCGCCTGCGATGGGGCTTGGAGCGACGGGCTGTAAGTGAGTGGAAGCAAGTGTTGTGGATGAATTACAGGACACCATCGTCTGATCAGATGGGCCGCACCTGGGTGTGGCAGTTGTCTGGAGAGCGGTTTCTACGTGACTGCATTGTCCTAACCGAGAGGTGTGGAGGAGATTCTGGTATGGTTGGGGGTGGGGGTTTTGCTGGAAAGGACAAGGACCATTGCTTATAGTGAAGACCCCCCCCCCCCCCCCCCAACACCAGTGGGTACACAGACACCCCGGACAATGTGGCATCACCTCCCCAGTGGTAATACTCTGGTACAGCTCTGTGTCTGCGCCAACATGACTGAGCGCCATGTCCTACAGCACGCAGTGTGGGGGAACAGAACGTCTGCAGACTTCATTGTCAGGATGTCAATCCCATCGAGCGGGATGAACTAGAACTCCATATCCGTGCGCCCAACACACCCATCATCCCCCATCACTATCAGAAGCTCCTCCAGGAATGGAGGCAAATCCCTCCACACATCTATGGGAATCTGGGAATCTGGTGGGAAGCAACAAGGGTTTTATTGCAGTCATTGAGGCCAAAAGTGACCCAACACCGGATGAAAAATGGACTAAAAGCCAATTTCATCACCTTCTGTCTGCGATCACATACTTTTGTCAACACAGTGTATCGATAGCCTGATGAAACCAAACCAGTAACCAGCCATAAAAAGGCACCACAATACGCCAACCTCCTCATAGCAAAACTGATGAGTGACTTCATGGCCTCCTGCTTCATCAAACCTTTGGCCTACTTCTGCTACATTGATGACATTATAAGTATCAAGACTGCTTCTAAATAAAAACTAAGATCATTTCCTGAAAGATTCAGTGACTTTCACCCCACATAAACCTGACGTTGAGCTGCTCCGATACAGAAATCAACTTTCTGGACATGACCATAATTCAGAACTACTCAATAAAGACATCCCTATACCGAAAACCTGCTGATTGTCCCACGTACCTCAGATGGGACAGCATCAACCCCAAACACTTTGAAAAGTCCATTGTCTACAGCCGGGCCATCAGATACAACCGGATCTATTCCAGCCCAATGCAGGAATGAACCTTTACACCATTTTATAAGGAGATTTGTAAATCAGGGCGACCCTCCTATTGCTAGAACCACCAGGATACCCAGAAGTCAACTGCTCCAAGACAGAATGAAGGAAACATCCGTTTACCTCTAGTAGTGACCTACAATCCACAGCTAGAGGTACTAAGGAAAACCACTAAGACACTCCACCATACCCGCACAAGGATGACCATCTGACCACCATATTCCCGGACCCTCTGCTTCTGTGTTACAGGCAACCTCCAGGTCTGAGGAGCCTAATAATCAGGAGTGCATTGCCATCAGATACACAAAAAGCAACTGGACGGTGCAAAAGAGGGGTGTGACCCATCCGATTTACTATGTTACTTTTCAACACTTTGTGGCCTTCACTTGACTTGGACCAGTATCGACAATGCCAATAAATATACACCCCCGTATGTTTCCACTATTAGAATTTAGTAAATTTGCCTTAATTTGTCTGTGGACATTGATACATATGATGCACAACTTATGTTATGCCTCCACCATGCCCTGCTTGGCATGCCACCCATAACACCCTGCTGCCCCCTTTCTTGAGCCTTCTACACCTCTTTTGAGAGACAACTTCAGCAAAATGCCCCCGCTGTTGGCTATAGCTGGCACCTGAGCCGATAATGAGAGAACATATGGGGAGGCCGGGGACGGATCCAAAAATGTATTTATAAATATCAACCTTCCACGTCATTTTCTGCTGTCACATAAGTTTATTATAATTAATATTACAGGAAAACACAGAAAATACCCCAATATTTACAAAATATTAAAGGAAAGAGGAAGCCTATAACTATGGATCAGACCCCGCATCAGGTGTGGCTCCGTGCATCCGTCCTGGGCCTGTGATTCCATATGAGTTGTCGGCTCACGGTCAGACGCGCCTGATACCCATCAGGCTGCTGCCAAATAATGAAGATTCTACACTCGTTAAGCCTCCAGCATGATAATGTCAGGGCAGCGCTCACCAATCCTGCACGGTGTGAGCATTAAGGCATTCTTACACATAACTATCCTTCTCCTGCGGGGGGGTTGAACGATGATAATCCCGTGTAACAGCCTGCTAAAACTAAACGTGAATTGTCCAGTCGTTCAATTTTATGCAGCTTAAAATCCGAACAACATATCGTTTGGTGTAAACAGCAGCTGTTAAGTACTGAACGGCCGCTGCTTACAGTGAATGGAAAGGAGTGGGAGAGGACTCTCATCCAGCGTCCCAATATCAGAAAAAACGTCCTGCGCTCATGGAGTGTAGGTGAAGAATTATGTGAAGACAATCAGCCTAATCTCAGGAGATATAAAGCTGGGGGACACTTACTTGCCCAGCAATCATTATGTGTAAAAGGGCCCTTAGGTATAACAGGGAGGATCACACAGGAGGTGCCAGTACAGAAACCATCAAATGCCCCCAGGTGTAGAGCTGATAACGGGGTCTGGTGGTGGTGGGGGGGGGGGGATGTTACCAGGTGTAGAGCTGACAACGGGGTCTGGTGGGGGATGTCACAAGGTGTAGAGCTGACAACGGGGTCTGGCGGTGGGATGTCACCAGATGTAGAGCTGACAATGGGGTCTGGCTGGGGGATGTTACCAAGTGTTGAGCTGACAATGGGGTCTGGTGGGCGGATGTCACCAGGTGTAGAGCAGATAATGGGCTCTGGTGGTGGGATGTCACCAGGTGTGGAGCTGACAATGGGGTCTGGTGGGAGGGTGTCACCAGGTGTAGAGCTGACAACGAGGTCTGCTGGTGGAATGTCACAGGGTGTAGAGCTGACAACGAGGTCTGGTGGTGGAATGTCACAGGGTGTAGAGCTGACAACGGGATCTTGCAGGGGATGTCACCAAGTGTAGACCTGACAACGTGGTCTGGTGGTGGGATGTCACCAGGTGTGGAGCTGACAATGGGGTCTGGTGGGAGGGTGTCACCAGGTGTAGAGCTGACAACGAGGTCTGGTGGTGGAATGTCACCAAGTGTAGACCTGACAACGTGGTCTGGTGGTGGGATGTCACCAGGTGTGGAGCTGACAATGGGGTCTGGTGGGAGGGTGTCACCAGGTGTAGAGCTGACAACGAGGTCTGGTGGTGGAATGTCACCAAGTGTAGAGCTGACAACAGGGTCTGGTGGGATGTCACCAGTTGTAGAGCTGACAACGGGGTCTTGCAGGGGATGTCACCAAGTGTAGACCTGACAACAAGGTCTGGTGGGGGAATGTCACCAAGTGTAGAGCTGACAACGTGGTCTGGTGGTGGGATGTCACCAGGTGTAGAGCTGACAATGGGCTCTGGTGGTGGGATGTCACCAACCAATCAGTACGGGACATTGCAGCAATTCTGGACCTTCCAAAGTCCACTCTTAGCCATGTTCAAGACAGATCATGGTTAAGAAAGCCTTGTACAAGCTGTGAAGGCAACACACACATAGTCTGCCCTCGCCCAGGAGGTCTCACAGGCCATTGGGAACATCCATTAGTACCAGAACTGTCCGTAGGGAACGGCATGTGAAGGGTTACCATTGACAAGCGGCTGCACACAACATCTCAGCAGTGAATGCACAGCGGCGCCTGCGATTCGTGCTTTGAACATCGGACTGCCAGTGGAAGCAAGTGTTGCGGACAGCTGTATCACAGTACACCACCTTCCAATTGGTTGCACTTCAGTGTGGCGGTTGTCTGGAGAGTGGTTTCTACATTGTACCAACCGTGAAATCTTAGGGGGGTTCTTTTATGGTGTGGGGAGGACTAGAGCCATTGGTTCTAGTGAAGTCCATTCTCAATGCCAATGGTTACAGAGACATTCAGGACAATATGGCATCGCCTACCCTGTGGCAATATTTCGGTATAGCTCCGTGTCTACCAACATGACCGAGCACCATGTCATACGACACGCAGTGTTAAGGTTTGGCTTGATAAGAGAACGTCTGTAAACTTTATTGGCCAGCCCAAAATCCAGGTCTCAATCTCATCGAGTGGGGCGAGCTAGAACGCTCTATCCGTCACGCCCATCATTTCCCGTATTACTATTTGAGATGGAGCCAAATCGTCATTGAGGCCCAACGGTGTACTGAAACGTGAATAAAAATCCCATTTACTCACCTTCTATGTGTGTCCCAATACTTTTGCTAACATAGTGTAATTTGCTATTTGCACAATTTCCTGAGAATTCAATCTAAGTGGCTACATAAAGTGATGCTGTCCCAATCTCATCTATTCCAATCAGATGATTGAGGTAGGTCCCAGTTATTATAGCACCGTCTTTATTTCCTTTGCATGCATCCCTTATAAATACATATTAGAGCATGGTAAATAAGCCGCCATACAGATTATTGGTCCAGAGAAGTCAGCAAATTACGAAGAGCATCTTGCAGATGGTTCTTGAAATCTGCAAGAGCTGCACTAACTGCTTCAGGAGACAGGCTAGGGAGTTTGTCAGATAAGACTGCAAGTTTCTGAGACAAGTCAGCTGGGAGAATATCTTTGAGGCTGTTAATCAAGGATTTGAGTTGCTCAATTGGTGGCAGCGTAGTATTTATAGTCCCAGTTATCTCTACATTAGTTGTTTCCTCTGAAGTACTTGTCTCTGAGGTAGTGGTGATTGTCTCTTGAGCAGCTATAGTTGTGGCTTGGATAGTTTTGTCTTGATTAGTAGTGGTGGTCTGTGGTGGTGGTGGTGTTGCTGCCATGGTGGTTAAGTCTTGGGTAGTTTTTGCCTCATAGGTGGATGTGGCCATTTCTAGGGTAGTTATTGAGTTTTGGGTTGTTATCACCCAAGTAGTAGTTTCTTCTGGGGTATTTGTAGTTCTCTCTTGGGTTGTTGTCTCAGCTGTAGTTGCAGTTATTTCAAGGGTAGTTGTATCAGTCATAGTTGTGGTCATCTCTAAGGTAGTGGCTGTTATGTTCTGGGTTGTCTCTTCTCGAGTACTTGGCAACTCTGAGTTAGCTGTCTTTTGGACAATATTTGCCTCTGATGTAGTTGTGGTTAGCCCTAGGGTAGTAGTTGTGTTCTGGATTGTCTCCTCTGGAGTAGTAATTTCCTTTGGGGTATTTGTGGTTGTCTCTTGAGTTGTTGTTGATTCAACAGTAGTTGTGGTTATTTCATGGGTGCTCGGCTCATTGTTGGTTATGTCATGGTTTGTCTCCTCTGGAGTAGATGTTAACTCTGAGGTGGCTGTTGTCTCCAAGCTAGTTGTGGTTATTTCAGGGGTAGTTGTGGTTGTCTCTAGGGTAGTTGTTTCGTCAAGGGATGTTGACTCCACTGGAGTGGATGGTAATTCTAAGGCAGTATAAGCCTCTTGGGCAGTAGCTGCCTCTGAGGTAGATGTGGTTATCTTTGGGATAGTTGTCTCAGTGATAGTTATGGTTGTCTCTAGGTTAGTGGTTTCACCCTGGGATGTTGAATCCTCTGGAGTAGTTATTAACTCTGAGGCAGTTGTAGCCTCTTGGGCAGTAGTTTTCTCTGTTTTTTGTGTGATTATCTCTAGGGTTGTTGTCTCAATGGTAGTTGTGGTTGTATCCAAAGTAGTGGTTTCATAATGGAATGCTGACTCCTCTGGAGTAGTTGGTGGCTCTAAGGTAATTGTCTCTAGGGTAGTAGTTGTTGATTCTAAGTTATTTGTGGTGATTTCTGGGGTAGTTGTATCATGGGCAGTTGTGGTTGTCTCTAGGATGGTAATTTTGTCCTGGGATGTTGACTCCTCTGGAGTAGTTAGTAACTCTTTGGCAGGTGTAACCTCGTGCGCAGTAGTTTCCTCTGTTGTAAATGTGGTTATCTCTGGGATAGTTGTCTCAGTGGTAGTTGTGGTTGTCTCTAGGGTAGCAGTTTCATCTCGGTATTTTGACTCCTCTGGAGTAGTTGGCAGCTCTGAGGTTGTTGTCTCTAGGGGAGTAGTTGTTGTGGTGATTTCAGGGGTAGTTGTATCATGGTCAATTTTGGTTGTCTCTAGGGTAGTTGTTTTGTCCTGGGATGTTGACTCCTCTGGAGTAGTTGGTAGATCTGAGTTAGTTATCTCTAGGGTAGTAGTTAATACTTCTGAGGTAGTTGTGGTGATTTCAGGAATTGTTGTCTCATTGATAGTTGTGGATATCTCTAGCTTAGTGGTTTTACCCTGGGATGTTGAATCCTCTGGAGTAGTTGTTAACTCTGAGGCAGTTATAGCCTCTTGGGCAGTAGTTTTCTCTAGGCTATTTGTAGTTATCTCTGAGGTTGTAGTCTCAGTGGTAGTTGTGGTTGTTTCTAAAGTAATTGTTTCATAATGGAATGTTGATTCCTGTGGAGCTGTTGGTGACTGTGAAGTAGTTGTCTCTTGGGCTGTAGTTGTTTCTGAGGTAGTTGTGGTTGTATCTGGGGTAGTTGTCTCAATGATGGTTGTGTTTGTCTCTAAGGTACTAGTTGATTGATGAGTTGTCTCCTCTGTATTTAACTCTGAAGCAGTTGTTGCTTCTAAGGTAGTTGTGGTTGTCTCTATGGTAGTAGCTATCACCTCTGAAGTAGTAGTTTCCTCTGGGGTAGTTGTGGCTCTCTCTTGGGTTATTGTCTCAGTGGGAGTTGTGGTTAATTCAGGGATCACTGTCTTAGTGGTAGTTATTGTCGTCTCTAAGGTAGTAGTTTCATCCCAGGATCTTGACTCCACTGGAGCAGTTGTTAACTTTGAGGTAGTAGTCTCTTGGGGAGTAGTTGTTAACTCAAAGGTTGTCATGATTGTCTCTGAGGTAGCTTTCTCAATGGAAGTTGTGGTTTGCACTAGGATTGTGGTTGTTGCCACCTCTGCACTAGTTGCCTCTAGGGTATTTTTGGTTGTCTCTTGAGTTGTTGTCTCAGTGGTAGTTGTGGTTGTCTCTAAGATGGTGGTTTTGATCTGGGTTGTCTCCTCTGGAGTCTGTGTTGCCTCTGACGTAGTAGGGATTGTCTCTGGTTCAGCTGTCTCAATGGTAGTTGTTTTTGTCTCTAGGATAGTGGTTTCTGCAGTAATTGCCTTTGGAGTGGTGTTGGTGGTTGCTTGGGTTCTTATCTCAGCGGTAGTTATTTCAGAAGAAGTTTTCTCACTGGTAGTTATGCTGGTCTCTAAGGCAGTGATTGTGACCTCGGTTGTTGTCTCTTGAGCTGTAGGTGATGCCTTTGAGGTTGTTGTGGTTGTCTCTGGAGTAGTTGTGGTTATCTCTAGGGTAGTGATTGTTGTCACTCCTGCAGTACTTGTCTCTGGGGTAGTAGTGGTTGTCTCTTGAGTTGTTATCTCAGCAAACATTGTGGTTATTTCAGGGGTAGTTCTCTCCCTGGTAGCTGTGGTTGTCTCTAAGGTAGTGGTTGTGACCTGGGTTGTTGTCTCCTCTGGAGTAGTTTTCTCTTGAACAGTAGTTGTTGCCTCTAAGGCAGTTGTGGTTGTCTCTGGAGTTGTGTCTTTTCTCAGTTCTGGAATAGTTGCTCCCGCAGTAGTTGCCTCTGGTGTAGTGGTTGTTGTCTCTAAGGTAGTGATTGTGACCCCGGTTGTTATCTCTTCTGGAGTAGTAGTTGTTTCGTGAGCTGCAGTTGTTGCCTCTAAGGTTGTCATTGTCTCAGCTGCAGTAGTTGTTTCTGGAGTAGTGATTGTCTCTGGGGTTGTTGTCATTATTTCAGGGGTAGTTATCTCCCTGGTAGTTGTGTCTGTCTCTAATGTTCTGGTTGTGACCTGGGTTGTCATCTCCTCTATAGTCATCTCTTGGGCAGTAGTAGTTGCGTCTAGGACAGTTGGGGTGGTCTCTGGGGTAGTTCTTACCGTAGTAGTTGCCTCAGTTGTAGTTGGTAATGCAGGTGTTGTGGTTGTTGGTGTAGTTGGTAGTGGAGTTGTAGTTGGTGTTGTTGTAGGGAAACTTATGACCGGATCTGAAATAAAATACAGATATTAGATACAGAGTGCAGACTTGCATACAGATCTCAGCTCTGTTCATGACATAGGACACCACAACATTACCACTGTCTTTATTCATGGCGGTGCTGTTTCTGGAGGCACTGTTGCTGTCTTTAGTTATAAGAGTATACTGATGTACTATTTTGGGTGGCACTGGCTTGCTTGGTACTATTTTTATGGGCACGGTGGCTAGCGGAGATGTAAGTGTAGACCACAGGTCTCAAACTCAGCACATCTATTAACGGATCACCACTGACAAGTATCCAGAAGGGGAGTAGTTTGGAGGTCTCCTTCCTGAACCCTTGCGAGCGTGACATAACGGATATTGGGGTTCACTGAAGCCACGTCACAATTTTTAGATTGTGAATGGAGCAAAGGTTTCCAAATGGAAGTCACGGAAATCGGTATAAAATGGAAGATTCGCCACAAGCTGATCACGGTGTCCATGTCACAGCATTTTTAATTATCCCAGTATGTGTCCATCAATAAAAAAACTTCCTGCCGCCCTGGACAGGTGCCCAGAATAGAAGGGGCAGGTACAGGTGAGTGGAGATCTTACCTGTGCAGTAGACGTCATACTTCAGCATTCCTGAAAACTTGTAGACATAGTATCCTTGAGGGCAGGCCTTCACTGGAAGCTTACCAGCATTTACTCTTCCACCCAGAGAATTGCTGATTAAGGGAACCATCTTAATCCCATCACCAATGTTTGGATGATCTCCACCAAGAGAAAATGGTTCCAGGGACCCACATTTCAGGGGCCCCACAGGTCCAACTTTCATGCTAACAGTAAACTGTCCAACATATCGGAACCAGCCAAAGTTGTATCTATCAGTCATGAATCTGCCAGACGAGTCAATGGATGACAATTTATTATCTCCATTCAACAGATCGTACCAGTTACAGGGATCAGCACATTGATAAGTGTTGTTGACTTTCAGACAGTCCTGGTCACTGGAACAAGTAGTGCCAGAACAACCGGCTGGGGTGTTGAGAACACAGAGGTAAATACCAATGCGATTAATGCAGGTTTCACTTGGGGAGCAGTTGTTCAGGGTTGGGGAGGAGCATTCATTGATGTCCACACATGACCGCTGGTACACATTCCAGTTGTATCCATCAGGACAGCACTTGTATGTATTACAGAACGTCATCCGTGTGCAGTTCAGCCCATTTCCAATGTAGCCAGCCTTGCAGGAGCAAATGACATAGTCGCTCTTTTCCTCACAGTCAGCGTTAGTAGTGGAATTACAGAAGCTGCAGGACTTTGCATCTGTTTAAGGCAGAAAAACATTCAAAATACTTCAGTTCTGCAAAGAAGAGACCGTGAGAGCTGCATTAAAGGATAAAAGACATGAGAAACCATAAAACTAAAGCAAACAGCCAACCTAAGACCCACCAACCTCACAGCCCAACACCCATGTAAACAACAAACTAAAGGCCCATTTAGACACAGTGATTATCGTTAAAAATTCGCTCAAAAGACGGCTTTTGAGCGATAATCATTGTGTCTAAATGGGCGGCCATCGTGTGCTGTTCGTTCATCGCTGACTTCTCCCAAGCTAGAAATCGCCAATGACTCTTATCAGTGCCGCATGTTGATTTTCTCAGCAGGTACCGCTGATAGCATTCTTTCAGCTAGCATCTCACTGGGACGTCCCAGCAGGGTACCAGCTAAAAGCTCCAAGAACAAAGCAGCTGTCAGCGCTACTGCTGTTTCTCCAGCTATCAGCTCGGTGGGACATCCCTTATAACTGCGAGAGCAAAGCAGCTGCTTTGTATATGCAAACAGCTGCTTTGTTCTCACAATCCCGCTCCACCTGCATTTATAACTCTTTAGATAGCTTATTAGCTACTTAAGAGTTATGCAAAGATGATCGCTCAACACTGTCACTCCAACTGCTGTTTGAACAATCATCTTTCAATCTAAATGCACCTTAACCGATCAACTGCACAGCCAAGCAATTAAACCAACCAGCCAGGCAACCAACTGATCAGCTAACCAACTGTACAGTCAAAGCAAACAAATCAACGGAACAACCAACTGCACAGCCAACAACATATCAGCGGAACAGCTAACCAACCACATTATAAATCAATGAACTGCACAGCTAGACAACAAACCAATGAAAAAGCCAAAACTAACCAACCAACTAACTGACGAGCCAACCAATGGCACTCAGAAGAACAGTTATGGGTGACCGCTGTCCTGTGTGCCTGTAGGAGAATCGCTCACTTGTCAGTCACTTGCTTTTTAACTCATCTGAAAACCAAGCCCCTGTGGCCCGCTTAAACAGAGTTTATGAACGACTGCCTACTTGCTCTGAACGGAGGGCAGGCAGCACTAGAGCCCTTCGCTGCGCTCCGCTGCATTCAGAGAGCAATTATCACTGGGATGGATGATGGGTGGTTAAGCACCAAATAATCATCCAGTGTTCTTCCTCTTTACAGTCACTGGTCAGACCACACATGGAATATTGTAGACAGTTGTGGGCATCGGGACATCGGAAGGACATATGAGAGGTGGAGCAGGTACAAAGGAGGCAACCAAAGCAATAAACGGATTGGGTGGACTACAATACCCAGAGAGGCGATCAACAATGGGGTTATTTAGTTTAGAAAAACGACAGCTGAGAGAATATATCAGGGGTCAGTACAGAGATCTCTCCCATAATCTATTATACCCAGGAATGTAGCAAGGGGGCGCACTAATAACCATGTATAATATATCAGGGGTCAGTACAGAGATCTCTCCCATCATCTATTATATCCAGGACTGTAACAAGGGGGCGCTCTAATAACTATGTATAGATATATCAGGGGTCAGTACAGAGATCTCTCCATCATCTATTATACCCAGGACTGTAACAAGGGGGCGCTCTAATAACCATGTATAATATATCAGGGGTCAGTACAGAGATCTCTCCCATCATCTATTATACACAGGACTGTAACAAGGGGGCGCTGTAATAACTATGTATAGATATATCAGGGGTCAGTACAGAGATCTCTCCCATCATCTATTATTCGCAGGACTGTGACAAGGGGGCGCTCTAATAAATATGTATAGATATATCAGGGGTCAGTACAGAGATCTCTCCCATCATCTATTATACCCAGGGCTGTAACAAGGGGGCGCTCTAATAACTATATGTAATATATCAGGGGTCAGTACAGAGATCTCTCCCATCATCTATTATTCCCAGGGCTGTAACAAGGGGGCGCTCTAATAACCATGTATAGATATATCAGGGGTCAGTACAGAGATCTCTCCCATCATCTATTATACCCAGGACTGTAACAAAGGGGCACTCTAATAACTATGTATACTATATCAGGGGTCAGTACAGAGATCTCTTCCATCATCTATTATACCCAGGACTGTAACAAGTGGGCGCTCTAATAAGTATGTACAGATATATAAGGGGTCAGTACAGAGATTTCTCCCATCATCTATTATACCCACGACTGTAACAAGGGGGCGCTCTAATAACTATGTATAGATATAACAGGGGTCAGTACAGAGAACTCTCCATCATCTATTATACAGAGGACTGTAACAAGGGGGCGCTCTAATAACTATATGTAATATATCACGGGTCAGTACAGAGATCTCTCCCACCATCTATTATACCCAGGACTGTAACAAGGGGGCGCTCTAATAACCATGTATAGATATATCAGGGGTCAGTACAGAGATCTCTCCCATCATCTATTATACCCAGGACTGTAACAAAGGGGCACTCTAATAACTATGTATAGACATATCAGGGGTCAGTACACAAATCCCTCCCATCATCTATTATACCCAGGACTGTAACAAAGGGGCGCTCTAATAACTATGTATAGATATATCAGGGGACAGTGCAGAAATCTCTCCCATCATCTATTATACCCAGGACTGTAAAAAGGGGGCGCTCTAATAACTATGTATAATATATCAGGGAACAGTACTGAGATCACTCCATCATCTATTATACCCAGGACTGTAACAAGGGGGCGCTCTAATAACTATGTATACTATATCAGGGGTCAGTACAGAGATCTCTTCCATCATCTATTATACCCAGGACTGTAACAAGTGGGCGCTCTAATAAGTATGTACAGATATATAAGGGGTCAGTACAGAGATTTCTCCCATCATCTATTATACCCACGACTGTAACAAGGGGGCGCTCTAATAACTATGTATAGATATAACAGGGGTCAGTACAGAGAACTCTCCATCATCTATTATACAGAGGACTGTAACAAGGGGGCGCTCTAATAACTATATGTAATATATCACGGGTCAGTACAGAGATCTCTCCCACCATCTATTATACCCAGGACTGTAACAAGGGGGCGCTCTAATAACCATGTATAGATATATCGGGTCAGTACAGAGATCTCTCCCACCATCTATTATACCCAGGACTGTAACAAGGGGGCGCTCTAATAACTATGTATAATGTATCAGGGGTCAGTACAGAGATTTCTCCCATCATCTATTAAACCCACGACTGTAACAAGGGGGCGCTCTAATAACTATGTATAATGTATCAGGGGTCAGTACAGAGATCTCTCCCACCATCTATTATACCCAGGACTGTAACAAGGGGGCGCTCTAATAACCATGTATAGATATATCAGGGGTCAGTACAGAGATCTCTCCCACCATCTATTATACCCAGGACTGTAACAAAGGGGCACTCTAATAACTATGTATAATGTATCAGGGGTCAGTACAGAGATCTCTCCCATCATCTATTATACCCAGAACTGTAACAAGGAGGTGCTCTAATAACTATGTATAATATATCAGGGGTCAGTACAGAGATCTCTCCTTTCATCAATTATACCCAGGACTGTAACAAGGGGGCGCTCTAATAACTATGTATAGATATATCAGGTGTCAGTACAGAGATCTCTTCCATCATCTATTATACCCAGGACTGTAACAAGGGGGCGCTCTAATAACTATGTACAGATATATGAGGGGTCAGTACAGAGATCTCTCCCATCATCTATTATACCCAGGACTGTAACAAGGGGGCGCTCTAATAACTATGTATAATATATCAGGGGTCAGTACAGAGATCTATACCATCATCTATTATACCCAGGACTGTAACAAGGGGCACTGTAATAACTATGTATAGATATATCAGGGGTCAGTACAGAGATCTCCCATCATCTATTATACCCAGGACTGTAACAAGGGGGCACTCTAATAAGTATGTACAGATATATCAGGGGACAGTACTGAGATCTCTTCCACCATCTACTATACCCAGGACTGTACGAAAGGGGCACTCTAATAGCTAGGTATAATATATCAGGGGTCAGTACAGAGATTTTTCCCATCATCTATTATACCCAGGACTGTAACAAGGGGGCGCTCTAATAGCTATGTATAATGTATCAGGGGTCAGTACAGAGATCTCTCCCATCATCTATTATACCTAGGACTGTAACAAGGAGGCGCTCTAATAACTATATGTAATATATCAGGGGTCAGTACAGAGATCTCTCCCATCATCTATTATACCCAGGACTGTAACAAGGAGGTGCTCTAATAACTATGTATAATATATCAGGGGTCAGTACAGAGATCTCTCCTTTCATCAATTATACCCAGGACTGTAACAAGGGGGCGCTCTAATAACTATGTATAGATTTATCAGGGGTCAGTACAGAGATCTCTTCCATCATCTATTATACCCAGGACTGTAACAAGTGGACGCTCTAATAAGTATGTGTAGATATATATATGGGGTCAGCACAGAGATCTCTCCCATCATCTATTTTACCCAGGACTGTAACAAGGGGGCGCTCTAATAACTGTGTATAATATATCAGGGGACAGTACTGAGATCTCTTCCACCATCTACTATACCCAGGACTGTACGAAAGGGCCACTCTAATAGCTAGGTATAATATATCAGGGGTCAGTACAGAAATTTCTCCCATCATCTATTATACCCAGGACTGTAACAAGGGGGCGCTCTAATAACTATGTATAATATATCAGGGGTCAGCACAGAGATCTCCCCCATCATCTATTATACCCAGGACTGTAACAAGGAGTTGCTCTAATAACTATATGTTATATATCAGGGGTCAGTACAGAGATCTCTCCCACCATCTATTATACCCAGGACTGTAACAAGGGGGCGCTCTAATAACTATGTATAATGTATCAGGGGTCAGTACAGAGATCTCTCCATCATTTATTATACCCAGGACTGTAACAAGGAGGCGCTCTAATAACTATGTATAATATATCAGGGGTCAGTACAGAGATCTCTCCTTTCATCAATTATACCCAGGACTGTAACAAGGGGGTGCTCTAATAACTATGTATAGATATATCAGGGGTCAGTACAGAGATCTCTCCCATCATCTATTATACTCAGGACTGTAACAAGGGGCGCTCTAATAACTATGTATAGGTATATCAGGGGTCAGTATAGAGATCTCTCCCATCATCTATTATACCTAGGACTGTAGGAAGGAGGCGCTCTAATAACTATATGAAATATATCAGGGGTCAGTACAGAGATCTCTCCCATCATCTATTATACTCAGGACTGTAACAAGGGGCGCTCTAATAACTATGTATAGGTATATCAGGGGTCAGTATAGAGATCTCTCCCACCATCTATTATACCCAGGACTGTAATAAGGGGGCGCTCTAATAACTATGTATAATGTATCAGGGGTCAGCACAGAGATCTCTCCCATCATCTATTATACCCAGGACTGTAACAAGGAGGTGCTCTAATAACTATGTATAATATATCAGGGGTCAGTACAGAGATCTCTCCTTTCATCAATTATACCCAGGACTGTAACAAGGGGGCGCTCTAATAACTATGTATAGATATATCAGGGGTCAGTACAGAGATCTCTTCCATCATCTAGTATACCCAGGACTGTAACAAGGGGGGCTCTAATAAACATGTATAGGTATATTAGGGGTCAGTACAGAGATCTCTTCCATCATCTATTATACCCAGGACTGTAACAAGTGGGCGCTCTAATAAGTATGTACAGATATATAAGGGGTCAGTACAGAGATCTCTCCTTTCATCAATTATACCTAGGACTGTAACAAGGGGGCGCTCTAATAACTATGTATAATATATCAGGGGACAGTACTGAGATCTCTTCCACCATCTATTTTACCCAGGACTGTAACAAGGGGGCGCTCTAATAACTATGTATAATATATGAGGGGTCAGTACAGAGATCTCTCCCATCATCTATTTTACCCAGGACTGTAACAAGGAGGCGCTCTAATAACTATGTATAATATATCAGGGGACAGTACTGAGATCTCTTCCACCATCTACTATACCCAGGACTGTACGAAAGGGCCACTCTAATAGCTAGGTATAATATATCAGGGGTCAGTACAGAAATTTCTCCCATCATCTATTATACCCAGGACTGTAACAAGGGGGCGCTCTAATAACTATGTATAATATATCAGGGGTCAGCACAGAGATCTCCCCCATCATCTATTATACCCAGGACTGTAACAAGGGGGCGCTCTAATAACTATGTATAATGTATTAGGGGTCAGTACAGAGATCTCTCCCATCATCTATTATCCCTAGGACTGTAACAAGGAGGCGCTGTAATAACTATATGTAATATATCAGGGGTCAGTACAGAGATCTCTCCCACCATCTATTATACCCAGGACTGTAACAAGGGGGCGCTCTAATAACTATGTATAATGTATCAGGGGTCAGTACAGAGATCTCTCCATCATCTATTATACCCAGGACTGTAACAAGGAGGCGCTCTAATAACTATGTATAATGTATCAGGGGTCAGTACAGAGATCTCTCCATCATCTATTATACCTAGGACTGTAACAAGGAGGCGCTCTAATAACTATATGAAATATATCTGGGGTCAGTACAGAGATCTCTCCCACCATCTATTATACCCAGGACTGTAACAAGGGGGCGCTCTAATAACTATGTATAATGTATCAGGGGTCAGCACAGAGATCTCTCCCATCATCTATTATACCCAGGACTGTAACAAGGAGGCGCTCTAATAACTATATGAAATATATCGGGGGTCAGCACAGAGATCTCTCCCATCATATATTATACCCAGGACTGTAATAAGGGGGCGCTCTAATAACTATGTATAATGTATCAGGGGTCAGCACAGAGATCTCTCCCATCATCTATTATACCCAGGACTGTAACAAGGAGGTGCTCTAATAACTATGTATAATATATCAGGGGTCAGTACAGAGATCTCTCCTTTCATCAATTATACCCAGGACTGTAACAAGGGGGCGCTCTAATAACTATGTATAGATATATCAGGGGTCAGTACAGAGATCTCTTCCATCATCTAGTATACCCAGGACTGTAACAAGGGGGGCTCTAATAAACATGTATAGGTATATTAGGGGTCAGTACAGAGATCTCTTCCATCATCTATTATACCCAGGACTGTAACAAGTGGGCGCTCTAATAAGTATGTACAGATATATAAGGGGTCAGTACAGAGATCTCTCCTTTCATCAATTATACCTAGGACTGTAACAAGGGGGCGCTCTAATAACTATGTATAATATATCAGGGGACAGTACTGAGATCTCTTCCACCATCTATTTTACCCAGGACTGTAACAAGGGGGCGCTCTAATAACTATGTATAATATATGAGGGGTCAGTACAGAGATCTCTCCCATCATCTATTTTACCCAGGACTGTAACAAGGAGGCGCTCTAATAACTATGTATAATATATCAGGGGACAGTACTGAGATCTCTTCCACCATCTACTATACCCAGGACTGTACGAAAGGGCCACTCTAATAGCTAGGTATAATATATCAGGGGTCAGTACAGAAATTTCTCCCATCATCTATTATACCCAGGACTGTAACAAGGGGGCGCTCTAATAACTATGTATAATATATCAGGGGTCAGCACAGAGATCTCCCCCATCATCTATTTTACCCAGGACTGTAACAAGGAGGCGCTCTAATAACTATGTATAATATATCAGGGGACAGTACTGAGATCTCTTCCACCATCTACTATACCCAGGACTGTACGAAAGGGCCACTCTAATAGCTAGGTATAATATATCAGGGGTCAGTACAGAAATTTCTCCCATCATCTATTATACCCAGGACTGTAACAAGGGGGCGCTCTAATAACTATGTATAATATATCAGGGGTCAGCACAGAGATCTCCCCCATCATCTATTATACCCAGGACTGTAACAAGGGGGCGCTCTAATAACTATGTATAATGTATTAGGGGTCAGTACAGAGATCTCTCCCATCATCTATTACCTAGGACTGTAACAAGGAGGCGCTGTAATAACTATATGTAATATATCAGGGGTCAGTACAGAGATCTCTCCCACCATCTATTATACCCAGGACTGTAACAAGTGGGCGCTCTAATAACTATGTATAATGTATCAGGGGTCAGTACAGAGATCTCTCCATCATCTATTATACCCAGGACTGTAACAAGGAGGCGCTCTAATAACTATGTATAATATATCAGGGGTCAGTACAGAGATCTCTCCCACCATCTATTATACCCAGGACTGTAACAAGGGGGCGCTCTAATAACTATGTATAATGTATCAGGGGTCAGCACAGAGATCTCTCCCATCATCTATTATACCCAGGACTGTAACAAGGAGGTGCTCTAATAACTATGTATAATATATCAGGGGTCAGTGCAGAGATCTCTCCCATCATCTATTATACCCAGGAATGTAACAAGGGGGCGCTCTAATAACTATGTATAGATATATCAGGGGTCAGTACAGAGATCTCTCCCATCATCTATTATACTCAGGACTGTAACAAGGGGCGCTCTAATAACTATGTATAGGTATATCAGGGGTCAGTATAGAGATCTCTCCCATCATCTATTATACCTAGGACTGTAACAAGGAGGCGCTCTAATAACTATATGAAATATATCTGGGGTCAGTACAGAGATCTCTCCTTTCATCAATTATACCCAGGACTGTAACAAGGGGGCGCTCTAATAACTATGTATAGATATATCAGGGGTCAGTACAGAGATCTCTCCCATCATCTATTATACTCAGGACTGTAACAAGGGGCGCTCTAATAACTATGTATAGGTATATCAGGGGTCAGTATAGAGATCTCTCCCATCATCTATTATACCTAGGACTGTAACAAGGAGGCGCTCTAATAACTATATGAAATATATCTGGGGTCAGTACAGAGATCTCTCCCACCATCTATTATACCCAGGACTGTAACAAGGGGGCGCTCTAATAACTATGTATAATGTATCAGGGGTCAGCACAGAGATCTCTCCCATCATCTATTATACCCAGGACTGTAACAAGGAGGCGCTCTAATAACTATATGAAATATATCGGGGGTCAGCACAGAGATCTCTCCCATCATATATTATACTCAGGACTGTAACAAGGGGGGCTCTAATAACTATGTATAATATATCAGGGGTCAGTACAGAGATCTCTCCTTTCATCAATTATACCCAGGACTGTAACAAGGGGGCACTCTAATAACTATGTATAGATATATCAGGGGTCAGTACAGAGATCTCTCCTTTCATCAATTATACCCAGGACTGTAACAAGGGGGCGCTCTAATAACTATGTATAATATATCAGGGGTCAGTACAGAGATCTCTTCCATCATCTATTATACCCAGGACTGTAACAAGGGGGCGCTCTAATAACTATGTATAGATATATCAGGAGTCAGTATAGAGATCTCTCCTATCATCTATTATACCCAGGACTGTAACAAGGGGCACTCTAATAACTATGTACAGATATATCAGGGGTCAGTACAGAGATCTCTCCATCATCTTTTATACCCAGGACTGTAACAAGGGGGGCTCTAATAAACATGTATAGGTATATTAGTGGTCTGTACAGAGATCTCTTCCATCATCTATTATACCCAGGACTGTAACAAGTGGGCGCTCTAATAAGTATGTACAGATATATAAGGGGTCAGTACAGAGATCTCTCCCATCATCTATTTTACCCAGGACTGTAACAAGGGGGCGCTCTAATAACTGTGTATAATATATCAGGGGACAGTACTGAGATCTCTTCCACCATCTACTATACCCAGGACTGTACGAAAGGGGCACTCTAATAGCTAGGTATAATATATCAGGGGTCAGTACAGAGATTTTTCACATCATCTATTATACCCAGGACTGTAACAAGGGGGCGCTCTAATAACTATGTATAATGTATCAGGGGTCAGTACAGAGATCTCTCCCATCATCTATTTACCTAGGACTGTAACAAGGAGGCGCTCTAATAACTATATGTAATATATCAGGGGTCAGTACAGAGATCTCTCCCATCATCTATTATACCCAGGACTGTAACAAGGGGGCGCTCTAATAACTATGTATAATGTATCAGGGGTCAGTACAGAGATCTCTCCCATCATCTATTTACCTAGGACTGTAACAAGGAGGCGCTCTAATAACTATATGTAATATATCAGGGGTCAGTACAGAGATCTCTCCCATCATCTATTATACCCAGGACTGTAACAAGGAGGTGCTCTAATAACTATGTATAATATATCAGGGGTCAGTACAGAGATCTCCCCCATCATCTATTATACCAAGGACTGTAACAAGGGGGCGCTCTAATAACTATGTATAGATATATCAGGGGTCAGTACAGAGATCTCTCCCATCATCTATTTACCTAGGACTGTAACAAGGAGGCGCTCTAATAACTATATGTAATATATCAGGGGTCAGTACAGAGATCTCTCCCATCATCTATTATACCCAGGACTGTAACAAGGAGGTGCTCTAATAACTATGTATAGATATATCAGGGGTCAGTACAAAGATCTCTCCATCATCTATTATACCCAGGACTGTAACAAGGGGGGCTCTAATAACTATGTATAGATATATCAGAGGTCAGTACAAAGATCTCTCCATCATCTATTATACCCAGGACTGTTACAAGGGGGGCTCTAATAAGCATGTATAGGTATATTAGGGGTCAGTACAGAGATCTCTTCCATCATCTATTATACCCAGGACTGTAACAAGTGGGCACTCTAATAAGTATGTACAGATTAATAAGGGGTCAGTAGAGAGATCTCTCCCATCATCTATTTTACCCAGGACTGTAACAAGGGGGCGCTCTAATAACTGTGTATAATATATATCAGGGGTCAGTACAGAGATCTCTCCTTTCATCAATTATACCTAGGACTGTAACAAGGGGGCGCTCTAATAACTATGTATAGATATATCAGGGGTCAGTACAGAGATCTCTCCCATCATCTATTATACCTAGTACTGTAACAAGGGGCAATCTTATAACTATGTACAGATATATCAGGGGTCAGTACAAAGATCTCTCCATCATCTATTATACTCAGGACTGTAACAAGGAGGCGCTCTGATAACCATGTATAGGTATATCAGGGGTCAGTACAGAGATCTCTCCCACCATCTATTACACCCAGGACTGTAACAAGGGGTCGCTCTAATAACTATGTATAGATATATCAGGAGTCAGTACAGAGATCTCTCCCATCATCTATTATACCCAGGACTGTAACAAGAGGGCGCTCTAATAACTATGTATATTATATCAGGGGTCAGTACAGAGATCTCTCCCATCATCTATTACACCCAGGACTGTAACAAGGGGACGCTCTAATAACTATGTATAGTTATATCAGGGGTCAGTACAGAGATCTCTCCATCATCTTTTATACCCAGGACTGTAACAAGGGGGCGCTCTAATAACTATAATTAGATATATCAGGGGTCAGTACAGAGATCTCCTCCATCAACTATTACACCCAGGACTGTAACAAGGGGGCGCTCTACTAACTATGTATAATATATCAGGGGTCAGTACAGAGATCTCTGCCATCATCTATTATACCCAGGACTGTAACAAGGGGGCGCTCTAATAACTATGTATAGGTATATCAGGGGTCAGTACAGAGATCTCACCCATCATCTATTATACCCAGGACTGTAACAAGGCG
The DNA here is from genome assembly GCF_035609145.1 of Eleutherodactylus coqui. NCBI lineage: Eukaryota > Metazoa > Chordata > Amphibia > Anura > Eleutherodactylidae > Eleutherodactylus > Eleutherodactylus coqui. The sequence goes on along the minus strand of NC_089837.1, from coordinate 535,902,577 downwards.
GCGCTCTAATAACTATGTATAATATATCAGGGGTCAGTACAGAGATCTCTCTCATCATCTATTATACCCAGGACTGTAACAAGGGGGCGCTCTAATAACTATGTATAGATATATCAGGGGTCAGTACAGAGATCTCTCTCATCATCTATTATACCCAGGACTGTAACAAGGGGGCGCTCTAATAACTATGTATAGATATATTAGGGGTCAGTACAGAGATCTCTGCCATCATCTATTATACCCAGGACTATAACAAGGGGGCGCTCTAATAACAATGTATAGATATATGAGGGATCAGTACAGAGATCTCTCACATCATCTATTATACCCAGGACTGTAACAAGGGGGCGCTCTAATAACTATGTATAATATATCAGGGGTCAGTACAGAGATCTCTCCTATCATCTATTATACCCAGGACTGTAACAAGGGGGCGCTCTAATAACTATGTATTGATATATTTGGGGTCCGTACAGAGATCTCTGCCATCATCTATTATACCCAGGACTGTAACAAGTGCTGTGCTGGCAGAATGCCCATCAAGCCGTGCCATGAACTGCCTGCCCAGTAACATATTTTTAATAAAAGAATCTGAATGATAAAACACATGCTTGGTATCGCCGCGCCGCAGAAGAAGAGAGAACAACAGAAATGCACTTTTTGGTCACCCCGTCTGCAAGAAAAATGCAATAAAAAATGATCAAAAAGATGTATGTACTGCAAAATGGTAGCAACACAAACTACAGGACGTCCGGCAAGAATGAGCCGTCGCACAACTACGTCTGCGGAAAAATAAAAAAGTTATTGGGCGCAGAAGATGGCGGCAGAAAATAATATAAAAAATTAAATGTCTTTGAAAAAAATGCAAGTAGAACAGCAAAAAAAGCCTCTATGTGTGCGGTATGTGCGGTATGTGTGCGGTATGTGTGCGGTATGTGTGCGGTATGTGTGCGGTATGTGTGGTGTATGTGTGCGGTATGTGTGGTGTATGTGTGCGGTATGTGTGGTGTATGTGTGCGGTATGTGTGGTGTATGTGTGCGGTATGTGTGCGGTATGTGTGCGGTATGTGTGGTGTATGTGTGCGGTATGTGTGGTGTATGTGTGCGGTATGTGTGGTGTATGTGTGCGGTATGTGTGGTGTATGTGTGCGGTATGTGTGGTGTATGTGTGCGGTATGTGTGGTGTATGTGTGCGGTATGTGTGCGGTATGTGTGCGGTATGTGTGGTGTATGTGTGCGGTATGTGTGGTGTATGTGCGGTATGTGTGCGGTATGTGTGGTGTATGTGTGCGGTATGTGTGGTGTATGTGTGCGGTATGTGTGGTGTATGTGTGCGGTATGTGTGGTGTATGTGTGCGGTATGTGTGGTGTATGTGTGCGGTATGTGTGCGGTATGTGTGGTGTATGTGTGCGGTATGTGTGGTGTATGTGCGGTATGTGTGCGGTATGTGTGGTGTATGTGTGCGGTATGTGTGGTGTATGTGTGCGGTATGTGTGCGGTATGTGTGGTGTATGTGTGGTGTATGTGTGCGGTATGTGTGCGGTATGTGTGGTGTATGTGTGGTGTATGTGCGGTATGTGTGCGGTATGTGTGCGGTATGTGTGCGGTATGTGTGGTGTATGTGTGCGGTATGTGTGCGGTATGTGTGCGGTATGTGTGGTGTATGTGTGCGGTATGTGTGGTGTATGTGTGGTGTATGTGTGGTGTATGTGCGGTATGTGTGCGGTATGTGTGGTGTATGTGTGCGGTATGTGTGGTGTATGTGTGCGGTATGTGTGCGGTATGTGTGGTGTATGTGTGCGGTATGTGTGGTGTATGTGTGGTGTATGTGTGGTGTATGTGCGGTATGTGTGCGGTATGTGTGGTGTATGTGCGGTATGTGTGGTGTATGTGTGGTGTATGTGCGGTATGTGTGCGGTATGTGCGGTATGTGCGGTATGTGTGGTGTATGTGCGGTATGTGTGCGGTATGTGTGCGGTATGTGTGGAATATGTGCGCCGTAGAAACAAGACGCACCGAAAGACGGCCGAATGGGGGATTTTTTTGCATTTTACTTCACTTTTCAGCACATTATGTGTAGATTAAATACAACCGGTCCCGCAGACAGCAACGTCGATGGAGAAATAAGAGAGTTACAATTATTTAAAAGGGGGGGGGGGGGGAAACAAAAATAGAAAAAAAAGGGCCGCGTCATTCAGGGCGTTAAAGGGGTTTTCATGGAGAATACTACTGATGATTATCCTCAGGACCCCGACCAATCAGCTGAGCGGACGCATGCTGTCAGCACCACAATAACAGAGGTCGGAGTGGAAGCAGCAGACGTCTCCACGCCACCCTCTGTGTAGTGGCCGGCGCTTGTAACTGCAGGCTGAGGGCTCATGGAAATTCACGTAAGCCGTGCCTGCAGGTACAAGCGCCGCCACTACACAGAGTATGAAGCGGACAAGGAGTACGAGGTGGTGGATATAGAATGTGTCACGTCCGTGCGGCACATAAACACCTTCGCTCAGCACGGACGCAGGGTGATGATTACCACTATAGTAGCTGAAAGACTATTGCACTGAAGAGCACTGAGCACCACAGCAGAAGTACGTAGCCCAGATGTAAAGCCTGTGCGACACCAGAGTACAACACTCCGCACGGCAACAGGGAACGTACTCACTGTGGGAAAAAGCCGCACACCACGCTATGTGGGACAGTAGCACCACTCCAGGGAGAGGGAAGGGTACCTGGCCCTAAACTAGCAGGAAGGTGAAGGGTCCCTTTCTAAAGCCATCGCCTTGATAAAGGCGGCCTATGGTCTTCTTTCTGGGCCCTGATAGTCCCCATATGAACCCCTGGAGAGATGAACCAACACCACTAATTAACAATAATAATGGAAACCAAAATACAACTGATAGCAAGCAAACAGCACTTACCTGAACAGGTAGCAATTCGCCTAGAGGAACACCAGACACCAGCCTATCCTCCAGAGAACTGAATAGGCAGCACTGGACACCAGGAGGGATGAGAATATATAGCCCCTCTGCACCTGAAAACTGGCAGAGTGACTAGAAAACCCCACCTCCAGCCTTCTCCCAGGCAGGGCTGATCCAGCATGCATCCATGCAGCAAAGGCAGACGGCACCAGCAGACTCTGCACGTGGTGCTTTTACCCTTGACCTGCATAACAAGGTGACAGGTCTTTGCCTGTGTTGAGGCCACCATCCTACGGTGTTGTCGTGACGAACACGCCACAACAGAATGTTTTAGACAGTAATATACAGATCTTGTTGTCCTAATATAAAGTATTATTTGGCCTATACAGTGGGGCCATATGGAATGACAACATTTGTGATATTCTTGCCCTCTTTGGACTGCACAAACACAATACAAGACATTCTGGAAAAACACAACCTGGGATGCTTTTGAAAAACAAAAAGACATTCTTCAGAAAACCAAGATGAGACCTTCTGTAATGAAATAAGATGGGGCTCTTGGGAGAGACACAAGATGGGCATTGTGGACAAACAGGGTGGGATATTCTAAAGGAACACTTTATGGGACATTCTGAGACGTTGTCAACATGACACATTGCTAAGAAACAGAAGATGAAGAGCATTCTGGAGAAATGGAACATTAGACATTGCAGAGAAACACAAGGAAGAACATTGTGACAATGAAGCCAACACAAGACATGAGATTCTGGAAGAAGAAGACAAAATGAAACATTCTGTAAAAACTCAGAATGTTCTACAGGAGCAGAAGACGAGGCACCTGGAGGAACACAAAGCAGGATACTCTGGAGATACGCAAGAAAAGACATTCTGAAGGAGCACAAGATGAGATGATCCGAAGGAAAACAGCATGAGATACTCCAGAGGAGCAGCAAGATGAAATGATTAGCAGATTATGAAGCCTAGACAAGACATTCTGGAGGAATCTAAGACAGCACATTTGGGAGGAGCACAAGATGGAACATTCTGGAAGAATCTAAGACGGCACATTGGGGAGGAGCACAAGATGGAACATTCTGGAACAATCCAAGACGGCACATTTGGGAGGAGCACAAGATGGAACATTCTGGAAGAATCTAAGACGGCACATTGGGGAGGAGAACAAGATGGAACATTCTGGAACAATCCAAGACGGCACATTTGGGAGGAGCACAAGATGGAACATTCTGGAAGAATCTAAGACGGCACATTGGGGAGGAGCACAAGATGGAACATTCTGGAAGAATCTAAGACGGCACATTGGGGAGGAGCACAAGATGGAACATTCTGGAAGAATCTAAGACGGCACATTGGGGAGGAGCACAAGATGGAACATTCTGGAAGAATCTAAGATGGCACATTGGGGAGGAGAACAAGATGGAACATTCTAGAAGAATCCAAGATGGCACATTGGGGAGGAGCACAAGATGGAACATTCTGGAAGAATCTAAGATGGCACATTGGGGAGGAGCACAAGATGGAACATTCTGGAAGAATCCAAGATGGCACATTGGGGAGGAGCACAAGATGGAACATTCTGGAAGAATCTAAGATGGCACATTGGGGAGGAGCACAAGATGGAACATTCTGGAAGAATCTAAGACGGCACATTGGGGAGGAGAACAAGATAGAACATTCTGGAAGAATCTAAGACGGCACATTGGGGAGGAGCACAAGATGGAACATTCTGGAAGAATCTAAGACGGCACATTGGGGAGGAGCACAAGATGGAACATTCTGCAGAGATATTATGTGCAAAACGTGACTGGCCAGAATGACAGTAATGACGTCAGTGAGAATCATCATTATATTACAAGGACAATCTGTGCTTAATGGGAAGTCTGCAACAAAGCTGATACAAGTCCCGGCTCTGGATAAGCCGCTGCCGCTGGGATCCTGCGCAGAAGTGAAGGACGGGGTGGAGGATCCGGCACTTACATGATGTGAGAACTGAAAGAGAAAAGAATCCGGTTAGTGAAAAGCCACAAACACAGGTACTGCCCATCCCGCTGACGCCGCCCGCCCCGTGTCCCGCGCGCTCGCATTATCCCGCGCGTTGGGGAGAGTCCAAACCGCACATATTCATTGTGGAATTTCTGGAGCGGGATGAGCCGTACAACTCTGTAATGAACGGACACGTCGACTGCGGATTCCGGGCATGATGCGGATTTGATATCCAAGATGCTGCGGACGAGCCGCGCATTTCATTCCGTAGTACACTGAGAGTGACCCGCGGCCACATCAGCGCCACAATCTGCAGTTTTACAGTACGGTCAAATGGGAGTATTTTCTGCATGTATTCCGCCTCTAAAAGCCACAGCAAAATCCGCATCTTTCTGCCGCGGATCACATTGTATCAGTGATGTCATCAGAGGAGATCAGGAGATAGATGATGTTACTGTAGTGGAAGGTGTGAAGATCTCATGTCTGATAACATATCCTTATATCAGTGATGTCATTAGCAGGGGGCGGGGCTGTGACTACCTCTCAGACATGACACAGTGGCTGGTTGTAATTAGTAAGAGATGATGTTACTATAGTGGAAGGTGTGAAGATCTCATGTCTGATAACATATCCTTATATCAGTGATGTCATTATTAGGGGGCGGGGCTGTGACTACCTCTCAGACATGATACAGTGGCTGGTTGTAATTAGTAAGAGATAATGTTACTGTAGTGGAAGGTGTGAGGATCTCATGTCTGATAACATATCCTTATATCAGTGATGTCATTAGCAGGGGGCGGGGCTGTGACTACCTCTCAGACATGACACAGTGGCTGGTTGTAATTAGTAAGAGATAATGTTACTGTAGTGGAAGGTGTGAGGATCTCATGTCTGATAACATATCCTTATATCAGTGATGTCATTAGCAGGGGGCGGGGCTGTGACTACCTCTCAGACATGACACAGTGGCTGGTTGTAATTAGTAAGAGATGATGTTACTATAGTGGAAGGTGTGAGGATCTCATGTCTGATCACATGTCATTATATCAGTGATGTCATTAGCAGGGGGCGGGGCTGTGACTACCTCTCAGATTTGATACAGTGGCTGGTTGTAATTAGTAAGAGATGATGTTACTATAGTGGAAGGTGTGAGGATCTCATGTCTGATCACATGTCATTATATCAGTGATGTCATTAGCAGGGGGCGGGGCTGTGACTACCTCTCAGACATGACACAGTGGCTGGTTGTAATTAGTAAGAGATGATGTTACTATAGTGGAAGGTGTGAGGATCTCATGTCTGATAACATATCCTTATATCAGTGATGTCATTAGCAGGGGGCGGGGCTGTGACTACCTCTCAGACATGACACAGTGGCTGGTTGTAATTAGTAAGAGATGATGTTACTATAGTGGAAGGTGTGAGGATCTCATGTCTGATCACATGTCATTATATCAGTGATGTCATTAGCAGGGGGCGGGGCTGTGACTACCTCTCAGACATGACACAGTGGCTGGTTGTAATTAGTAAGAGATGATGTTACTATAGTGGAAGGTGTGAGGATTTTGTGGTCGTACAGTGGTGGGGTAATTATGGATTTTGGCCGACATTCTTCTATCAGAGGGGTTCACTTACTTCCTGTATGCTGGATAATCTACACTGTATACAGATTATACTGACATTTTTGGGGTAAATTTCCATTGACTTACTTTGTCCCTGGCACAGACTTGAGCAGAGGGTGAGAAGTACAACCCCCAGCAGAGCGTTCATCATCCTCGTCATTTTCTAGAAGGAAACAAAGGAAACATAAAGACACAGTTCGACTACAGCTCGTCACCCGCAAAGTCCACCATCGCAACAAATGTGTGTTGCCCTTTAAATGTGGCCTGTTTGTTGTGTCCCCACACATGTAGCACACCTATTGCCTTTTTTTAAAGGGCTGACACGCTGGTGGTGCCGCCCTCCCCCCACAGTGGCGCTGGTCATCTGCAAGCTGGCAAAAGGTGGACTGTGCTGGCCCCGGCAATGATATTGGGGGCAATGATGTGCCGCAGAAGGACTGAGCTGGATGGGAGTGTCTGACCAGCTGCCACCACTCTGACCGGTGGGCTAGAGACAGAGTCTCTCGGGGTGGCTGTCATGATGATGCGTGTACTCACGTTGCCATGACTCTATGGCGTGCGCCTCCACTTCCGAGTATGTGGGATGCAGATTTGCATACCACCTGAAGCGCATAATGAGAGTTCCGGTGTTGTATCGCTTCGGCAATTTCATGATCTGATTATTCACTACATATACCCGTCTCACAGGTACATCTCTATGCTTCATAGAGGGGTTTGAAAACACCGAAATGCATTGCATTTACTTGCATACTATCCCCCATCATGGTCCCAGTAGTAATAGTGTCCCCTATTTTAGCCTCAGTGTTATTAGTGACCCGCATAGTGGTCCAAGTAGTAATAATGCCCTCCATAGTGGCCCCCGTATTAATATTGTTCCTGACAGTGCCCACAGTAGTAATAGTGCCCATAGTAGTAATAGCACTTCCCATAGTGGCCCCAGTAGTAATAGTGCCCCACCATAGTGGTCAAAGTAGTAATAATGTCCCCCATAGTGGCCTCAGAAGTAATTGCACTACCCATAGTGGCCCCAGTAGTAATAGTGCTCCCTATAGCAGCCTCAGTAGTATTAGTGCCCCCCCATAGTGGTCAAAGTAGTAGTAATGTCCCCGACAGCGGCCATAGTAATAATTAGTTTAGTTAGTCATCTCGCTTGGACAACGAGGGTCCGTAGCACCGATCTAGAGTGACCACGACAATGCGCTGAAGAAGCCAGTCCATGGCCCTGCAGAAGAGTGCAGGAGCCAAGACGCAACCTTGTTGAACACCAGACAAGGTCTCAAAACTGTGTGTGTCTCCCAAAAGTCCAACCTCACGTCCTCGTCGTGGGAGATGGGCAACAGTCAAGTAGGGGACTGCCTGGCAGGGCGAAGTACGGTGGCCGCTATGGTAGCCATGAAGGCCTGTCAGGAACCTCGAATACGGCTGGCTAACGAGGCTCTGGTGAGGGCCGGGCAGCAGTGGTTCCTTCCTTGCTGAAGGCGGATACACCTCCTAGTCGAGGCAAATGGCAACAGCATGCAACAGTGAAGGGCCTTTCTCAAAAAGTTCCAACGTCTGCTCCAAATCCCTAAAAAGTTTTAGCACTAGTGCCAGAACTCTGGTATACGAGGTTTGGTGTTGCGTGCCGCGTGGTGTTTATCCACAACTCCAGAGTGAGTGTCGTCTATACTAATAGTAACCCCATAGTGGTACCAGTAGTAACAGTGACCCCCATAGTGGTGCCAGTAGTAATAGTAACCCCATAGTGGTGCCAGTATTAACAGTGACCCCCATAGTGGTGCCAGTAGTAATAGTAACCCCATAGTGGTACCAGTAGTAACAGTGACCCCCATAGTGGTGCCAGTAGTAATAGTAACCCCATAGTGGTGCCAGTAGTAATAGTAACCCCATAGTGGTGCCAGTAGTAATAGTAATCCCATAGTGGTACCAGTAGTAACAGTGACCCCCATAGTGGTGCCAGTAGTAATAGTAACCCCATAGTGGTGCCAGTATTAACAGTGACCCCCATAGTGGTGCCAGTAGTAATAGTAACCCCATAGTGGTACCAGTAGTAACAGTGACCCCCATAGTGGTGCCAGTAGTAATAGTAACCCCATAGTGGTGCCAGTATTAACAGTGACCCCCATAGTGGTGCCAGTAGTAATAGTAACCCCATAGTGGTACCAGTAGTAACAGTGACCCCCATAGTGGTGCCAGTAGTAATAGTAGCCCCATAGTGGTGCCAGTATTAACAGTGACCCCCATAGTGGTGCCAGTAGTAATAGTAACCCCATAGTGGTACCAGTAGTAACAGTGACCCCCATAGTGGTGCCAGTAGTAATAGTAACCCCATAGTGGTACCAGTAGTAACAGTGACCCCCATAGTGGTGCCAGTAGTAATAGTAACCCCATAGTGGTGCCAGTATTAACAGTGACCCCCATAGTGGTGCCAGTAGTAATAGTAACCCCATAGTTTCCCCAGTAGTAATAGTGGCCCCCTTAGTGGTGCCAGTAGTAACAGTGACCCCCATAGTGGTGCCAGTAGTAACAGTGACCCCCATAGTGGTGCCAGAAGTAATAGTGACCCCCATAGTGGTGCCAGTAGTAATAGTGACCCCCCATAATGGTGCCAGTAGTAACAGTGACCCCCCATAGTGGTGCTAGTAGTAACAGTGACCCCCATAGTGGTGCCAGTAGTAATAGTGACCCCCATAGTGGTGCCAGTATTACCAGTGACCCCCATAGTGGCTCCTGTAGTAATAGTAACCCCATAGTGGCTCATGTTGTAATAGTAACCCCATAGTGGTGCCAGTAGTAATAGTGACCCCCATAGTGGTGCCAGTAGTAACAGTGACCCCCATAGTGGCTCCTGTAGTAATAGTAACCCCATAGTGGCTCCTGTAGTAACAGTGGAGGCCCCATTACCAGAGGTGCTGGAGGTCATGAATTACTGAAGCTGAGCATCATGTACAGATGTAGCAGAGCTGAGTGTGCTAGTATGACCTTTTGGGTGGGGCGCTGTGTACGATGTCTATAGAAGTGATGACAACAAGCTGTAAGCTATGTAAAGTGTCACACAAGTATTCGGCTCCACCTCTTGGTTCCCTTTAACCTTAGTGTAATTTTGGCTGGGTCCTGGGCGTCTGCGCTTTAATTATAAGTAATGACCCCGATGCCCCTCTAGGTGAGGGCAGCTGCCGCTTCTGCTTCCTCTGGGGGTCTCATGGCCTTTATCTAGAGCACAATGTCCCGGCTCCATCAGTCCCACCCTGCGTTGGTATCTTGCTGGAGGGCTGAGGTGGCCGTGCCTGGATCTCACCTGCATCATTCATTGGGTGGCCTGTTCCATTGTCCTCAGCTATCCCCAAAGCGTCGGCGCAGCCCGAAAGAGAAGATGGGGACTTACAGGACTGAGGATAGAGAATCCACCCTGTCAAAAGGGGATGGAGGGGGAGGCAGCGTTAGGTGGTCCTTCATCCACCTATGACAGGGGTGCAGCCCTTAGGCACTGCCTATAGGGCTAACTGATATAACACAGGTAACTCTTCCTTTATGCCTGCTGCCTGGCATTGAGTGCCGCTAACCTCTATGCTGGTGTCTATGCGTTGTTCTTCGTCTCCTGCTGAAACCCCTGCAGGCAAATGGTTATTCCTGCGGCTGCGGACTGTGAAACGCCCGGCGCCTCCCATGAGATAAATGTCATTCTCAGGTTTATACATCATAGAGAAAACATTTCATCAAGAACTGAGATCATAAAGGACCTTCATCTCCTCCAATATCTGCTGCAGAGTATTCTAGAAGATCGCAAATATGGCAATCATCTACCCAACCCAACAGGTTACCCAACTACAAACTACTCCGACCGCACAGAACAATCACCCCCCGAGGGGGAAACCGAAGAAGTCACCCATAAAGGCAGTAATAACACAAGACATCCATCACCACCCGTATAGTCTAATGGATCATCTATCATCTATCCCCTATCTCATATCTATCTGTCCATGTGTGTGACACGCACATGCAGCAGAGATGTGTGCAGTGTGTTTTTATACATGCACTAGCTTACCAGTCGCGCGTTGCTGCGAAGACAGACATACATACATTCGTTTTTATATATATAGATAACAACCAATCACAGCGCAGCTTTCATGTTACCTCAGTATAATATATAACAACCAATCACAGCGAAGCTTTCATGTTACCTCAGTATAATATATAACAACCAATCACAGCGCAGCTTTCATGTTACCTCAGCAGTATAATATATAACAACCAATCACAGCACAGCTTTCATGTTACCTCAGTATAATATATAACAACCAATCACAGCGCAGCTTTCATGTTACCTCAGCAGTATAATATATAACAACCAATCACAGCACAGCTTTCATGTTACCTCAGCAGTATAAGAAATAGCAACCAATCACAGCACAGCTTTCATGTTACCCCAGCTTTATAATACACTAGCTGATATACCCGGCTTCGTCCGAGTTAATTTGGTACTGGTGTTTATCTGGTGTTCACATGAAAAATCTTATGAAGTCGTGGTTACTTTAGAGATACCGGAAAAACATATGTTCACCATTTTGCATAGTTCTCTGCATTACCCAGGAAACACCACGGGGAGGTAACCATGCGACGTTTCCTTTATATAAAATGACATCAGGAAGTGAGAGAATTAGATTCCGTATGTAAAATTTGGACGCTAATTCTTTTGCGCTTAAAATTGAATAATCGAGTTGGGACCTATTAACTTTTCCTATTTATGACATAATCAATGCCCGTGCCAAATTTTACATTTCTATGACTTTGGGAAGTGAGAGAATTAGATTCTGTACGTAAAATTTGGGCGCTAAATTGTTTGCGCTTAGAACAAAATAATCGAGTTGGGACCCATTAACTTTTCCTATTTATGACATAATCAATGCTCGTGCCAAATTTCATGCTTCTACGACATCGGGAAGTGAGAGAATTAGTGGCAATGATGGAAATCAAACGATCTACGTGGGGGCGTAAGTGTCGACGACGCTCACATGTGCACCATTATCATAGGATAGTTGTATTATGCCTATAATCTTCCCAGGAGTGTACTCAACAACTTCCCAAAGTTTCGTGGCGATCGGATGAATGGTGTAGTAGCGCATAAAGGACAAACAAACAGACAGACAGAGAGACAGACAGACACGCATACATTCAATTTTATATATATACTAGCGTACCCGTCGCGTGTTACTGCGAAGACAGACATACATACATACATTCGTTTTTATATATCTAGATAACAACCAATCACAGCGCAACTTTTATTCTGCCTCAGCAATATAAAAAATAGCAACCAATCACAGCGCAGCATTCGTTTTACTTCAGCGGTATAATATATAGCAACCAATCACAGCACAGCTTTCATGTTACCTTAGCAGTATAATATATAACAACCAATCACAGCGCAGCTTTCATGTTACCTCAGTGTAATATATAACAACCAATCACAGCACAGCTTTCATGAACCCTGAGTAGTATAAGAAGTATCAACCAATCACAGCACAGCTTTCATGTTGCCTCAGCATTCTCAATATCCAGCAATTGTCCTGTGATACGTTTGGCGGATGCATCATTTTGTAGTTGAACACGCATCCCGTCGCTCGTAATGCCTTTTGCTTTCGTGCTTGAGATGGAAATCAAACGATCTTTGTCTGGGGGGCATAACTGTTGACGATGCTCGCACGGCGCCACCTATCGTAGGATAGTTGTACTATGCCAGTAATCTTCCCAGGAGTGTACTCAGCAACTTCCCAAAGTTTCATGGCGATTGGATGAATGGTGTAGTAATGCATAAAGGACAGACAGACATTCATTTTTATATATATAGATGACATCAGGAAGTGAGAGAATTAGATTCCGTACATAAAATTTGGACGCTAATTTTTTGGCGCTTAGAATTGAATAATCGAGTTGGGACCCATAAGCTTTTCCTATTTATGACATAATCAATGCTTGTGCCAAATTTCAAGTTTCTATGACATTGGGAAGTGAGAGAATTAGATGCCGTACGTAAAATTTGGACGCAAATTCTTTTGCGCTTAAAATTAAATAATCGGGTTGGGACCCATTAGCTTTTCCTATTTATGACATAATCGATGCCGTGCCAAATTTCACGTTTCTATGACATTGGGAAGTGAGAAAATTAGATTCCGTATGTAAAATTTGGACGCTAATTCTTTGGCGCTTACAATTGAATAATCGAATTGGGACCCTTTAACTTGTCCTATTTATGATATAATCAATGCTCGTGCCAAATTTCAAGTTTCTATGACATTGGGAAGTGAGAGAATTAGATTCTGTACATAAAATTTAGATGCTAATTCTTTGGCACTTAGAATTGAATACTCAGGTTGGGACTCATTAAATTTTCCTATTTATGATATAATCAATGCTCGTGCCATATTACATCGGGAAGTGAGAGAATTAGATTCCGTACGTAAAATTTGGATGCTAATTTTTTTGCGCTTAGATTTGAAAAATGGAGTTGGGACCAATTAACTTTTCCTATTTATGACATAATCAATGCTCCTGCCAAATTTCAAGTTTCTATGACATTGGGAAGTGAGAGAATTAGATTCCGTACGTACAATTTGGACGCTAATTCTTTGGCGCTTAGAATTAAATAATCAAGTTGGGACCCATTAACTTTTCCTATTTATGACATAATCAATGCTCCTGCCAAATTTCATGTTTCTATGACATTGGGAAGTGAGAGAATTAGATTCCGTACTTAAAATTTGGACGCTAATTCGTTGGCGCTTAGAATTGAAAAATGGAGTTACGACCCATTACCTTTTCTTATTTATGACATAATCAATGATCGTGCCAAATTTCAAGTTTCTATGACATTGGGAAGTGAGAGAATTAGTGGCAATGATGGAAATCGAACGATCTACGTGGGGGGGCGTAAGTGTCGACGACGCTCGCCCGCACGCCATTTATCATAGGATAGTTGTACTATGCCAGTAATCTTCCCAGGAGTGTACTCAGCAACTTCCCAAAGTTTCATGGCGATCGGATGAATGGTGTAGTAGCGCATAAAGGACAGACAGACAGACAGACAGACACACAGACAGACATACATTCAATTTTATATATATAGACTAGCTTAGCCGTTGCGCGTTGCTGCGAAAACAGACATACATACATACATTCGTTTTTATATAGCTAGATAACAACCAATCACAGCGCAGCTTTCATGTTACCTCAGTGGTATAATAAATAACAACCAATCACAGCGCAGCTTTCATGTTACCTCAGTATAATATATAACAACCAATCACAGCGCAGCTTTCATGTTACCTCAGCGGTATAATATATAACAACCAATCACAGCACAGCTTTCATGTTACCTCAGTATAATATATAACAACCAATCACAGCACAGCTTTCATGTTACCTCAGTATAATATATAACAACCAATCACAGCGCAGCTTTCATGTTACCTCAGCATTCTCAATATCCAGCAATGGTTTAGTGATACGTTCGGCGGATGCATCATCTTGTAGTTGAACACGCCTCCCGTTGCTCCTAATGCCTTTTGCTTTCGTGCTTGAGATGGAAATCAAACGATCTTTGTCTGGGGGGCATAACTGTTGACGATGCTCGCACGGCGCCATTTATCGTAGGATAGTTGTACTATGCCAGTAATCTTCCCAGGAGTGTACTCAACAACTTCCCAAAGTGTCATGGCGATTGGGTGAATGGTGTAGTAGCGCAAAAAGGACAAACAGACACACAGACAGACATACATTCCGTTTTATTTATAGATGACATCAGGAAGTGAGAGAATTACATTCCGTACGTAAAATTTAGACGCTAATTTTTTTGCGCTTAGAATTGAATAATCGAGTTGGGAACCATTAACTTTTCCTATTTATGACATAATCAATGCTCGTTCCAAATTTCATGTTTCTATGACACCGGGAAGTGAGAGAATTAGTGGCAATGATGGAAATCGAACGATCTACGTGGGGGGCGTAACTGTCGACGACGCTCGCACGCGCGCCATTTATCGTAGGATAGTTGCACTATTGCCAGTAATCTTCCCAGGAGTGTACTCAACAACTTCCCAAAGTTTCATGGCGTTTAGATGAATGGTGTAGTAATGCATAAAGGACAAACAGACAGACAGATATCTATTAGAGATGAGCGAACGTGTTTGGCTCCGCCCCTTTTCGCCCGAACACCGAACTTTGCGAGCAATTCCGTGCTCGGGCGAAAAAAGTTCGGGGGTCGCCGTGGCAGCGCGGGGGGGTGCGGCGGGGAGTGGGGGGGAGAGGGAGAGAGAGAGGGCTCCCCCCTGTTCCCCGCTGCTGCCGCCCGCACCGCCGCGCCTCTCCCCGCCCCCCGGCGCCCCCCGAATCTTTACGCGCGGACACTGAAGTCCTCGGTAAAGCCGGTGTCCGGGTGCGTAAGTGTTCGTTAAGAACACGTTCGCTCATCTCTAATATCTATATATATAAAGACGAAAGCCCTCACTGACTCACTCACTGACTTACTCACTGACTGACTGACTCGCCAAAAGTTCTCCAAACTTCCCGATGTCGTAGAAACATGAAACTTGGCATGAGCATAGATTATCTCCAAAATAGGAAAAGTAATTGGGTCCCAACTCGATTATTCAATTCTAGTGCAAAAGAATTAGCGTAGAATTTTACGTACGTAATCTAAATCTGTCACTTTCCAATGTCATAGAAACTTAAAATTTGGCACGAGCATTGATTATGACATAAATAGGAAAAGCTAATGGGTCCCAACTCCATTATTCAATTCTATGCGCAAAAGAATTAGCGTCCAAATTTTACGTACAGAATGTAATTTTCTCACTTTCCGGTGTCATAGAAACGTGAAATTTGGCAGGAGCATTGATTATGTCATAAATAGGAAAAGTTAATGGGTCCCAACTCGATTATTCAATTATAAGTGCAAAAGTATTAGTGTCCAAATTTTACGTATGGAATCTAATTCTCTCACTTCCTGATGTCATTTTATATGAAGGAAACGTCGCATGGTTACCTCCACATGGTGTTTCCTGGGTAACGCAGAGAACTATGCAAAATGGTGAACATATGTTTTTCCGGTATCTCTAAAGTAACCACGACTTCATAAGACTTTCCACGTGAACAACAGATGAACACCAGTACCAAATTAACTCGGGCGAAGCCGGGTATATCAGCTAGTCTATATATATATATATATATATAGAGAGAGAGAGGACATCAGGAAGTGAGAGAATTAGATTCTGTAGGTAAAATTTGGACGCTAATTCTTTTGCGTTTAGAATTGAATAATCAAATGACATGCGCATGTAGGCAAAGACGGTAGTATTCATCACAAGTCCTTAACGAGCAGGTCCTAAACCCTCAGACTTGTGCTTACAACTCCAATCCCTATCACTATATTATATTAGTAAGTGGCACACTGGGCCACCAGAAACACTGGTACTATCATTTCCTAATTACTAGTATAATTTTATACAGGAGATGCCCAGGTTATACCAGCATGCTCCATATCACTATATACAGGAGTTGTATAACTGATACCAGCTATTCATATATAATTATATACAGGAGATCCCCAGGTTATACCAGCATGCTCCATATCACTATATACAGATGTATAACTTATACCAGCTGTACATATATAATTATATACAGGAGATACCCAGGTTATACCAGCATGCTCCATATCACTGTATACAGGAGATGTATAACTTATACCAGCTGTACATATATAATTATATACAGGAGATCCCCAGGTTATACCAGCATGCTCCATATCACTATATACAGGAGTTGTATAACTGATACCAGCTATTCATATATAATTATATACAGGAGATCCCCAGGTTATACCAGCATGCTCCATATCACTATATACAGGAGTTGCATAACTGATAGCAGCTGTTCATATATAATTATATACAGGAGATCCCCAGGTTATACCAGCATGCTCCATATCACTATATACAGGAGTTGCATAACTTATACCAGCTGTACATATATAATTATATACAGGAGATCCCCAGGTTATACCAGCATGCTCCATATCACTATATACAGGAGATGTATAACTGATACCAGCTGTACATATATAATTATATATAGGAGATCCCTAGGTTATACCAGCATGCTCCATATCACTATATACAGGAGATGTATAACTTATACCAGCTGTACATATATAATTATATACAGGAGATCCCCAGGTTATACCAGCATGCTCCATATCACTATATAGAGGAGATGTATAACTTATACCAGCTGTACATATATAATTATATAGGGAGATACCCAGGTTATACCAGCATGCTCCATATCACTATATACAGGATGTATAACTGATACCAGCTGTACATATATAATTATATATAGGAGATCCCCAGGTTATACCAGCATGCTCCGTATCACTATATACAGGATGTGTAACTGATACCAGCTGTACATATATAATTATATAGAGGAGATCCCCAGGTTATTCCAGCATGCGCCATATCACTATATACAGGATGTATAACTTATACCAGCTGTACATACATAATTATGTACTGGAGATCCCCAGGTGATACCAGCATGCTCCAAATCACTATATACAGGAGATGTATAACTTATACCAGCCGTACATTAATCATGATACACAGAAGATACCTAGGTTATAGCAGCATGCACCATATCACTATACATAGGAGATGTATAACTTATACCAGCTGTACATATATAATTATATACAGGAGATCCCCAGGTTATACCAGCATGCTCCATATCACTATATACAGGAGATGTATAACTTATACCAGCTGTACATATATAATTATATACAGGACATCCCCAGGTTATACCAGCATGCTCCATATGACTATATACAGGTTGTATAACTTATACCAGCCGTACATATATAATTATATACAGGAAATACCAAGGTTATACCAGCATGCTCCATATCACTAAATACAGGGAGATGTATGACTTATACCAGCTGTACATATATCATTATATACAGGAGATACCCAGGTTATACCAGCATGCTCCATATCACAATATACAGGATGTATAACTTATACCAGCTGTACATATATAATTATATACAGGAGATACTCAGGTTATACCAGCATGCTCCATATCACCATATACAGGAGATGTATAACTTATACCAGCTGTACATATATAATTATATACAGGAGATCCCCAGGTTATACCAGCATGCTCCATATGACAATATACAGGATGTATAACTTATACCAGCTGTACATATATAATTATATACAGGAGATACCCAGGTTATACCAGCATGGTCCATATCACTATATACAGGATGTATAACTTATACCAGCTGTACATATATAATTATATACAGGAGATCCCCAGGTTATACCAGCATGGTCCATATCACTATATACAGGAGATGTATCACTTATACCAGCTGTACATATATAATTATATACAGGAGATACCCAGGTTATACCAGCATGCTCCATATCACTATTTACAGGAGAAGTATAACTTACACCAATAGTACATATATAATTATATACAGGACATCCCCAGGTTATACCAGCATGCTCCATATCACTATATACAGGAGGCTGTATAACATATGCCAGCTGTACATATATTATTATATACAGGAGAACCCCAAGGTTATACCAGCATGCTCCATATCACTATATACAGGGAGATGGATGACTTATACCAGCTATTCATATATAATTATATACAGGAGATACCCAGGTTATACCAGCATGCTCTATAACACTATATACAGGGGGATGTATAACGTATGCCAGCTGTACATATATCATTATATACAGGAGATACCCAGGTTATACCAGCATGCTCCATATCACTATATACAGGAGATGTATAACTTATACCAGCTGTACATAAATAATTGTATACAGGAGATCCCCAGGTTATACCAGCATGCTCCATATCACTTTATACAGGGGATGTATAACTTATACCGGCTATACATATATAATTATATACAGGAGATCCCCAGGTTATACCAGCATGCTCCATATCACTATATACAGGAGATGTATAACTGATACCAGCTGTACATATATAAGTATATATAGGAGATCCCCAGATTATACCAGCATGCTCCATATCACTATATACAGGATGTATATCTGATACCAGCTGTACATATATAATTATATAGAGGAGATACCCAGGTTATACCAGCATGCTCCATATCACTATATACAGGAGATGTATAACTTATACCAGCTGTACATATATAATTATATACAGGAGATGCCCAGGTTATACCAGCATGGTCCATATCACTATATACAGGAGATGTATAACTTATAGCAGCTGTACATATATAATCATATACAGTAGATGCCCAGATTATACCAGCATGGTCCATATCACTATATACAGGGGATGTATAACTTATACCAGCTGTACATATATAATTATATACAGGAGATGCCCAGGTTATACCAGCATGGTCCATATCACTATATACAGGGGGATGTATAACGTATGCCAGCTGTAGATATATCATTATATAGAGGAGATACCCAGGTTATACCAGCATGCTCCATATCACTATGTACAGGAGATGTATAACTTATACGAGCCGTACATATATCATGCTATACAGGAGATCCCCAGGTTATACCAGCATGCACCATATCACTATATATAGGAGATGTATAACTTTTGCCAGCTGTACATATATAATTATATACAGGAGATCCCCAGGTTATACCAGCATGGTCCATATCACTATATACAGGGAGATGCATCACTTATACCAGCTGTACATATAATTATATATAGGAGATACCCAGGTTATACCAGCATACTCCATATCTCTATATACAGGGGAAGTATAACTTAAACCAGCTGTACATATATGATTATATACAGGAGATGCCCAGGTTATACCAGCATGGTCCATATCACTATATACAGGAGATGTATAACTTATACCAGCTGTACATATATAATCATATACAGTAGATGCCCAGATTATACCAGCATGGTCCATATCACTATATACAGGGAGATGCATCACTTATACCAGCTGTACATAAAATTATATACAGGAGATACCCAGGTTATACCAGCATGCTCTATATCACTATTTGCAGAAAAAGTATCTTATACCAATACTACATATATAATTATATAAGGAGATCCCCAGGTTATACCAGCATGCTCCATATCACTATATACAGGTGGATGTATAACATATGCCAGCTGTACATATATCATTATATACAGGAGATACCTCGGTTATACCAGCATGCGCCTTATCACTGTATACAGGAGATGTATAACTTATACCAGCTGTACATATATAATTATATACAGGAGATACCCAGGTTATACCAGCATGCTCCATATCACTATATACAGGATGTATAACATACCAGCTGTTCATATATAATTATATACAGGAGATACCCAGGTTATACCAGAATGCTCTATATCACTATATACAGGAGACATATAACCTATACCAGCTGTACTTATAGAATTATATATAGGAGATACCCAGGTTATACTAGCATGCTCCATATCACTATATACAGGGGATGCATAACTTATACCTGCTGTACATATATAATCATATACAGTATATACCTAGGTTATACCAGCACGCTCCATATCACTATATACAGGAGATGTGTAATGTATACCAGCAGTACATATATAATTGTATACATGAGATCCCCAGGTTATACCAGCATGCTCCATATCACTATATACAGGGGATGTATAACTTATACCAGTGGTACATATATAATTGTATACATGAGATCCCTAGGTTATACCACCATGCTCCATATCACTATATACAGGGAGATGCATCACTTATACCAGCTGTACATATATAATTATATACAGGAGATACCCAGGTTACACCAGCATGCTCCATATCACTATATACAGGAGATGTATAACTTATACCAGCCGTACATATATAATTATATACAGGAGATCCCCAGGTTATACCAGCATGCTCCATATCACTTTATACAGGGAGATGTATAACTTATACTAGCTGTACATATATCATTATATACAGGAGATCCCCAGGTTATACCAGCATGCTCCATATCACTATATACAGGAGATCTATAACTTATACCAGCTGTACATATATAATTATATACAGGAGATACCCAGGTTATACCAGCATGCTCCATATCACTATATACAGGAGATGTATCACTTATACCAGCCGTACATATATAATTATATACAGGAGATACCCAGGTTATACCAGCATGCTCCATATCACTATATACAGGAGATACCCAGGTTATACCAGCTGTACATATATAATTATATACAGGAGATACTCAGGTTATACCAGCATGCTCCATATCACTATATACAGGAGATGTATAACTTATACCAGCTGTACATATATAATTATATACAGGATATACCTAGGTTATACCAGCATGCTCCATATCACTATATACAGGAGATGTATAATGTATACCAGCAGTACATATATAAATTATATACAGGATATACCCAGGTTATACCAGCATGCTTCATATCACTATATACAGGGAGATGTATAACTTATACCAGCTGTACATATATAATTATATACCGGAGATCCCCAGGTTATACCAGCATGCTCCATATCACTATATACAGGATGTATAACTTATACCAGCTGTACATATATAATTATATACGGGTCATTCCATGTCATCTGGACCAGGGGTTCCCACTCAACCATCTCCAATTTTGCTGAACATTTCCATGGATGTACATATATGTGTGACAGGAGGTTCTGTACAGTGTTAGCGCCAGATATCATATCCCCGAAGCACCGCAGCCGTTAGCATGGAGCTCCCACCGACCGCACCGCAACAGCACAGATTGGGCAAAGTCTGACATGTGGGAGTCTGAGATGTAACATCCGAGCGCTGGCGCAGGGCAAGACAAGTTACTATCAGCCCACAACAATACG
Source organism: Eleutherodactylus coqui (assembly GCF_035609145.1). Classification (NCBI taxonomy): domain Eukaryota; kingdom Metazoa; phylum Chordata; class Amphibia; order Anura; family Eleutherodactylidae; genus Eleutherodactylus; species Eleutherodactylus coqui. The sequence continues at coordinate 535,881,055 of NC_089837.1, read as the reverse complement.
GGGGTCACAATGTAACCTGCAAGGGGCTTCAGAGTTACATCGTGTAACGTGCAACTAAAATCCAGTGCCGCGCCGCGCCGTTACAGGGCGATGATCATGTGTGGGAGCAATCTGGTATCCATCCCTAATAACGGATCATACTGGGACTGGTTTATGGATTGTAGTCATTGTTGTGGTATCGCCAGTCGTCAGTTTTAAGTACCTCGTCCGTTTTTAGGTTTCTTTCAACTAAAGTGCAATTTTCCTTATCTCTTCATGTGAAGCGTCCGGCCCGAGCCGAACACCTACAGCCATACACATGTCACCCGAACACCTACAGCCGTACAGATGTCACCCGAACACATACAGCCGTACACATGTCACCCGAACACATACGGCTGTACACATGTCACCCGAACACATACAGCCATATACATGTCACCCGAACACATACAGCCATATACATGTCACCCGAACACATACAGCCGTACACATGTCACCCGAACACCTTCAGCCGTACACATGTCACCCGAACACATACAGCCGTACGCATGTAACCCGAACACCTACAGCCGTACACATGTCACCCGAACACCTACAGCCGTACACATGTCACCCGAACACCTACAGCCGTACACATGTCACCCGAACACATACAGCCGTACACATGTCACCTGAATGCATGTAGCCATACACATGTCACCCGAACACCTACAGCCGTACACATGTCACCCGAACACATGCAGCCGTACACATGTCACCCGAACACATGCAGCCGTACACATGTTACCTGAACACATACAGCCATACACGTCACCCGAACACATACAGCTGTACACATGTCACCTGTACACATACAGCCGTACACATGTCACCTGAACACATACAGCCGTACACATGTCACCTGAACACATACAGCCGTACACGTCACCCGAACACATACAGCCGTACACATGTCACCTGTACACATACAGCCACACTTATGTCACCTGAACACTGTAGTAGTGCAGTATACAGAAGGGCCTGTAGAGGGCTGGAGACAGGACTTCTGGTGCGAGGGTTAACACAAAGGGGTGGAGCAGGAACTAGAAAAGGGCCAGTTCCTGCCGGAATCAAGTTAGAGAGGACCAGCACAGCAGAGCTGAGGTGCTGCAGGCTGGTGGCCTAGCAGAGGCCAGAGTCCGACAGGGGCGACAACCCTGGACTCACACCCAAGTGGGGTGCATATGGATGATATTGCTGTGTTTTATGATTGTGGTGATGGCAAATAATGGCTGGCAGGAGCCAGATGAAGAAATCCACATCTCCTGAGCAGTTTCTACACATGTGGTGCGCCATTTTCATGTGCAAGAAGTCGGTGATCCGCAGGCAAGTGCATCCCACATGCTACATATGGTGGAGGATGCGCTGGCAAGATCTGGAGTGGTGCACAAAGCTGTAGGAGCTACACATGGATGTCTGCTGGGAGCAGTGCTGCGGTTAAAGGGCCAGGAGGCCGAGTGTGTGATTGCTGCTCTATGCAGAGTTTAAAGGGCCAGGAGGCCGAAGCTGCGGTTAAAGGGCCAGGTGGCCGAAGTTTGTGGTTGCTGGGGGAGCAACAGAGGACCAGGCAGAAGAAGTCTGCGAGGCAAGTTGGTGAACTTGTTTGTTTATTGTGGACTGTACAGTCAAGATGGCGGGCGGTGCAGGAGGCAACCAGAAAGCGCCATGCTGGGGGTGTTTACAGATGGACTTATGTATGTTCGGATGTCCAGTGGCATAGTGGCCAGTAAAACCCCACTGGTCTGTGTTGGAGGCTAACTGCAGAGCTTTGGGGGCACAACAGGAGGTGTCCCCGCCAAAGGACTGTAACAGAGATCTGGAGAAGAATCCATGAAGTGGTGAGGCCACTAAGCAGACTGTGGGTTCTGGGCAGTATGGGCTTGAAAGTGAAAAGATTGATGCAAATATGGTTAAAATGCTGCATAACAGAGTGTTTTCCTTGCAGGAGAGAACTGAGAAAACTGTAGTGTCTGCACTGGGTGCAAAAAAGTCCAAAAACCGTACGGTACATAATGTGTGGCATGATACGTTTTCTGTGCACGATGATACCATGAAAGCCGCACAGTGTGCACGGACATTTAAGGAAGATTTGTCTGAGAACTGTGTTGCTGAGCGGGTGGGGCAAGAAAAGTCCATTAACCCTGAAATGTCATGTGAGGCGGATAGTGGGATGTATTCTGTGCCTAATATGTGTAGATATGTTTCCCAAATGAAGTCAGGATGTGAACAGGGTGCAATGAGGGGTGCAGCCAACGCCCATGTGGGAGCCAGTGCAAGTATACCTCTAGTGAGAGGGGGAAGTAATAGTGAAGATAGTGTCTGTAGGACTAGAAATTCTGGAGTCAGTAGTAGTATGGCTTTAGAGAGAGAAAAGATAGATGGTACTAAAATCGGCAAAAAAGAGAAAAAAGAAGAAAAAGGCTGCTGCTAGTGAGACAAGTGAGGTTATCAGTGCAGATCCTGAGGTCCAGGGTGAGACCGCAAGAGTGCGCTTGGTTATACTTCAGGAGGGATTTGCACCAATGCAAGCTTATATAAAGTCTCTGGGGGAAGCATTGCAAACTGCTAATAGAAATTATGAAGTTCAGTTACAGAAAGAAAGGACTATCTTGTGTCTGCTTGGAGAAGAGGCCAAGAGGCAAAGGCTGTTAGCAGAGAAACAGACAGATAGATTCCTAGAAGAAAAGGAAAGTATTCTCCAAGAAGCTGAGCAGCTGAAAGCACAGAATGCAGCGCTCTTAAAGGAGAATGAGCATCTTAAGAGATTGGCTAAGGAGGAAGCTGATCACCGGGTGTTGCTGGCACAGAAGAATGGTCAGTGTGAACAGAGCTTAGAAGAGATGAGAAGTGAGAAAAAGAAGTATGACAGATATCTTTCAACAGCCCATGAAGAGATACAAGACCTCAGAGATGTAGCTAGAGATGAGGCTGATCGCAGAGTATGTCTGGAGGCACAATCTGTGCAGTGTGAACAGGACTGTAAGAAACTACAAATGAAAACCCAAGAGTTGGAGATGATGTGTTGCGAGTTAGAAAGAGCTTCTACAGATGCATGTAATCAAACTACAGGTTTGCAGAATCAGGTTGCAGAGTTGAAAATGCTGTTAGCAAAGAAAAATGGTGACTTGGAGTGCAAGTCAGCTCAAGGAAAAGCTAGAAATGGAGAAAGCTGCTTGCAGTCAGGCAGAGAAGCAAGCAGAGATCTTGAAAGACAGACTGGGGTACAAGGAAAACCAGGAAGTGTTCTATGAAACACTGGTGTCCCAGCTACAGATGAGCTTGGATGAGAAAGCTGAAGTACATGGAATCGAGATCCAGGAGCTGGAACGGAGTCATGCTGCAGTTGTGGGGGAACTGTCCAAGCAGTTGGGGAAAACTGAAAAAGTGAAAGAAACATGGAAAAGTGAATGTGCTGAGCTGACCCAAAAGGTGAAGGGGATGTTGGAAGACAAGTGTGCATATGAATGCAAGAGAAATACAGTAGATATGCAGCTTCAAGAGCTACAAGTAAAAGTCACTGAAGGTGACAGAAGGCAGACAGCATTGTCTGAGCAGGTGAGCAGGCTGCAGGTGAAGCTGGAAGCTCAGAGTGAAGAGTTCCAGAAGTTACTGCAAGAAAAGACGCAGCAGAGGCTTGGTCTCAGTGCAGACCTGAAGACTATGCAAGACGAGAGAAATGTGTTCCTCAAGCAGTTAGAGGAAGATGCAGAAACTAAGAGAAATCTGTCAGAGCAGATTGCAACACTTCAGGCGCAGGTGTCAGAGATGGAAGAGAAACTCTATGAGAACCCTGCTTGCTGGGTCTCTGCTGAAGAGTAAGACAGTGAAATCCTAGAAGTGGAAGCAATAAATCAGCTGTTTGTTCTTCAAACTGATGTCTATGATGAACTTGAGAAGTTTACAGTGAGTCTTCAGAAGGAAGTAGAAGACATTAGTGTGGAGCTTGGTCAAAAATGTCAGATGGTGTCCAACTGGGAGAAGAAACAAAAGATGTGTGAACAGTGGCTTACTGAGGGGAAGTCGGAAGTTGGAAAATAATGGGTTAACAAGCGGGTGAGCACTGAAATGCAAGACTGGATTAGCGCCAAGACAGATGCTGAGAAGAGAACCCTGATACGAGAAAAGCTAAAAGGTGTGTTCCAACGACCAGTAGAAGGTGGAGACCCTATTAGAGAATAATAGGAAAGAGACTGAAGCTCTAACCTTGACGCGCACCCTGAAGGTGGGGTCAGAAGAAAAAGTGGTGGTTCAAAAGTCCGCTAAGAAGTTAAGTGCAAAGGTGAAGCTCTGGGAGTCAAAAGGTCATATTGCTGACAAAAGGTTCAGAGACTAGAGAGGTCCAGGGCCCAGTTCAGACAAGTGAAAAGAGAGAAGACCCTGTTAAATTCTAAAAAGGAGATAAAAATTGGGAAAGTCATTGAGAAAGTGAGAGCTGAGCTACAGATGGAGGTGAACAATCCTCTGAAGTTCGGGTGACCAAAGAGAAGGCAGAAGGTGAAACTGCTGAAGCAGAGAAGGCCACGAAGGTAGAAGAGACTGGGGAAAGGGCCTCAGAAATTACTCCGGTCCTGGATAAGGAAGTTGTGCAAATGAATGAGAGTGTCTCTGTGATAGAGGGCACACAGACGGAAGTAAGGGCACATGCCGCTACTGAAGGGCAGACTGAAGAAATGGGTCTTGTAAAAGAAGTTGCAGAGCTGATGGCTAGGCAAGGGCCAGTTAACAATCAGACTGAAGAGAAGATAGTTAAGAGCATGCAGAAAAGTGAAAATGTTGTTAGAGTTTCGGAACATGAAGAAAGTGGCAGTGATAGTCCCACATAGAGACCCCTGAGCCTGGAGTTTCGACCCTGGAGGGCCAAAAAGAAAGTGTGATACAGCCTATGGCCTATATCAAAAGGTGGGTATGTAGTAGTGCAGTACACAAAAGGGCCTGTAGAGGGCTGCAGACAGGACTTCTGGTGTGAGGGTTAACACAAAGGGGTGGAGCAGGAACTAGAAAAGGGCCAGTTCCTGCCGGAATCAGGTTAGAGAGAGAGGACCAGTGCAGCAGAGCTCAGGCCCCCTGCTTGCTACAACACATACAGCCGTGCGCATGCAGCCAAGGCAAAGCACTGAACTGGTTTCAGGAGTCTGAATTTGAGGGTCAGAAATTGATTAGTCACCAACCAGGATTGAATCTTGCTGAGCGTTCCCAGACCTGCTGCACCACTAAGATTTATCTTTGACAAGTTAAAACATTTGCAAAAATTGTGTTGTAATCCAATTCGCAATTAGGAGATATAGATAGATAGATAGATAGATAGATAGATAAATGGATAGATAGACAGATAGATAGATAAATGGATAGATACGAGAGAGATAGATAGATAGATAGATAGGAGATAGATAGATAGGGGATGGATAGATAGATAGGAGATGGATAGATAGATAAATGGATATATACAAGATAGATAGGAGATAGATGGATAGATAGATAGATAGATAGATAGGGGATGGATAGATAGATAGAAGATGGATAGATAGATAAATGGATAGATACGAGAAAGATAGGAGATGGATAGATAGGAGATAAATGGATAGATGGATGGCTAGATAGATGGCTAGATAGATGGATAGATAGGGGATAGATAGGAGATAGATAGGAGATAGATAGGAGATGGATAGATAGATGGATAGATAGATAGGAGATGGATAGATAGGAGATAGATGGATAGATGGATGGCTAGATAGATAGATAGGAGATGGATAGATAGGAGATGGATAGATAGGTGATGGATAGATAGATAGGAGATGGATAGATAGGAGATGGATAGATAGGTGATGGATAGATAGATAGGAGATGGATGGATAGGAGATAGATGGATAGATAGGAGATAGATGGAAAGATGGATGGCTAGATGGATAGATAGATGGATAGATAGGGGATAGATAGGAGATAGATAGGAGATGGATGGATAGATAGATAGATAGGGGATGGATAGATAGGAGATAGATGGATGGCTAGATAGATAGATAGATAGATAGGAGATGGATAGATAGGTGATGGATAGATAGATAGGAGATGGATAGATAGATAGATGGATAGGAGATGGATAGATAGGTGATGGATAGATAGATAGGAGATGGATAGATAGGAGATAGATGGATAGATGGATGGCTAGATAGATAGATAGATAGATAGGAGATGGATAGATAGGTGATGGATAGATAGATAGGAGATAGATGGATAGATGGATGGCTAGATAGATAGATAGATGGATAGATGGATGGATAGATAGGAGATAGATAGGAGATGGATAGATAGGAGATAGATAGGAGATGGATAGATAGGAGATGGATAGATAGGAGATAGATAGTTAGATAGATAGATGTATAGATAGGAGATAGATAGATAGATGTATAGATAGGAGATAGATAGATAGATGGGAGATAGATAGGAGATAGATAGATGGGAGATAGATAGGAGATAGATAGATGGATAGATAGGAGATAGATAGGAGATGGATGGATGGATAGATAGATAGATAGGGGATGGATAGATAGATAGGAGATGGATAGATAGGTGATAGATGTATAGATAGGAGATGGATAGAAAGGAGATGGATAGATAGATAGATAGATGGGAGATAGATAGGAGGTAGGTAGATAGATGGGAGATAGATAGGAGATAGATACATAGATAGGAGAGATACATAGGAGATAGATGGGAGAGAGATAGATGGGAGATAAATAGATAGATAGATAGATAGGAGCTAGATAGATAGGAGCTAGATGGATAGGAGATAGATGGATAGATGTATAGATAGGAGAGAGATAGATGGATAGAGAGATAGATAGAGAGATAATAGATAGATGTATGTATAGATAGAGAGAGATAGATAGATAGGAGATAGATAGGAGATAGATAGATGGATAGGAGATAGATAGGAGATAGATAGATAGGAGATGGATAGATAGATAGATGGATAGATAGGAGATAGATAGGAGATAGATAGATAGGAGATAGATAGGAGATAGATAGATAGGAGATAGATAGGTGGATAGGAGATAGATAGGAGATAGATAGATAGGAGATGGATAGATAGATGGATAGATAGGAGATAGATAGGAGATAGATAGATAGATAGATAGGAGATGGATAGATAGGAGATGAATAGATAGATAGATAGGAGATGGATAGATAGGAGATGAATAGATAGATAGAGAGATAGATACATAGGAGAGAGATAGATAGGAGATAGATAGATAGGTATATAGATAGATAGGAGATAGATACATAGGAGAGAGATAGCTAGATAGGTATATAGATAGATAGATTGGAGATAGATAGATAGATGGGAGATAGATAGGAGATAGATAGATAGAGAGGAGATGGATAGATAGATGATAGATAGATAGATAGGAGATAGATAGGAGATAGATAGATAGGTATATAGATAGATAGGAGATAGATACATAGGAGAGAGATAGCTAGATAGGTATATAGATAGATAGATTGGAGATAGATAGATAGATGGGAGATAGATAGGAGATAGATAGGTATATAGATAGATAGTTGGGAGATAGATAGGAGATAGGAGATAGATAGATAGAGAGGAGATGGATAGATAGATGATAGATAGATAGGATATAGATAGATAGAGAGGAGATGGATAGATAGATGATAAATAGGATATAGATAGATAGATAGATAGGAGATGGATAGATGATAGATAGATATATAGATAGATAGATGGGAGATAGATGGGAGATAGATAGGAGATAGATAGATAGATAGATGGGAGATAGATAGATAGGAGATGGATAGATGATAGATAGATAGATAGATAGATGGGAGATAGATGGGAGATAGATAGATAGATAGATAGATGGGAGATAGATAGATAGATAGATGGGAGATAGATAGATAGATAGATGGGAGATAGATAGATAGATAGATAGATAGAGAGGAGATGGATAGATAGATGATAGATAGATAGGATATAGATAGATAGAGATGGATAGATAGATGATAAATAGGATATAGATAGATAGGAGATGGATAGATGATAGATAGATAGGATATAGATAGATAGATAGGAGATAGATAGATAGATAGATAGATGGGAGATAGATAGGAGATAGATAGATGGGAGATAGATGGGAGATAGATAGATGGGAGATAGATAGATAGGAGAGAGATAGATAGGAGATAGATAGGAGATAGATAGATAGATAGATAGGAGAGAGATAGATAGATAGGAGATAGATATGAGATAGAGATAGATAGACAGATATGAGATAGATACATAGATAGGAGAGAGATAGATGGGAAATAGATAGGAGATAGATAGATGGATAGATAGATAGACAAATATGAGATAGATACATAGATAGGAGAGAGATAGATGGGAGATAGATAGGTGATAGATAGATAAATAGATAGATAGATGGGAGATAGATAGAAGATAGATAGATAGGAGATAGATAGATAGGAGATATAGATAGATAGGAGAGATAGATAGATAGGAGATAGATAGATAGATAGATAGGAGATAATAGATAGATGGATAGATAGATAGACAAATATGAGATAGATACATAGATAGGAGAGAGATCGATGGGAGATAGATAGGTGATAGATAGATAAATAGATAGATAGATGGGAGATAGATAGGAGATAGATAGATATGAGATAGATAGGAGATAGATGGATAGATAGATGGATAGAGAGATAGGAGATAATAGATAGATGTATAGATAGGGAGGGAGATAGATAGATAGATAGGAGATAGATAGATAGGAGATAGATAGATAGGAGATAGATAGATAGGAGATAGTTAGATAGATGGGAGATAGATAGGAGATAGATAGATAGGAGATAGATTAGAGATAGATAGATAGATATATATGAGATAGATAGATGGGAGATAGATAGGAGAGAGATAGATGGGAGATAGATAGGAGAGAGATAGATAGGAGATAGATAGATAGGAGATATAGATAGATAGGAGAGATAGATAGATAGGAGATAGATAGATAGATAGGAGATAATAGATAGATGGATAGATAGATAGACAAATATGAGATAGATACATAGATAGGAGAGAGATCGATGGGAGATAGATAGGTGATAGATAGATAAATAGATAGATAGATGGGAGATAGATAGGAGATAGATAGATATGAGATAGATAGGAGATAGATGGATAGGAGATAGATGGATAGATAGATGGATAGAGAGATAGGAGATAATAGATAGATGTATAGATAGGGAGGGAGATAGATAGATAGATAGGAGATAAATGGATAGGAGATAGATAGATAGGAGATAGATAGATAGGAGATAGTTAGATAGATGGGAGATAGATAGGAGATAGATAGATAGGAGATAGATTAGAGATAGATAGATAGATATATATGAGATAGATAGATGGGAGATAGATAGGAGAGAGATAGATGGGAGATAGATAGGAGAGAGATAGATATGAGATAGAGGATAGATAGATAGATGGGAGATAGATGGGAGATAGATAGGAGATAGATAGATAGGAGAGAGATAGACAGGAGATAGATAGATGGGAGATAGATAGAGAGATAGATAGATAGCAGATAGATAGATAGGAGATAGATAGATAGGAGAGAGATAGATAGGAGATAGATAGATAAATAGATATGAGATAGATGGATAGATAGATGTATAGAAAGGAGAGAGATAGATGGATATAGTGATAGATAGGAGATAATAGATAGATGTATAGATAGAGAGATAGATAGATAGGAGATAGTTAGATAGGAGATAGATAGATAGGAGATAGATAGATGGATAGAGAGATAGATAGGAGATAATAGATAGATGTATAGATAGAGATAGATAGATAGGAGATAGATAGATAGATAGGAGATAGATAGATAGATAGATAGATAGGAGATAGATAGATAGATAGATAGGTATGGGATAGTTGGATAGGAGATAGATAGATATGGGATAGTTGGATAGGAGATAGATAGATAGATAGATAGATATGATATAGATAGATAGATAGGAGATAGAGAGATAGGAGAGAGATAGATAGGAGATAGATAGATATATAGATAGGAGATCGATAGATAGATGGATAGGAGATAGATAGATAGATAGGAGATAGTTAGATAGGGGATAGATGGATAGAGAGATAGGAGATAGATAAATAGGAGATAGATAGATAGACAGATAGATTGGAGATAGATGGATAGATGGGAGATAGATAGATAGATAGATAGATAGATAGGAGATAGATAGGAGATAGATAGGAGATAGATAAATAGGAGATAGATAGATAGACAGATAGATTGGAGATAGATGGATAGATGGGAGATAGATAGACAGATAGATAGATAGATAGATAGGAGATAGATAGGAGATAGATAGATGGATAGGAGATAGATAGATAGATAGGAGATAGATTGATAGATGTGAGATAGATTGATAGATGTGAGATAGATTGATAGATGTGAGATAGATTGATAGATAGGAGATAGATTGATAGATAGGAGATAGATTGATAGATGTGAGATAGATTGATAGATGTGAGATAGATAGATAGATGTGAGATAGATAGATAGATAGATAGGAGATAGATTGATAGATGTGAGATAGATTGATAGATGTGAGATAGATTGATAGATGTGAGATAGATTGATAGATAGGAGATAGATTGATAGATAGGAGATAGATTGATAGATGTGAGATAGATAGATAGATGTGAGATAGATAGTTAGATGTGAGATAGATAGATAGATAGATGGGAGATAGATAGGAGATAGATAGATAGGAGATAGATAGGAGATAGATAGATGGGAGATAGATAGATGTGAGATAGATAGATAGGAGATAGATAGGAGATAGATAGATAGATAGATAGATAGGAGATAGATAGATAGGAGATAGATCGATAGATAGATGGGAGATAGATAGATAGATGGGAGATAGATAGATAGATGGATGGGAGATGGATGGATAGATGGGAGATAGATAGATAGATAGATAGGAGATAGATAGATAGGAGATAGATCGATAGATAGATGGGAGATAGATGGGAGATAGATAGATGGGAGATAGATAGATAGATGGATGGGAGATGGATGGATAGATGGGAGATAGATGATAGATGGATAGACAGATAGATAGGAGATAGATAGATAGATGGATAGATGGGAGATAGATAGATAAATAGATAGATGGATAGATGGGAGTGTCCAGTTGACATATCTTATTCCTAATCTCTGACCTGCAGTTTCACCTTCTTGTCTTCTTCCGCGGTCCCCACCGTCTATCGCTGTTGTCTGTTTCTCCGCCGGTATTTATACCTTAGTCGCAGTCAGCTGGCGCCTCGGGCCCTACCTCAGTTATGTCGCCCAGTGACTTTGGGGACCTGTGGGATTTCTATACGTCACAGCTTGCAGAGCTAAGCGTCAGGTGAACCACCCCACCCCACGGTCGTTGGTTCCAGCTGGTGAGGGTGTCTGAACCTGTGATGGGACACCCATTCCTTGACCTATTCGTACATGCCGGTGGAGGAGGGCGACTCTCGGGAGTCTGCAGTAGCATTATGGGTCGCACATACTGCCTTAGTTCAAGCATGCAGCAGCTCCGGCAAACATTGATTGGCAGTGTTAGCGGGAATCGGTCCGGCAACCATCTTTTATTGATGACCAATCCTGAGGAAGGGGTGGAGAATAGAAAACCAAGAGAAAAGTTGTTAATGATTGAAAGGTGTTAAGAGACTGTAACCACCAAGCTCGGTAGCTACTGTGCCTGTAACCACTAAGTCTTGTGCTTCGTACTGTGACCAATAAAGGGGTTCAGCCATTACAAAAAATAAAACATTTATAGCTGGGCATGAGAGAAAACAAAAAAGACGACATACTCATCTGTCCCTGCCCCCTGGGGCACAGCTGAACCATCCCTGGCACCCACTGTGGACGTTTGCCAGAAGTCAGGTGACCACTGCGGCCGACCAGAGGCTGCAGCATCACATCCCAAACTCCATGTACTGGAACCATTAAGCCTTGTGCCTCCTGTGAAGTAAAGTTGATTCAAGGCACACTTGCCTCTTCACTGCATCATGCTTGTGTGGGGCCCCACAATAAGAGTCAGGGGCCACACCCAGAACTTAGCTTCTAACATTACTGCCATCCCTATAAACTAGTCTCATTATTTCTGGTGGAGCAGGTGGAAGGACCACAGGAGAATATCGTGTGGTCGGATCACCCTTCACACTGGCGGAGGTTCTCGTCTGCACGTGTTTGTGGTCCTTGTGGAAGAAGCCAGTGGGATCTGATAGGAAATGGATCAAAACGGATTGGTGTGATCTGTAATGGATCTATGAAGGCATGAGAATGGCGCAGTCTCCGGGGTCACCCTGTCAGAGAGAGAGGCCATCATAATAGTGAGTGTTTACTTACTTCAGTTCTCTGGCATCCAAGCGGACCGGTCTCATTATATCATCACCGTCAGTAAGGTTTTCCTCATATAAAGGCACTGGCGTCACAGATATTAGCAGTCATAAACTGCGCAGAGACTCTGACCAACCGCCTGCTGCGCGAGTCGCCATATCTGTTGGAGCAGCTGCCGCTGTGATCCCCCTACTCCCACTGCCTCCGGCTCGCTGCAGCCCCACACAGCATGGGTATTATTGTACCTTGACACCACTGAAACTGGTGGGTGTGCACAAGGGGGAGGCTGTTTGACAGCCGGGTGATGCCCCCTGTTTTTTATAGGCTGCACGGTGCGCTGCGCAGCGTCGGCCTCGCAGGTCCTGGCAGTCAGTAATCACTGCCCTATTACTTCTGGCTGCCCTCCTGGGCCTCTCGGCTGCAGCCACAGAGCCATGGGCTCTTGGCTGACAACCAGCCTTTACGCTGCTGATTGTGGCTGCGGACACGGGTGGCGGTAAGGGAACATGCGGGGCCACTAGCAGGAGCTGTGGGGGCAAGAAAGGGCTGTCAGAGAGAGTCACCGTGGGGGCTGCTGGGATGCCGCCTACACTCTCCACAAGGTATCCAAGGACAGGAGAAGCGCTCATACACATGGCCTACAGCAGGGGTGGGTTTGGGTCAGCAGCGGGGGACAGCACTCCTAGGACCAGAGGAGCGCAGCAACTGATCGGCGACAGCAGGGGGGTGAGTGTGGACAGCTAGTTAGATATAAGCGTGCTTCTGCGATTGGAGGAGCGCAGGGAGGGGGGTAAGTGTGAATTATCACTGAGCACGCTGCTGGGAGCGGGGAACGGAGGAGCGCTGCAAACACATCCCTAATAGCAGGAGGGGTCCCTGAGAGCATTATACTGATCTACCAGGACCTGCAGGGGACTGCAGGGGAAGCATGTCGGTAGCCAATCACCAACAGGGGGCGTCACTGCCCTGTCACTCTTGCTTCCACCAGTAGTTCCTGGTGGCGTCATGATACAATAATGCCCACAGCATGCTGCTTCTCATCAGGCAACCGTTTATGTGATGAGTGATGCTGCGGTGATTAGGGGTCAGTGTACGATAACGCTCCGGTAACATGGCGACCATGGCCGTCGCACACATAGCCCTGCAATCTCATCATCTAATAGGACTTAATACCATCACATTGCGGCTCACAAGTCGCTGCGACGGCGACCTGCAAAGAATCCGTCAAGGTGCATGTAGCACTTCTCTGCAGAGACATTAGTACCACGTGCAGCCAGCAGAGGGCAGCACCACTCATGTGCACAGAGCAGGCATCAGTAAGACAGTGGTGCTGACATGTGATGGGGCCCCAGTGCAGCATATAGAAGGCCACTGTCTCAGGGCCAGTGCAGCATATAGAGGTCCACTGTCTTAGGGCCACTGCAGCATATAGAGGGCCACTGTCTTAGGGCCACTGCAGCATATAGAGGGCCACTGTCTTAGGGCCAGTGCAGCATATAGAGGGCCACTACAGCATATAAAGGGCCACTGCAGCATATAGAGGGCCACTGTCTAAGGGCCACTGCAGCATATAGGGGGCCACTGTCTTAGGGCCACTGCAGCATATAAAGGGCCACTGCAGCATATAGAGGGCCACTGTCTTAGGGCCAGTGCAGCATATAGAGGGCCACTGCAGCATATAAAGGGCCACTGCAGCATATAGAGGGCCACTGTCTAAGGGCCACTGCAGCATATAGGGGGCCACTGTCTTAGGGACACTGCAGCATATAGAGGGCCACTGTCTAAGGGCCACTGCAGCATATAGGGGGGCCCCTAGTTCATTTAGGTTTCCGTTCTCTTCTGGATGCAGTCTGCAGTGTAATGGAGACCCCGCATAGCGGACACCAGTGGAGAGATTGCCGTTTGCTTTCTTTTTTTGACATTAATGCTGAAAAAAAGGAGCCGTTCAACTTTTTAAAAAAATTCTATTTCTCTGCTTCAAAGAAAGAACAGCGAGATGGAAATCCTTAACGCAGATGTGCACTGACCCTGCGCCGCAGCAGAGACCCCCAGACTGATGGGAATGGGGGCTGTCAGTGCACTCCACGTAATGACGGTCTCTGTACTGTGCTATGGAACATGTTGGCGCTATACCAGCAGCAGGAAACAATGAGTAATGCTGCCACCTAGTGGACAAGGTGCTGCACTGACTGCGAGGATCCTCATCTCGCTGCTCTTTATGTACACTGAGCACCCTCTCACTTTTGACATTTTGTTTTCTTGTGTCCTTGTGTTCCCCTCACGCTGCCCTCAGTACCCCAGAATGACAAAACGACAGCAGAACGGGAGAAAGCTGGAAATTTCAAAAAAATCTAAATCTCCCATTGTGCAGTGACATAAGTATTCACCCCCTTGGCGTGTCCCGTGGAGCTCTGCGGCTCCCGCTCCTCTTGATCCTCTTTAAGATGTGTCTAATAATAAGAATAAACTTTATGTCTACAGCGCCAACATATCCCGCAGTGCTTATTATATATATAGCCCTGTATACAGTGTGTGGAGGGGTACCGTATAGATGTATACTGCCCTGTGTATTGTATACAGTGTGCGGAGGGGTATCGTATAGATGTATACTGCCCTGTGTCATGTATATATAATAATACTCTTTATTTGTATAGCGCCAACATATCCCGCTGCGCTTATTATATATATATCCCTGTATACAGTGTGGGAGGGGTACCGTATAGATGTATACTGCCCTGTGTATTGTATACAGTGTGCGGAGGGGGTACCGTATAGCTGTATACTGCCCTGTGTCATGTATTATAATAATAATACTCTTTATTTGTATAGCGCCAACATATTCCGCAGCGCTTACATAGACAGGGGGGTACAGAAAGACAGAAGTACAAACATTACAGAACCGCGGTTACATAGTAATCAGCTGATGGAGACAATAGGGGTGCGGGTCCTGCTCCAACGAGCTTACATACTACAAGTAATGGGGGGATACAGAAGGTAAAGGGGCTGGAGATGTGCCCGGTATAGGGGGGTGGAGATGTGCACGGTTATGGCGGGGTGGAGATGGGCATGGTATGGTGAGGTGGAGATGTGCACGGTATGGGGGGGTGGAGATGGGCACGGTAATGGGGGGGTGGAGATGGGCACGGTATGGGGGTGGAGATGTGCACGGTATGGGGGGGTGGAGATGGGCACGGTATGGGGGGGTGGAGATGTGCACGGTATGGGGAGGTGGAGATGTGCACGGTATGGGGGGTGGAGATGTGCACGGTATGGGGGCTGGAGATGTGCACGGTATGGGGGGTGGAGATGTGCACGGTATGGCGGGGTGGAGATGTGCACGGTATGGGGGGGTGGAGATGTGCACGGTATGGGGGGGTGGAGATGTGCACGGTATGGGGGGTGGAGATGTGCACGGTATGGCGGGGTGGAGATGTGCACGGTATGGGGGGTGGAGATGTGCACGGTATGGCGGGTGGAGATGTGCACAGTATGGGGGGGGGGTGGAGATGTGCACGGTATGGGGGGGTGGAGATGTGCACGGTATGGGGGGGTGGAGATGTGCACGGTATGGGGGGTGGAGATGTGCACGGTATGGGGGGGTGGAGATGTGCACGGTATGGGGGGTGGAGATGTGCACGGTATGGGGGGTGGAGATGTGCACGGTATGGCGGGGTGAAGATGTGCATGGTATGGGGGGGTGGAGATGTGCACGGTATGGTGGGGTGGAGATGTGCATGGTATGGGGGGTGGAGATGTGCACGGTATGGCGGGGTGGAGATGTGCACGGTATGGGGGGTGAAGATGTGCACGGTATGGGGGGGTGGAGATGTGCACGGTATGGGGGGTGGAGATGTGCACGGTATGGGGGCTGGAGATGTGCACGGTATGGGGGGTGGAGATGTGCACAGTATGGCGGGGTGGAGATGTGCACGGTATGGGGGGGTGGAGATGTGCACGGTATGGGGGGGTGGAGATGTGCACGGTATGGGGGGTGGAGATGTGCACGGTATGGGGGCTGGAGATGTGCACGGTATGGGGGGTGGAGATGTGCACGGTATGGCGGGGTGGAGATGTGCACGGTATGGGGAGGTGGAGATGTGCACGGTATGGGGGGTGGAGATGTGCACGGTATGGCGGGGTGGAGATGTGCATGGTATGGGGAGGTGGAGATGTGCACTGTATGGGGGGGTGGAGATGTGCACGGTATGGCGGGGTGGAGATGTGCACGGTATGGCGGGGTGGAGATGTGCACGGTATGGCGGGGTGGAGATGTGCATGGTATGGCGGGGTGGAGATGTGCACGGTATGGGGGGTGGAGATGTGCACGGTATGGGGGGGTGGAGATGTGCACGGTATGGGGGGGTGGAGATGTGCACGGTATGGGGGGTGGAGATGTGCACAGTATGGTGGGGTGGAGATGTGCACGGTATGGCGGGGTGGAGATGTGCACGGTATGGGGGGGTAGAGATGGGCACGGTATGGTGAGGTGGAGATGTGCACGGTATGGGGAGGTGGAGATGTGCACGGTATGGGGAGGTGGAGATGTGCACGGTATGGGGAGGTGGAGATGTGCACGGCATGGGGAGGTGGAGATGGGCACGGTATGGCGAGGTGGAGATGTGCACGGCATGGGGAGGTGGAGATGTGCATGGTATGGCGGGGTGGAGATGTGCATGGTATGGCGATGTGCAGATGTGCACAGTATGGCGGGCTGGAGATGTGCACGGTATGGCGATGTGCAGATGTGCACAGTATGGCGGGCTGGAGATGTGCACAGTATGGGGGGGGTGGAGATGTGCACAGTATGGCGGGGTGGAGATGTGCACGGTATGGGGAGGTAGAGATGTGCACAGTATGGCGGGCTGGAGATGTGCACAGTATGGGGGGGTGGAGATGTGCACAGTACGGCGGGCTGAAGATGTGCGCGGTATGAGGGGTTGGAGATGTGCACGGTATGGCGGGGTGGAGATGTGCCCGGTATGGCGGGCTGGATAGAGAGGGATGCTATACATAGACAATGGTCAGACATTTAGCGGTATGACTGCAGGAGCGGTTTATGGTGGCTAGCAGGGATTGCAGTCAGTAGGTCAGGGAGCATATTAACACATTCTGCCGCAGTTCTCCAGCGCGGCCGATTCACCCAATCAGCTGGCTGGAATCGGCACATGTGACTACACAGCGTGCACGCGGATTGCCTGCAGCAGCCGTGTGCACTACACAGTACAGTTAAGCAGCCGTGTACTACACACTACACTTAAGCAGCACGGGGTTAGGGTTTACGGTTAGGTTTAGGGTTAGTGTTTAGGGTTAGGGTTAAGCTTTAGGGTTAAGGTTTAGGGTTAGTGTTTAGGGTTAGGTTTAGTTAACCCTAACCCTAAACCTAACCCTAAACCTAACCCCGTGCTGCTTAAGTGGAGTGTGTAGTACACGGCTGCTTAACTGTACTGTGTAGTGCACACGGCTGCTGCAGGCAATCCGCGTGCACGCTGTGTAGTCACATGTGCCGATTCCAGCAAGCTGATTGGGTGAATCGGCCGCGCTGGAGAACTGCGGCAGAATGTGTTAATATGCGGGTCAGGGAGCATGTTATCAGGCGGAGTACAGAGGGGTTTGTTTAGGGAATGCGGTATGCCTCCCTGAAGAGGTGCGTTTTTAGAGCACGCCTGAAGTTCTGCGAGTCCTGGATTGCTCTGGTAGCCTTTGTAGTGCGTTCCAGAGGACCGGTGCTGCTCTGGAGAAGTCTTGGAGGCGGGAATGAGAAGTTCGAATAAAAGGGGCGCTCAGTCTGGTTCCGTTAGCAGAGCGGAGAGCCCGGGCTGGGTGATGGATTGAGATGAGGGAGGCGATATAGGGGGGGCGCTGCACTGTGGATGAGGGATACAATGTAGGGGGGCGCTGTACTGTGGATGAGGGATACAATATAGGGGGGCGCGGTGCTGTGGATGAGGGATACAATGTAGGGGGCGCTGCACTGTGGATGAGGGATACAATGTAGGGGGGGCGCTGTACTGTGGATGAGGGATACAATGTAGGGCGGCGCTGCGCTGTGGATGAGGGATACAATGTAGGGCGGCGCTGCGCTGTGGATGAGGGATACAATGTAGGGCGGCGCGGTGCTGTGGATGAGGGATACAATGTAGGGCGGCGCTGCGCTGTGGATGAGGGATACAATGTAGGGCGGCGCTGCGCTGTGGATGAGGGATACAATGTAGGGGGGGCGCTGTACTGTGGATGAGGGATACAATATAGGGGGGCGCGGTGCTGTGGATGAGGGATACAATGTAGGGGGGCGCTGTACTGTGGATGAGGGATACAATATAGGGGGGCGCGGTGCTGTGGATGAGGGATACAATGTAGGGGCGCTGCACTGTGGATGAGGGATACTATATAGGGCGGCGCTGTACTGTGGATGAGGGATACAATGTAGGGCGGCGCTGCGCTGTGGATGAGGGATACAATGTAGGGCGGCGCTGCGCTGTGGATGAGGGATACAATGTAGGGCGGCGCGGTGCTGTGGATGAGGGATACAATGTAGGGCGGCGCTGCGCTGTGGATGAGGGATACAATGTAGGGCGGCGCTGCGCTGTGGATGAGGGATACAATATAGGAGGGCGCTGTGCTGTGGAGGGCTTTATGGATGAAGGTAGTGAGTTTAAATTGAATTCTGTATTTAACGGGCAGCCAGTGCAGTGACCGGCACAGGGCAGAGGCGTCCGAGTAGCGGCTGGACAGGAAGATGAGCCTGGCTGCCGCATTCAGGATGGATTGGAGAGGTTAGAGTCTGGTGCAGGGGGGCCGATCAGCAGCGGCTTGTAATGTAATAATCGAGCCATGTCTACACCTTGCTCAAAGTCACCTCGGGTAAATTCAGCTGATTGGACATAAGACTCCCTGTCTGTATAAGGACTCACCGCTCACAATGCATATTAGAGCCAAAACCAGGAGCAGGTAAGAACTGAATTATGGATAACGAAGGGAGGAAGACCTGGGAAGACTCAGACCTCAAGGATGGATTTCAGAAAGGCAGATTTAATGGACTCAGAAAGAGGAAGAATCCAACGGCCGATGTTCTTAAGGACAGAAATGTCCAAGAAGGGAAATCTTGTGGAATGAGATTCTCAAAAGCACAATCGTTACCAATCCCTAAAAGAAGGAAGAATGGGAAGCATTTAAAGAGACCCGGATGGATGAACACAGAACTTGTACACATGTTAGAGGAAGAACAATATGTTTGTCAAATGGAAAGAAGGAGGAATATCTAAAGAGAATATAATGGGGTCTGCAGAAACTGTAGGGCAAGGGTCAGAAAAGCTAAAGCTGATAATGAATTGAGGCTTGTAAGAGAGGCCAGAAGCAATAAAAAGGGATGGGGGGGGGGGGGTCAAAAGAAAAGTCACAGATGCTATTGGATGCTTACAAGATGAAAATGGTGAATTGGTTAACAATGATGTTGAGAAGGAAGAACTATTAAATTCCTATTTTGTATCTGTTTTCTCCCAGAAAGTAGATGGAACATCAGCTGATCTTCCCTGTGATATTGGGGGAATAAAAGAATGCAGGATATCTACAAGCAGAGAGATGGTGAGGGAACACTTAGCTAACTTACATGAACCCAAGTCTCAAGTCCAGATGAATTACATCCTAGGATACTAAAGGAAGCAGCGGAGGTAATTGCTGAACCACTCGCCATAATCTGTGACAATTCCTGGAGATCAGGAGAAGTCCCAGAAGATTGGAAAATGGTAAATGTTGTCCCGATCTTCAAAAAAGGGAATAAGGTGGATCCAGGAAACTACAGGCCTGTGAGCCTGACTTCCATACTGGAAAGATCTCTGAACAGTTTATTAACCCCTTAATCATCCAGCCCCCTTTTTTTCCAATTTTCGTTTTTCCTCCCCCCTTCAAAAAATCATAACTCCTTTATGTATCCATCGACGTCGCTGTATGAGGCTTGTTTTTGCGGGACGAGTTGTATTTTTAAATGGGGCTATTTAACGTTCCATATAATGTACTGAAAAACTTTAAAGAAATTCTAAGTGTAGTAAAATTTTAAAAAAGTGATATTCCGACATCTTTCAGCGCGTCTTGTTTCTACGGCGCACAAACTGCAACAAAAGCGACCTGATAACTTTATTCTACGGGTCGGTACGATTACTACGATACCAAACTTGGAGAGTTTTTTTTACTATACTACTCTTTTTTTTTTCAAAGACATTTCATTTTTTCAATTATTTTCTGCCGCCATCTTCTGCGCACAATAACTTTTTTATTTTTCCGTCGAAGTAGTTGAGCGAGGGCTCATTTTTTGCGGGATGTCCTGTAGTTTCTGTTAGTACCAATTCAGAATACATATGACTTTTTGGTCCCTTTTTTTTGTGTTTTTTCTGGGAGACAGGGTCACTGAAAAAGTGCATTTCTACCGTTCTTTATTTTTTTCGGGCGGCGTTCACCGTGCTGGGTAAATAACATGCTACTTTGATAGATCGGGCTTTTACAGACGCGGCAATACCAAATATATATTTTTATTTTAGGATTTAGATTTTTTAATTATAGATATGGCAAAAGGAGGGCGATTTAAACTTTTATAACTTTTTTTTTACAATTAATAAAACTTTATTGCCCTTATTTTCACTTTTCTTTTAAGCCCCCCTGGGGGACCACAGCATGCGAGGCTTTGATCGCTTCTGCAGTATGACGTATAGCATTACGTCATACTGCGATTTGACAGGCAGTCTATCAAGCCACCCCATGGAGATGGCTTAATAGGTAGTCTGCTAAGGCAGCCCTGGGGCCTATCAGAAGGCAGTCCCTTCTAACTCTACCAGTCTAGGATTCAACGAACTGCCTATAGAGCTCAGAGACTGGATTGTGTGGAGCCTCAGATCTGGGGAAGCTACAAACACATTTCTGCTGCCCTGAAAGTTGCCAAGAACCCAGCGGCCCCCATAATACTTACACAGAAGAACAACCAGAACTCTTCCTAGAGCTGCCAACCCCCAAACTAAGGGGGAGAAGGGTCTTGTAAGAACAGTGACCAAGAACCCAGTGGACCCAATAATACTACCATGGAAGTACAACCCGGACTCTTCCCAGAGCTGCCAACTCCCAAACTAAGGGGGAGAAGGGTCTTGTAAGAGTGGTGACCAAGAAACCTGCGGCCCTCATAATACATGGAAGAACCACAAGGACATTTCCTAGAGCCGCTGACCCCCCAGACTAAGGGCAGAAGGGTCTTGTAAGAGAGGTGACCAAGAACCCAGTGGCCCCCATAATACTTACACGGAAGAACAACCAGGACTCTTCCTAGATCCGCCAACCCCCCAAACTAGAGGGGAGAAGGGTCTTGGTAAGAGAGGTGACCAAGAGCCCAGTGGTCCTCATAATACTTGGAATACATGAAAGAACTACCAGGACTCTTTCTAGAGCCGCAGACCCCTCAGACTAAGGGGGAGAAGGGTCTTGTAAGAGAGGTGACCAAGAGCCCAGTGGTCCTCATAATACTTGGAATACATGAAAGAACTACCAGGACTCTTTCTAGAGCCGCAGACCCCTCAGACTAAGGGGGAGAAGGGTCTTGTAAGAGAGGTGACCAAGAGCCCAGTGGCCCCCATAATACTTACACAGAAGAACAACCAGGACTCTTCCTAGAGCCACTGACCCACCAAACTAAGGGGGAGAAGGGTCTTGTAAGAGAAGAGTCCAAGAGACCAAGAGCTCAGCAGCCCCCATAATACTTACATGAAAGAACAGCCAAGACTCTTCCTAGAGACTGCGACCCCCCCAAACTAAGGGGGAGAAGGGTCTTGGTAAGAGAGGTGACCAAGAGCCCAGGGGTCCTCATAATACTTGGAATACAAGAAAGAACTACCAGGACTCTTCCTAGAGCCGCAGACCCCTCAGACTAAGGGGGAGAAGGGTCTTGTAAGAGAGGTGACCAAGAGCCCAGTGGCCCCCATAATACTTACACGGAAGAACAACCAGGACTCTTCCTAGAGCCACCGACCCACCAAACTAAGGGGGAGAAGGGTCTTGTAAGAGAAGAGACCAAGAGACCAAGAGCTCAACGGCCCCCATAATACTTACATGAAAGAACAGCCAAGACTCTTCCTAGAGACGGCGACCCCCAAACTAAGGGGGAGAAGGGTCTTGTAAGAGAGGTGATCAAGAGCGCAGTGGCCCCCATAATACTTACACGGAAGAACAACCAGGACTCTTCCTAGAGCCACCGACCCACCAAACTAAGGGGGAGAAGGGTCTTGTAAGAGAAGAGACCAAGAGCTCAGCGGCCCCCATAATACTTACATGGAAGAACCACCAGGACTCTTCCTAGTGCCACTGACCCCTAGTCTAAGGGGGAGAAGGGTCTTGTAAGAGAGGTGACCAAGAACCCAGTGGCCCCCATAATACTTACACGGAAGAACAACCAGGACTCTTCCTAGATCCTCCAACCCCCCAAACTAAGGGAGAGAAGGGTCTTGGTAAGAGAGGTGACCAAGAGCCCAGTGGTCCTCATAATACTTGGAATGCATGAAAGATCTACCAGGACTCTTCCTAGAGCCGCCGACCCCTCAGACTAAGGGGGAGAAGGGTCTTGTAAGAGAGGTGACCAAGAGCCCAGTGGCCCCCATAATACTTACATGGAAGAACAACCAGGACTCTTCCTAGAGCCACCGACCCACCAAACTAAGGGGGAGAAGGGTCTTGTAAGAGAGGAGACCAAGAGCTCAGCGGCCCCCATAATACTTACATGAAACAACAGCCAAAACTCTTCCTAGAGACGGCGACCCCCAAACTAAGGGGGAGAAGGGTCTTGTAAGAGAGGTGACCAAGAACCCAGTGGCCCCCATAATACTTACATGGAAGAACAACCAGGACTCTTCCTAGATCCGCCAACCCCCCAAACTAAGGGGGAGAAGGGTCTTGTAAGAGAGGAGACCAAGAGCCCAGCGGCCCCCATAATACTTATATGGAAGAACCACCAGGGCTCTTCCTAGAACTGCTGACCTCAAGCTAAGGAGAAGAAGGGTCTTGTAAGAGAGGTGACCAAGATCCCAGCGGTCATTCTGGCTGAGCTCTACAGATGCATTGTGCAGATGGGAGAAACTTCTGGAAGACACCTGGTATAAACACCTCAGGATTACAATATAGCAAAAAAAGAAATTGAACAATGATTGCGGGATTGAGGATATAATAATACACTATTAAAAGGATCGATTAACAAAGTGCCTAAACTAGTAAGAAAAGATGTAGTGGAAGGCAAAACAGGGGTAAATAGTAATAGAAGGACCCAAAAATAACGAAGGATTCTCCACAACATACAGCAATGGTTTCGATATGATTAAAAAGTGTTCTATGGATTCCTCCTGTTATTGCGTCAGGACAAAGTGACGGACAGCATCTTAGACAAGGGGGCCATGGTGGTAGCACAGGGAAGAAGGATTATCCCCAAGCCTTTTTTCTTCTCATAGAAGTAAAACACAGAAGTACAAAGGATTTGTGAGACGTGGCAACGCACGATGCAGCGTGTCACCGGGCCAAGAAATGCAATAAATTCACAGACAGCATGGAAGGAAAGAATACACCATTACTAGTTACTAGAGATGAGCGAGCACACTGGTCCGAGTATTAGGGTACTCGAGATGCTCGTTACTCGAGACGAACACCACGCGGTACTCAAGTCACTTGCATTTCCTTCCCCGCATGTTTAGCGCCATTTTTTAGCCAATAGACATGCGGAGAAGGCATTACCACTTCCGGCTGTGACGTGCCAGCCCTCTCCCCCCCCCCCCACAGTAGTAAGTGGCCTTTGCCGATCAGGTGACCGCCGAGTACTTAAACTGGTCCCGCCCGTGGCTCGCCTCAGACGCACGCTGGCAGAGGTTAGGGATAGTGCTGCTGCTGATATACGGAAAGTGTTAGAGTAGGATCCTCTCTTCAAGAACCCCAACGGTCCTTCTTAGGGCTACATCTGACCGTGTGCATTATAGTTGAGGCTGGCTGGGAGTAGTAGTGCACCAATTCTTTTTTCAAGCATCTAGGCCTGTGCAGACTGTCTCACATATCCCATTCGTTGATTGTGGTGAATTAGCCAGAGTTCTCATCGCTAACTAGTGTCCTAATTTTTTCTGCGGCTGTGCAGAGTACCTGACATTTACCACCGTGAAGTAGCCACAGTTACCAGCACTATCCACTGGCTTTAGAGTCTTCTCCCCATCCACACAGCCTCTATTATCTACAAGTCTCAGCAGTAAATTACCCCTAGGTATCAGCGCAAGACACAAGTCACAGCATAGAGCCTCCGCTATCTACAAGTCTGTGTGTGCGGTGAATTAAGCCACAGTTGTCAGTGCTGTACAGTGGGGTCATTTATTTGGGCCCTGCTCTATTCTTAGTCTGCCATGATGAGGAGTAGCGGTAAGGGTTGAGGAGGTGGACGTCCAAGTGAGGGTGTGGACACAGGCCGAGTTCCTGGTCCCGGTGAATCACAGCCGGCTGCTGCGGGATTAGGAGAGAGGCAAGTTTCTGGGGTCCCCAGCTTCATATCACAATTTATGGGTCCGTGTGGAAGACCTTTATTACAAACAGAGCAGTGTGAGCAGGTCCTGTCATGGATGGCAGAAAACGCGTCCAGCAATGTATTGATCACCCAGTCTTCTACGCAGTCCACTACTCCCGGCGTAGGGACTGCAACTCTGAATCCTCTGGCTGCTCCTCCTTCCTCCCAGCCTCCTCACTCCATGAAAATGACATATTCTGCTGAGCAGGCAGACTCCCAGGAACTGTTCTCGGGTCCCTGCCCTGAGTGGGAAAAAATGGTTCCTCTCTCACCTGAGGAGTTTGTCGTGACCGATGCCCAACCTTTGGAAAGTTCCCGTAGTCCGGGGGATGGGGCTGGGGACTTCCGGCAACTGTCTCAAGAGCTTTTTGTGCCTGAGGAGGATGATGATGATGAGACACAGTTGTCTGTCAGTGCGGTAGTAGTAAGGGCAGTAAGTTCGAGGGAGGAGCGCAGAGAGGATTTGGAGGAAGAGCCGCTGGACGATGAGGTGACTGACCCCACCTGGTTTGCTAAGCCTACTGAGGACAGGGCTTCAGAGGGGGAGGCAAGTGCAGCAGCAGGACAGGTTGGAATAGGCAGTGGGGTGGCCAGGGGTAGAGGCAGGGCCAGAGCGAAGAATTCCGCAACTGTTTCCCAAAGCACACCCTCGCGGCAAGCCTCCGTGCAGAGGGCTAGGTGTTCAAAGGTGTGGATGTTTTTAATGAGAGTGCGGACGACCGATGAACAGTTGTGCAACCTGTGTCGCACCAAGATCAGCCAGGGGAGCCACCACTACCAGCCTCACCACCACCAGCATGCGCAGGCATATGATGGCCAAGCACCCCACAAGGTGGGACGAAGGCCATTCACCGCCTCCGGGTCACACCACTGCCTCTTCCCCTGTGCCCCAACCTGCCACTGAGATCCAACCCCCCTCTCAGGACACAGACACGAGTGCCTCCCGGCCTGCACCCACACCCTCACCTCCACCGTCCTCCACTCCATCCAGCAATGTCTCTCAGCGCAGCGTTCAGCTGTCGCTAACACAGGAGTTGGAGCGAAAGCAGAAATACGCTGCCACCCACCCGCACACACAAGCTTTAACCCCTTAGTGACGGCCCCATTGCCTTTTTATGTCCTAGCTAAGTGGGCTTTAATCCTAGAGAACATACATCCTCTTTGGATTAACTCCTTAACGAACAGCCCGTAGTGTTTTTACATCCTGCCCAAGTGGGCTTTATTCTCTGAGGACGTAAAAACATGTGTCCTGCAGAGAATAAAGCCCCGTGGGCTCTGGACATGACAGCGTCATGCTGTCGGTGCCCGCAGGTAGCCGACAGCATGGAGCTGTCATCCCGGGCTGCGGACACCCCCCCCCCTCCCCCGGCATTGCGGCGATCGTGAAAAAGTTAAAAAAAGTTTTTAAAAAGTGCTAGTTTCACGTCCCCTCATGGATCCGATCCATGAGGGGAGGTGAAAATACTCACCTCAGGTCAGCCGATGTCCCTGGTGTTCCGGGACCCGAAGTCCCCCTCTGCGCATGCGCGTCTGATGATTGACATCGGGCGCGTGCACAGAGGGGCTCGAGGCCCGGGAAATTCAAAATCCCTCCGCTCCTGGCTGCTACGTGTAGCCAAAAGCAGAGGGATGTCACTGGGGACATGATCACTGCTGTCCAATGGATGACAGTGATCATGTAGAGTAAAAAAAAGTGTAAAAAAGTATTAAAAAGTTTAAAAAGCGTACGTTTCATCTCCCCTCATGGATCATATCCGTGAGGGAGGATGAAAGTACGTACATAAGGCCCCCAGATTTATCCGCGGACCTTACCCCAGCTTCTGCGCACACGCCCGTCGCCAAAATGGCGGACGCATGTGCAAAAGCTCTGGATTGCCAGGATAATTGAAATTCTCCCTGCTCCTGCCTGCAAATCTTAGCCAAGAGCCTGGAGATGTCACGGGGGCCGCGGTGAGCGGTTCCTGGTCACGTGTTCGCCGTTATACAATGGATAATGGCGATCACGTAAACGTTTTTTAAAAAATTGAAGTTTCATCTCCCCTCACTGATGCGATCGGTGAGAGGAGATGAAACTTCTTACCGGAGGCCTGCGTATTTGCACCCCGACGTGATCCTCATCCGTGAACTTTCCCGGATTCTGCACATGCGACCGCCGGCAAAACACCGGACACATGCGCAGGAGTCGGGGAGCCCAGGAAACTTAAAATCTCCGTGCTCCCAGCAACCAACGCCGAGAGCCTGGAGCAGTGACGGGTGGCCTCGTTGGGCGGTCCCTGGTCACGTGATAAAAAGTAGCGATCTAACATAGGTCGGTCTCACATGACCGGATAGGAATTACGGATTCCGCATGTGTCTGATCCGCGGTAATACGCAGATCAGTCGCATTGGATTACACAATTCCGCTCACATTAGCGGGTTGGAATTGTGTAATCCACTCACAGAAAAGAGAACGCAGCAGGTTCTATTATACGCAGCATAGAGCCCATTGTACTCCATGGTGGTGGATATACCCGCAGCCCATATGCTACTACATTGTATACGGGCTGCGGGTACCCACGTCATCGCTAAGCGACGGTGCGGGAAATACAAACAAAAAAAAGGTGTACTGTGCATGACCGCCTGTGTGAGTAGGCAGTTATGCGCAGTACATTACACGGGCGTACGCAGGGTCACAGCTGGGCTCACAGATGGGATCCGCTGCAGGCCTCCACAAGCCGATTCCGCCTACGGCTGCGTGAGCCCGGCGTTATTCAGACCGCTACCTGTAATACGCAATTTACAAGAAGCCCCGGGAACGCTCGCCTTCCTGCAGTTCCAGGTGCAGCTTGTTGAGCGCCTTCTGTGCGAGACCACCGCACCTCAGCAAGATTACGGAGACTCACGGAACGCCACTTTTTACACCCCATACCCGCTACTAAGGTCACGAAATACCCCCAAAAAGCATGAGAGGAGGGGGGATACACGGTTTTATTGCCCCATGGGCCCATTCCAGCCAGCCTCCGTAATTACCCCTGTCTTCGGAAATACCACACAGTTCACATTATTACTTTTATCTAAGATTTGCGAACGCCAAAAAGGGCGCGGAGGGGGGGGATATTTAGGGAGTCAATTTTTATTCCGTACAAATGAACAATGGGGCCTGGGATTTATTCAGTTGTGCCCTGAAAACCAACGGGTGTTCCCTCCTTTATAGGCCTTGCCATGGGCCCTGTAAGTAAATTAGGGCCACAATGGGTATGTTTCTGAACTCGGGACAAAAGGGGGTATCCATTTTGGGGTGAACATCTTCATTCCTATGTACACTGTACAAAAAACTGTTTTAAATTTTAAAAATTGCCAAAAAAGTTGAAAATCGTAACTTTTTCCTTCTGCTTTGCTTAGATTCATTCAAATACTGTGGGGTCAAAATACGCAGTACACCCCTGGATGAATTTCTTAAGGGGTCTAGTTTTCAAAATGGGGTCATTTGTAGGGGGGGGGGGGTTCTTTATAGTTTTGGCCGCTCAATGGCTCTACAAGTGGCCAATGGGGCCTGGAATTTATTCAGTTGTGCTCTGAAATCCAACGGGTATTCCTTTCATTGTAGGCCTAGCCATGTGTCCTGTAAGTCTATTAGGGCCACAATGGGTATGTCTCTGAACACGGGACAAACAGGGGTATCCATTTTGGGGTGTAAGTCTTCCTTCATATGTGTGCTGTACAAAAAAAGCGTTTTTTAAAATGACAGAATTGCTGAAAAAACGAAAATCGCAATTTTTTCCTTTTGCTTGGTTTGAATTCATTCAAAAACTGTGGGGTCAAAATATGCAGTACACCCCTGGGTAAATTCCTTAAGGGGTCTAGTTTTGAAAATGGGGTCATTTGTGGGGGTTTTCTATGGTTTTGGGCGCTCAAGAACTCTACATGTGTGCTATGGGGCCTAAAAGGACTTCAAGCAAAATTTCTGTTTTGAAAGACACTGACTACTCCTTTCATTTTGGGCCCCGTTGTGGACTCAGATATAACAATAGGGCCACAATGGGTATGTCTCTGAACACGGGACAAACAGGGGGATCCATTTTGGGGTGCAAGGCTTCATTCATGTGTGTGCTGTACAAAAAAAGCTGTTTTTAAAATGACAGAATTGCCAAAAAAACGAAAATCACAATTTTTTCCTTTTGCTTGGCTTGAATTCATTCAGAAACTGTGGGGTTAAAATACGCAGTACACCCCTAGATAAATTCCTTAAGGGGTCTAGTTTTCAAAATGGGGTCATTTGTGGGGGTTTTCTATGGTTTTGGGTGCTTAAGAGCTCTACAAGTGGGCAATGGGGCCTAAAAGGACTTCAAGCAAAATTTCTGTTCTGAAAGACACTGACTACTCCTTTCATTTTGGGCCCCGTTGTGCACTCAGATATAACAATAGGGCCACAATGGGTATATTTCTGAACACGGGAGAAATAGGGGTATCCATTTTGGGGTGTAAATCCTCATTTTCATGTAAACTATAGGAAAAAAATATGTCTTTAAAATGATAGATTTGCAAAAATATGAAATTTTACTTTTTCTCCTCTAAATTGAATTAATTCCTGAAAAAAAACTGTGGGGTCAAAATACTCCTGACTCCCCTCAGTGAATACAATAAGGGTGTAGTTTATAAAACAGGGTCATTTGGGGGGGTATCTATTATTCTGACACTCATGAGCCTTTCCAATCTCGGCTTGGTGTAGGAAAACAAAGTGTTCCTCAAAATGCTAAAAAGTAATGTTAAATTTGTACGTCTCCTAAATAGTTAAAAAAAAACGAAAGTTTTTCCAATGTGCGCCCAAAATAAAGTAAACGGGTGGAAATATAAATCTTAGCAAAAATTTCTATATTATATTTGCACATATTTGAGATATTGCAGTTGGAAATGTGAAAAAATGACGATTTTTTCAAAATTTTCCCAATTTTGGCGCTTTTAATAAATAAACACAAATTCTATCGGTCTAATTTTTCCGCCTAAATGAAGCACAATATGTGGCAAAAAAACAATGTCAGAATCGCTTGGATATGCAAAACCTTTCTGGTGTTTTTCCATGTTAAAGTGACACATGTCAGATTTGCAAAATTTGGCCTGGTCATTAAGGGGCAAACAGGCTTGGTCACTAAGGGGTTAAAGCCCTCTTAGCTGAGGTTATGACAGCTCCATGCTGTCAGTGCCCGCAGGTAGCCTACAGCTTGGAGCTGTCATCCTGGGCTACGGGCAGTCCTCCCTGGCAATGCGATCGGCGCTATCCAATGGATAGCGCCGATCCCAATGAAGTTAGAAAATGTTTTTAAAAAGTTCGATATTCAGGATCTATTAGGGCAGCTGAGATTACATACCCGCCTTGTCGCCGCTCTTCTGCGCATGCGGATGACGTCACGCACATGCGCAGAAGGCCAGGAGCCCCGGCAAATTTAAAATCTCCTGGCTCCTGAAGGTCGCCGGGAACCAGGAGATGTTACCGGGGACCACGGTGAGCGGTCCCCGAGCCTGTGACCGCTGCTATCCAATGGATAGTGGCGATTGCAAAAAACTTTAAAAAAGTGCCAGTTTCACCTCCTCTGGTGGATCGGATCCATGAGGGGAGGTGAAAATACTCCCCTCGGGTCCTCCGCGATGTCCCCAGTCTCCCGGGACCCGAAGTCCTCCTCTGCACATGCCAATCATTGGGCGCGTGCTCAGAGGGGCTCGAGCCCCGGGAAATTCAAAATCCCTCTGCTCCTGGCTACCATGTGCAGCCAGGAGCAGGGAGATGTCACTGGGCACATGATCACTGCTGTCCAATGGATAACAGGGATCATGTAAAGTAAAAAAAAAAAAGTTCTAAAAAATAAAGTTTAAAAACTTACGTCTCATCACCCCCCACGGATCATATCTGTGAGGGAGGATGAAATGATGTACCTAAGGCCCCCGGATTTATCTGCGGACTTTACCCCAGTTTCTGCGCATGAGCCCGTTGCCAAAAGGGCGGACGCATGCACAAAAGCCGTGGAATGTCAGAATAATTTAAATTCTCCGTGCTCCTGGCTACAAAACTTAGCCGAGAGCCTGGAGATGTCACGGGCGGCCGCGGTGAGCGGTTCCTGATCACGTGATCACAGCTATCCAATGGATAATGGCGATCACGTAAAAGTTAAAAAAAAAGTTAAAGGTTCATCTCCCCCTCACCAATGCGATCGGTGAGAGGAGATGAAACTTTTTACCGGAGGCCTCCGTATTTGAACTCCGACGTGTTCCTTCTCTGTGGACCTTCCCAGATTCTGCATATGTGACCGCCGGCAAAACACCGGACACATGCGCAGGAGGCGGGGAGCCCAGGAAACTTAAAATCTCCTTGCTCCCAGCGACCAACGGTCCCCGAGAGCCCGGAGCAGTGACGGGTGGCCTCGTTGGGCGGTCCCCAGTCACATGATAAAAGGTAGTGCTCTAACACAGGTCGGTCTCACATGACCGGATAGGAATTACGGATTCCGCATGCGTCTGATCCGCGGTAATACGCAGATCAATCGCATTGGATTACACAATTCCGCTCACATTAGTGGGTCAGAATTGCGTAATCCACTCGCAGAAAAGAGAACGCAGCAGGTTCTATTTTACCGCGGATATCCGCAGCATAGAGCCCATTGTGCTCCGTGGTCGCGGATATACCCGCAGCCCATACGCAACTACCTTGTATACGGACTGCGGGTACCCGTGTCATCGCTAAGCGACGGTGCGGGAAATGCAAACAAAAAAAAGGTGTACTGCGCATGACCGCCTGTGTGAGTAGGCAGTTATGCGCAGTACATTACATGGCCGTACGCAGGGTCACAGCCGGGCTCACAGCTGGGATCCCCTGTGGGCCTCCGCAGGCAGATCCCACATCCGGCCGTGTGACCCCGGCGTTATCCAGACCGCTACCTGTGATCCGTAATTTACAAGAAGCCCCGGGAACGCTCGCCTTCATGCAGTTCCAGGAGCAGCTTGTTGAGCGTCTTCTGTGTGAGACCGCCGCACCTCAGCAGGCTTACGGAGACTCACGGAACGCCACTTTACACCCCATCCTGGCGCAGAGGTCTAGAAATACCCCCAAAAGCATGAGAGGAGGGGGGAGGGGATACCCGGTGTTATTGCCCCATGTACTCATCTCAACCACGTAATTACCCCTGTCTATGGACATACCACACAGTTCAATTGGGCAATGGGGCCTGGAATGCATTACGCTGTGCCCTGCAATCCAACGGGTATTCCTTTCATTATACCTCCAAAAGCAAGCCACAGCAGCACCCCTCAGTGGAAACCCACAATGACCCGCAACGACCCGCAACGACCCAAAACGACCCAAAACGACCCACAACGACCCACAACGCCCCACAACGCCCCACAACGCCCCACAACAACCCGCAACGACCCGCAACGACCCGCAACGACCCACAACGACCCACGACAACCCACAATGCCCCACAATGCCCCACAACGACCCACAACGACCCGCAACGACCCGCAACGACCCACAACGACCCACAACGACCCACAACGCCCCACAACGACCCACAACGCCCCACAACGCCCCACAATGACCCACAACGCCCCACAACGCCCCACAACGACCCGCAACGACCCGCAACAACCCACAACGACCCACAACGACCCACAATGACCCACAACGCCCCACAACGCCCCACAACGACCCACAATGCCCCACAATGCCCCACAACGCCCCACAACGACCCACAACGACCCACAACGACCCGCAACGACCCGCAACGACCCGCAACGACCCGCAACGACCCACAACGCCCCACAACGCCCCACAACGACCCACAACGCCCCACAACGCCCCACAATGACCCACAACGCCCCACAATGACCCACAACGCCCCGCGGCGCTTTTACTGGATGCAAGAAAGAAGCATCTTTTGATGCATTTTTAAAAATATCCACTCCTGGCGCTGCTCTTGTCTATGGACGGATTGGATTCCTTTCATTATAGGCCTTGCCATGTGTCCTGTAAGTAGATTAGGACCACAAGGTGTATGTCTCTGAACACAGGACAAACGGGGGGGATCTATTTTGGGGTGAAAGTCGTCATTTATATGTGAGCTGTACAAAAAAGACTGTTTTTAAATTGACACAATTACCAAAAAAATGAAAATTGTATTTTTTTCTTCTGCTTTGCTTAATTTTATTCAAAATTTGTAGGGTAAAAATACGCAGTACACCCCTAGATGAACGCGTTAAGGGGTCTAGCTTTCAAAATGGGGTAATTTGTGGGGGTTCTCTATGGTTTTGGGCGCTCAAGGGCTCTACAAGTGGGCAATGGGGCATAAAAGGCCATCAAGCCAAATGTCTGTTCTGAAAGAAACTGGCTGCTGCTTTCGGTTTGAGCCCCGTTGTGCATGCGGACATAAGATTGGGGCCACAATGGGGATGTTTCTGAACACAGGACAAAGGGTGGGATCCATTTTGGGGTGTAAATCCTCATTTTCATGTAAACTATAGGAAAAAAATATGTCTTTAAAATGACATATTTGCAAAAATATGAAATTTTACTTTTTCTCCTCTAAATTAAATTAATTCCTGAAAAAAAGTTTGGGTCAAAATACTCCCGACCCCTTAGTGAGTACATTAAGGGTGTAGTTTTTAAAACGGGGTCATTTGTGGGGGATCTATCATTCTGACACCTATAAGCCTTTGCAAACTTGGCTTGGTGTAAGAAAACAAAGTGCTCCTCAAAATGCTGAAAAGTAATGTTACGTTTGTACATCATCTAAATGGTTAAAAAAAACACGAAAGTTTTTCAAATGTGCATCCAGAATAAAGTAAACTGATGGAAATATATATCTTAGCAAAAGTTTGTACAGTATGTTTATCGGTCTATTTTTACCACCTAAATGAAGTATAAAATGTGGGGAAAAACTGTCAGAATCACTGGGATGTGCAGAACCTTTACGGAGTTATTCTATGTTGAGTGTCACATGTCAGATTTCCAAAATTTGGCTCCATCACTAAGGGGTTAAACGTGCACAATGTCAAATTGATCAGCCTGGAGATGCTGCCATACAGGCTTGTGGAAATGGAGGCTTTCAAAAACACGATGGCGACAGTCCTGCGCTACTCGGTCCCCAGTCACCACTATTTTTCCCGGTGTGCCATCCCAGCCCTGCACGACCACGTCTCCCGCAACATAAATCGTGCCCTCACCAACGTGGTTACTGGGAAGGTCCACTTAACCACGGACACGTAGACAAGTACTGGCGGGCAGGGCCACTATATCTCCAGGACGGCACATTGGGTGAATTTGGTGGAGGCTGGGACCGAGTCAGAGCCTGGGACCGCTCACGTCCTACCCACCCCCAGAATAGCGGGTCCTACCCACTACCTTTGATATTGAAAGGTTTCAGGGCTTCGCCTACAGACTTGCTACAGAAATGTTACAGGGGTCTGCCTATACTCTTGCTACATCATTGTTACAGGGGTCCGCCTATAGACTTGCTATGCCTGACTTAGAGGTCTCACGTGCCAACTACTTCATCCTGTGCCTCCGTCTCACCCGCCAATACTGTTAAGGGAAAGTTATCCCCATTCTCTTGGGTCACCCCTATGGCCGGAACCGTACCCTCAGGGTCAAACGGTTCTGGACACACATCATACACATTTGCATCATCATGAACCTTATTTGCAGACGACCCTCGGTGTCGCCACAAGTCCCAAAATAGGGGAAAGTCTCTCCCGAGGATCACGGTGTGCATTAAGGTTTTTACGACGCCCACCTAATGGGTGGCAAGTCCACACGGAGTCTCAAGTCTTACAAGGGCAATAGGATACTCCTTGGTGTCCCCATGCACACACACAACCCCCATGCGACGGCTGGTGAAGGTTGTGGGATCGACCAGGCTGGAGTGCACCAGCGTAACCAAGCTCCCTGAGTCCAGTAGAGCTGTCAACGCAAAGTCATTCACCTTTAGGTGACATAATGGTCGATCAGTCTCTGCAGAACATACTGGCCGTGCGAACATCGACCTCCGCCGGGCAGAGTCGCAGTCCATGGGTTCCCCAGTGAGGGGACAGTTGGCAGCAAGATGCCCGGGCTCATGACAGCGCCAACATCGTATGGGGGCCCGGTCTCCTTGGGGTTCTACCCGGGACCCGAATGTCCATTTGGGGCTCCTCCTCTGCCCCAAACGATCCCCCTCTGAGCCGCCTCCCCTTGGGACACTTTTAACACCCCTTACATATGGGCCAGTCTTACCAGGGGCTCCAGCCGACTTGCTGTTCCCGGGGTTGGAACGTCCAGGAGGCATGGCTTGCAATAAGTCCTCCGTGGCTTTATACCTCTCGATGAGGCTCACGAGTTGGCCCTCATCCTGGGGACCCCCTTGTCCCATCCAGCGCTGAATTGCGGGGGGCAACGAGCGGATGAACTTGTCCAGAACCACTTTTTGTACGATCTCCGCCGGGGACGCCTCCTCCGGCTGCAGCCACCTTCTCACCAGGTGGAGCAGGTCCTACATCTGGGAGCGAGCTGGTAGGTCGTCTGCGAAAGTCCAGGCGTGTACTCGTCGGGCCCGCACATGGGTGTCCACGCCCAAGAGTGCCAGGATCTCCCCTTTGAGCTTGATATAGTCCTTGGCATCCTGCTCACCGAGGTCAAAGTAGGCCTTTTGGGGTTCTCCTGTCAGAAAAAGCGCTACTACCTCCGCCCACTGAGGCGCTGGTAATTTCTCCCTCTTAGCCACTCTCTCAAAGACCGCGAGACAGGCCTCGATGTCATCGGTGGCCGTCATCTTTTGTAGGGCCGCCTGTACCGCGGTACGGGTGGTGGGGAGAGAACCAGACGACCTCTGCACACTTTGCGCTAGGAGAGCATTAGTCTCGGCCTGAGCTCTCATGGCCTCCTCATGGACCTTTTGCTGGGTCGCCGCCACTTGTTGCTGCTGGGCCAACGCTTGCTGTTGCTGCACGTTCATTTGTACCAGCTGCTTTATCAGTTCCTCCATCTTGGCAGTATCTGATGGCTGTGCCGTTGCAGCTTTCACCCAGGACATGGGGGTTACAGCACTCTCCAGTCAATCTCTCTTGGGCGGTTGCCCTTAGCAACGGTTCACCAGCTGCTGCAGCAAAATGTCCATTAATTGGTGTATGTCTCTTTAAGACCGCTGCCCGCATCCAAACACCATATGTGAGGGATTAGCGTTTAGGATCGGTAGCAACCTGGGCATAAGCAGTCAGAGACAGTGACACATAGGATAAAGTCTTTAGTCCAGGCGTGGCCTGGGTTTATTTCCAAGCAAACAAAAGCAAAATACAGGCCTTAACATCAGGCAAACATAAAGTAAATCCTGCTCGTCTAAGCACTTACTATACATGGAGCGTCCCTGTCTACACACTGGTAACACAAATGGCTCCTGCACACAGCCAGCCAGGACTCTCAGACCTGCAAAGGTCTCAGCTCTGCTCCTGGCCCTGTAGGCCCAGGCTTTATAATGCCTGGTACCAGCCCCACCTGGTACGTGGGAGTGACCATCCCACCCTTCACTTTGGTCACTCCAGGAAAAGCCGGCCCGGATTATGCGGCTTGGAGCCACTTACTCACTACAACGTGTTAGTGGCTTAATGCCACTAACACTAAACTGCCGGCTTCCTCCACCGAGCCCAGGCTGCTCGGTGGCACGTATCTGCCCAAGCGCTCCCCATAAGAGAGCATCCTAGGCAAAATGTAACGGCCCTCCAGCACTTTGCCGGTCACTGTCTCACAAATGTTACTGGGGACTCCCTATACTTTTGCTACAGAAATGTTACTGGGGTCCCAGTGTATATTATACTTTTGGTACACCAAGGTTTCAGGGGTCCGCCTATACTCTTGCTACAGAAATGTTACAGGGGTCTACCTGAACTCTTGCTATAGAAATGTTACAGGGGTCCGCCTATACTCTTGCTACAAAAATGTTACTGGGGTCCGCCTATACTCTTGCTACTGAAAGGTTTGAGGAGTCCGCCTATACTCCTCCTACAGAAATGCTTGAGGGGTCCGCCTATACGCTTGGTACTGAAAGGTTTGATGGGTTCGCCTATACACTTACTACAGAAATGTTACTAGGGTCCGCCTATACTCTTGCTACACAAATGTTACTGGGATTTTACTATACTCTTGCTGCAGAAATGTTACCGGGGTCCGCCTATACTCTTGCTACAGGAAGGTTTGAGGGGTCCGCCTATACTCTTGCTACTGAAAGGTTTAAGGGGTCCGCCTATACTCTTGCTACAGGAAGGTTTGAGGGGTCCGCCTATACTCTTGCTACAGGAAGGTTTGAGGGGTCCGCCTATACTCTTGCTACTGAATGGTTTGAGGGGTCCGCCTATACTCCTCCTACAGAAATGCTGGAGGGGTCCGCCTATACGCTTGGTACTGAAAGGTTTGAGGGGTTCGCCTATACACTTGCTACATAAATGTTACTGGGGTCTGCCTATAGTTTTGGTACACCAAGGTTTCAGGGGTCCACCCATACTCTTGCTACAGAAATGTTACTGCGGTCTGCCTGAACTCTTGCTACAGAAATGTTACAGGGGTCTGCCTATACTGTGGGTGCACAAAGGTTTCCCATTGCGGTGTTGAGTAGAGATGAGCGAGCACCAAAATGCTCGGGTGCTCGTTGCTCGAGTCGAACGTTCTGTGATGCTCGATGGTTCGTTTTGAGGAACGAAACCCATTGAAGTCAATGGGCGACTCGAGCATTTTTGTATATCGCCGATGCTCGCTAAGGTTTTCATTGGTGCAAATCTTCAAAACCTACGAAAGTGCTGGAAATGACACAGAAACAGATAGGGCAGGCGAGGGGCTACATGTTGGGCTGCATCTCAAGTTCCCAGGTCCCACTATTAAGCCACAATAGCGGCAAGAGTGCCCCCCCCCCCAACAATTTTTACTTCGGACAAACCCTCATTAGCAATGCATACCTTAGCTAAGCACCACACTACCTCCAACAAAGCACAATCACTGCCTGCATGACACTCCGCTGCCACTTCTCCTGGGTTACATGCTGCCCAACCCCCCTCCGCCCCGCATGACCCAGTGTCCACAGCGCACACCAAAGTGTCCCTGCACAGCCTTCAGCTGCCCTCATGCCACACCACCCTCATGTCTATTTATAAGTGCATCTGCCATGAGGAGGTACCGGAGGCACACACTGCAGAGGGTTGGCAGGGCCCGGCAGCGACCCTCTTTAAAAGGGGCGGGGCGATAGCTCACAATGCTGTACAGAAGCAATGAGAAATCCAATCCTGTGCCACCGCCATCAGGAGCTGCAAACGTGGGCATAGCAATGGGGAATCCATGTGCCACACAGTATTCATTCTGTCTAGGTGTCGCATAGCTCAATCCACACTGCAAGGGGAAAGCCATCTGCACTCTGCCCCCTACCCAAGTCAGTCAGTGTCTTTGTGCCAGACAGGTCAAACACCGCAATGGGAACTAAGTTTGCACCAACAGCATAGGTGGGTCCTAGGAAACCCAAGACATGAACCAAAAATTGATCTGACCGGCCAAACATGGCAGACTTGCACCGCGCCCACGGCATAGGCCTTGGCCCACAGATTCAGCAATCCTAGGCAGGAAGCGGACTGTCACTGCACCCAGGACATAGGCCTCTGCACAAACCCTCAGCAATCGCGGGCCTACAGCGGACTCCAATGCTAGCGTAGCTGTGAATGTCTCATTAGCGCTGTATTGCTCCTGTAGTTTGTCCCAATGCAGTGCCCCGGATAGCTGAGCTAACGTCAGATTAAATACAGGTGGGCTTCGGCCCACACT
The DNA here is from genome assembly GCF_035609145.1 of Eleutherodactylus coqui. Lineage (NCBI taxonomy): Eukaryota > Metazoa > Chordata > Amphibia > Anura > Eleutherodactylidae > Eleutherodactylus > Eleutherodactylus coqui. The sequence continues at coordinate 535,842,264 of NC_089837.1, read as the reverse complement.
GCATGCCCCAGTCAGACCGGGGTTTTCTATAAGTAGTCACAGGCAGGTACAACTCCGCAATGGGAAGTCCGTGTGCACCCACAGCATGGGTGGCTCCCAGGAAGCCACCAACGGAACATAAATAAATCCCATTGCAGTGTCCCGGATAGTACAGCTAACGTGACATAAAGTACAGGTGGGCTTCGGCCCACACTGCATGCCCGAGTTAGACTAGGGTTTTTTAATTAATAGTCACAGGCAGGTACAACTCCGCTATGGGAATTCCATGTGCACCCACAGCATGGGTGGTTCCCTGGAACCCACCGACGGTACATAAATAAATCCCATTGCAGTCCCCCGGATAGCTGAGGTAACGTCACATAAAGTACAGGTGGGCTTCGGCCCACACTGCATGCCCGAGTCAGACTGGGTCTTTTTTCTTGGGCCAGATACGTAGAACACCGCAATGTGAAAATGTTTTATTCCTGTAGCAAAGGTATAAGCTGACACCACTAACAGTTATGTTGCAGAAGTCTAGGTAGACCCCAGTAACATTTCAGTTGCAGCATTATAGACAAACCCCAGTAACATTTCAGTAGAAGCAGTGCAGGCGAACCCCAGTAACATTTCAGGAGAAACGGTATAGACAGACCCCAGTAACATTTCATTTGCAGCATTATAGACAGACCCGAGTAACATTTCATTTGCAGCAGTATTGGCAGAGCCCAGTAACATTTCATTTGCAGCATTATAGACAGACCCCAGTACCATTTCAGTAGCAGCAGTGTAGGCAGAGCCCAGTAACATTTCAGTAGTAACAGTATAGACAGACCCCAGTAACATTTTAGTTGCAGCAGTACAGACAGACCCCAGTTACATTTCAGTAGCAGCAGTGTAGGCAGAGCCCAGTAACATTTCAGTAGTAACAGTATAGACAGACCCCTGTAACATTTCATTTGCAGCAGTATTGGCAGAGCCCAGTAACATTTCATTTGCAGCATTATAGACAGACCCCAGTACCATTTCAGTAGCAGCAGTGTAGGCAGAGCCCAGTAACATTTCAGTAGTAACAGTATAGACAGACCCCTGTAACATTTCATTTGCAGCAGTATACACAGACCCCAGTAACATTTCAGTAGCAGAAGTATCGGTAGACCGAAGTTACATTTCTGCCGCAGAAATATAGGCAGACCCCTGTAGCATTACTGTGGCAGAAGTATAGGTAGGCAGAACAGAGTTACATTTCTGTAGCAAGAGTGTAGGCCAACCCCAGACACATTGGTGTACCATGAGTGCAGGCGAAGCCCATAAAAATTACTTGGATTACACTGTAGGCGAGGGCCCAAAAAATTTGTGTACCAACAGTACAAATGTACCCCAGAAAAATTGCTCAACCGAGAGGGCAGGTGAAACCCATTAATCTTTTAGCTTATTGTGGCTTAATTTGTAACAGAGCCTGGAGGCAGCCCTGTTAAAATAAAGATTGGTTCATGTTGAAATATTGTTTGAAAAAAGTTACAGGATCCTCCTTCTCCTCCTCCTCAGGCCATACACGCTGAATGGATGAGAGACAAGCAGCATGGGTACCCTCTGCAGTGGGCCCAGCTGTCTCTTCCTCCTCAGGCTCCTCCCCCTTCTCCTCCTCCTCCTTCTCCTCCACGCGCTGAGATATAGACATGAGGGTGCTCTGACTATCCAGCGACATACTGTCTTCCCCCGCCTCCGTTTCTGACCGCAAAGCGTCTGCCTTTATGCTTTGCAGGGAACTTCTAAGCAGGCATAGCAGGGGAATGGTGACGCTAATGATTGCAGCATCGCCGCTCACCATCTGGGTAGATTCCTCAAACTTTCCAAGGACCTGGCAGATGTCTTCCATCCAGGCCCACTCCTCTGTAAAGAATTGAGGAGGCTGACTCCCACTGCGCCGCCCATGTTGGAGTTGGTATTCCACTATAGCTCTACGCTGCTCATAGAGCCGGGACAACATGTGGAGCGTAGAGTTCCACCGTGTGGGCACGTCACACAGCAGTCAGTGCACTGGCAGATTAAACCGATGTTGCAGGGTCCTCAGGGTTGCAGCGTCCGTGGTGGACTTGCGGAAATGTGACCCGGCGCACCTTGCCGAGGAGGTCTGACAAGAGTGGGTAGCCTTTCAGAAACCGCTGAACCATCAAATTAAAGACGGGGGCCAGGCATGGCACGTGTGTGAGGCTGCCGAGCTGCAGAGCCGCCACCAGGTTACGGCCGTTGTCACACACGATTGGAGGCTCAGCGGTGAAAGCCAGCGGTCGGTCTGCTCTGTCAGTCCATGCAACATTTCGCGGGCCATGTGCCTCTTCTCTCCTAAGCTGAGTAGTTTCAGCACGGCTTGCTGACGCTTGCCCACCGCTGTGCTGCCGCGCGACACCGACTGCTGGCGACGTGCTGCTGCTGACACATCTTGATTGTGAGGTAGAGGTTGCATAGGAAGAGGAGGAGGGTGGTTTAGTGGAGGTGGCATACGCCGCCGCAGATACCAGCACCGATCTGGGGCTCGCTATTCTGGGGGTGGGTAGGACGTGAGCGGTCCCAGGCTCTGACTCTGTCCCAGCCTCCACTAAATTCACCCAATGTGCCGTCAGAGAGATATAGTGGCCCTGCCCGCCTGTGCTTGTCCACGTGTCCGTTGTTAAGTGGACCTTGGCAGTAACCGCGTTGGTGAGGGCGCGTACAATGTTGAGGGAGACGTGGTCATGCAGGGCTGGGACGGCACATCGGGAACAGTAGTGGCGACTCGGAACCAAGTAGCGCGGGGCCGCCGCCACCATCATGTTTATGAAAGCCTCCGTTTTCACAAGCCTATACGGCAGCATCTCCAGGCTGATCAATTTGGCAATGTGGACCTTTGAAGCTTGAGCGTGCGGGTGCGTGGCAGTGTATTTGCGCTTTCGCTCCAAGGCTTGCGCTAGTGACAGCTGGACGCTGCACTGAGAGACATTGCTGGATGGGGCCGAGGACAGCGGAGGTGAGGGTGTGGGTGCAGGCCGGGAGATGCTCGTGCCTGTGTCCTGAGAGGGGGGTTGGATCTGTGTGGCAGGTTGGGGCACAGGGGGAGAGGCAGCAGTGCAAACCGGAGGCGGTGAACGGCCTTTGTCCCACCTTGTGGGGTGCTTGGCCATCATATGCCTGCACATGCTGGTGGTGGTGAGGCTGGTAGTGGTGGCTCCCCAGCTGATCTTTGCGTGACAAAGGTTTCACACCACTGTTCGTCGGCCGTCCGCGCTCTCAGTGAAAAACTGCCAGACCTTAGAGCACCATGGCCTCTGAACTTTCTAAAGGTTGGGCATCGGTCACGACAAACTCCTCAGGTGAGAGAGGAACCATTTTTTTTCCCAATCTGGGCAGGGACCCGAGAACAGTTCCTGGGAGTCTGCCTGCTCAGAATATGTCATTTTCATGGAGTGAGGAGGCTGGGGGGAAGGAGGAGCAGCAGCCAGAGGATTCAGACTTGCAGCAGTGGACGGCGTAGAAGACTGGGTGGTCGATAGATTGCTGAATGCACTTTCTGCCATCCACGACAGCACCTGCTCACACTGCTCGTTTTTTAATAAAGGTCTACGACGTGGACCCAAAAATTGTGATATGAAGCTGGGGAGCCCAGAAACTTGCCTCTCTCCTAATCCCGCGGCAGCCAGGTGCGATTCATCTGCACCAGGAACTCGGCCTGTGCCCACACCCTCGCGCGCGCGTCCACGTCCTCTACCCCTACCCCTCAGCATGGTGGATTAAGAATCAAGCAGACACTGAGTGGTGTAAAAAAATGTTTGTGAATTATTGCCGCGCAGTTGGTGGCTGGCAGCGGTTATATAACGCTAAATAAAGCCAGAGATAAATTATAAGGAAGGATGCAAGCAGGACTAGCTGTGCACTATGCAGTTGTGATGCACCTCAAGTCCCACAGGCCACGCAGTGAAATGCACACGGTCACAGGTAGGCATAAGAAGGATTTATCTTTTAAAATATATTTTTTTCATTGCAATGCAGGCTATAGAGCGTGTATCGGACTTTCCCTCTATGGGTGTCTGTCACTGTACACTGAGCGGGCAGCTGACGGCAAACACAGAGCGGTGTAAAAAAATGGTGGTTTCTTGGCGTGCAGTTGGAGGCAGACAGCGCTTACGGTTTGCAAACTGCACCCAGAAATAAATTAAACGGAAGGCTGCATGCAGGCCTTGCTGTGCAATAGTGAGGTACTACAACTCCCAGCAGCCACAGAGTTAAATGCACACGGTCACAGGTAGCCCTAAGAAGGATCGTTGGGGTTCTTGTAGACAGGATTCCACACTACCACTGTTCCTGCCTGACCAATACTGTCCCTATACTATGTAGTACAGACTGCAGCCTGAGAACGCTATAGCCTGCACGGCCGATATAACAAAAAAAAAGTGCAAAACTGCTCCCAGCACCCACAACAGTAATGCACTAGATGAGCTGTGGCCCTAAGAAGGACCGTTCGGGTTCTTGTAGATGCTAACACTCTCCCTATAGCAGCAGCACTCTCCCTAATCTCTGCCAGCGTGCGTCTGTGGTGAGCCACCGGTGGGGCTGCCTTATATATTCGGCGGTCACTTGATCTCGCCAGCCACTCACTGCAGGGGGGTGGGATAGGGCTGGCACGTCACAGGAGGAAGTGGTAATGCCTTCCCTGCATGTCTATTGGGCAGAAAATGGCGCTAAACATGCGGGGAAGGAAATGGAATTGATTCGAGTACCGCGTGGTGTTCGTCTCAAGTAACGAGCGTCTCGAGCACTCTAATACTTGAGCGAGCATCAAGCCAGGACCAGTGTGCTCGCTCAGCTCTAGTGTTGAGCTATCTGACACCTACACAGAATGAATTGTGTGGGGACTAGAGATGAGCGAACCTACTCGGCCACGCCCCTTTTTCGGCCGAGCACCGCGATTTTCGAGTACTTCCGTACTCGGGCGAAAAGATTCGGGGGGGGCGCCGTGGGTGTGTGGGGGGGGGGGGGTAGCAGTGGGGAGTGGGGGGGAGAGGGAGAGAGAGAGGGCTCCCCCCTATTCCCCGCTGCTACCCCCCGCTCCACCACGCCTCCCCCTGCCCCCGGCGCCCCCCGAATCTTTTCACCCGAGTACGGAAGTACTCGAAAATCGCGGTGCTCGATCGAGTAATTACTTGAAACGAGTAGGTTCGCTCATCTCTAGTGGGGACACATGGATTACCCACAGCTATGTAAGTCGCGGCACCTTGGGTCACACAAGGTGGAGGTGGTCCTTAGTTGGAGGTAGTGTGGTGCTTAGCTAAGATGTGCCTTGCTAATGAGGGTTTGTCCGAAGTAAAAATTGTAGGGGGGTGACCGCCAGACTCTTGCCCCTATTTTGTCTTAATGGTGAGACCTAGGAGCCTGAGATGCAGCCCTGCATGCTGCCCCTGCCCTTCCCTATCCATCTCTGTGGTGTTTCTATGACTTTCTGATGTTTTCTGGGTTCGTTACTGGAAATGAACCCTCGAGCATTACGAAAAGTTCGACTCGAGCAGCGAGCACCCGAGCATTTTGGTGCTCGCTCATCTCTACTAGTTACATAAATTGTGACAGCACTGGTGCGGTGTGCATCATCAGTTGTACTTCATGTGATAGATATTAGGTAGGTTGCACGACCAGGAAACTGAGAACAAGAGTAGCCGAGCATGGACGGCACATGAAGAATACCAATCAAAACCTTTTATATAACAGCATTCCAAGAACATAAATAATTGTGTTTCTTATTTTTTTTTTTTTAAATCAAATTTTCTTAGTTTTATTTTTCAGATGAACAATTAGACAACAAATGCAGGGTACAATTGTCAGTGACAGATGGTCCTGATGGCAGATCAACTAGCGAAAGGGACAGCGCCGGCATACAAAATTGAGATAGAGTCTGATAACCAAGAAAAAGAATAAGCAACTCATTAACTCAGGAATACTCTGATGCTGTCGTCCTTGGGTCTAAGTTGGAGGAGGCTTCTTAGGAACCTGCATATAATACTCCAATATTTAGGCGGCCGAAGGCGTTGACTTTCATTGTTAGCATCAGCGTAAGAAAACCATCTTTGCCGGTAGACAAGACATCAAGGAGGTGGGGGCATGGGAGGTGGTGTGGGAGGTGGGGGGGAGGTGGGGGCATGGGAGGTGGGGGGGAGGGTGGGAAGGGGAGATGGGAGGGAGGGAGCGGGGGGAACGCGCAGAGTACCATAGAAACCGTCTCATTCGTACCATATTGGTGAGGATCTCACTGTCCACCAAATGGACCAAGTTTGACTGAATTTTTCATGTGTGTTTTTGGACCAGCTGTATAGTTCCTCTAAATTGTAAAGGTCGTCTACTCTCTCTCTCCACTGTCTCAACGAGGGGGCCACTTTCTGTTTCCACAGAAGAGGGATCAGGGACTTGGCAGTATCTAGTATCATGGCTAACATTTTATTTCTCTGAGGGTGGAAATGTTTGGAGGGCTTCCAAAGAAGAACCAACTCCGGTGTTACTTTTAAGTTCGGTGAGATTTGTTGTATTATTTTTTTCACTCCCTTCCAAAAGGGTGCGAGCATCGGGCATGACCACCAGAGATGAAGATACGAGCCTAGGTGGTTGCCGCATCTCCAGCAAGAGCCATCGTCAGTGAGGTTGTGGTCAAGTAGCCACTGTGGGGTTCGATACCAGCGAGATAGCAGTTTGTAGTGTGTTTCTTGTGTGAGCACACAGGGAGATAGGCCAAAAGAGGTTTTTAGGATCATTTCCACCTCGTTTGATGAAAGCGTAATACCCAGGTCCTTCACCCAGGAGTACAAAAAGGCTGGTTTGTAGGGGAGGAGAGGAGCAACAAAATTCTTACGTAGGTAGGAAATTTTTTGAAGGGGCAGTTTATTGTCTTGTAGTGCTTTCTCAAATGGGGTTGATGGCCTGGTGGATTTATATCTATTAACCCCTTGAGTGGCAGGTTTCCTACCACCCTGTCGTGCCCACAAGGGCAGGTTTTTTAAAATGGTCTAATCATTGAATTTCAACTAGTTTTGCAGTTGCGTCTCAAGAGCCATAACTTTTTCATTTTTCCATTGACATGGCCATATAAGGGCTTGTTTTTTGCGGGACAAGTTGTGATTTTTTAAACAGGGGGGAGGAAAAAAAGAAATTGGGAAAAAAGAAAAAAGGGGCCATGTCATTAAGGGGTTAAATAATGTATTAACTTCCTTCTCTGGGTCATTACAACACATGGATACCACATGTGTGATTGTATTTTTGATTTTTTACAAAGTAAATGGAGACAAGTGTTTTTTTTTATTTTTTTAATATTTTTTTTACTTTTTTTTTTTTTTTATTTTTTTTAAATTTTTTTTTTTTGTCCCTTTAGGGGACTTCCACAGGGACCCATCAGGACCCCTGATCACATTCCGGGGGTCCGATGGTGACAGCCCTTTACATGCTGCAGTGACAACCCTTTACATGCTGCAGTCACGTAGACTGCAGCATGTAAAGGGTTAACACAGCAGAGATCGGAGGTTTTCTCTGATCTCTGCTGTAAGAGCTGGTACCCAGCTGTCCTCTGACAGCTAACAACCAGCTCTCCCTGCCACAGAGACCATCGGCTTGCTTCTGACAAGCCGATGGTCTCTATGGCAACCTGTAAACAAAGCAGGACATTGCCGACATGTCGGCAATATCTTCTGCTGGTTTTTCAAAGCCCTTGCTTTGTTCTCTGTGGGTCTGTGCAGGCAGAGCACAATGTCACAGCTTGTGGCATTGTGCTCTGCAGCTCCCATAGTGATGCATAGCCCGGAAATCTTCCGGGCTATGTTGCTATGAGCAGTGGAGCTCGTCCCCGGAAATTTTCCGGGCGTGCCACTCAAGGGGTTAAGAAATATCTTTAACCCCCTCTCTAACTGTGCTTGCCGTAGGAAAGACAGGTTTCCCTCAGGGAGAAGTCTCTGAAGTATTGTAGCCGATGGTAGATGTGCTAGGGGGTATAGGTCAGACAACTTAAGAGGAGAAAGCTTTTTCCAGACCGAGGATGAGGACGGATCCGAAGGCAGATCAAGTATTTTCGTGATAGAGCGCAGTGGGAGTATGGGGGAGGGAGACGGGGACAGGTCCTTTCCAAGATCATCCCAGACTGCGCATGGGCCCTTAAGCAGCGGGTTAAAAGACTTAGCAGTGTATCTGGTTTTAGAGGGGAGCCACAAATCTTCGGTTAGTTGATCTCTGTTGTAGCCTTCCACTAATGTGGTCAGCAGTTTGTCACCGTGTGGTTGGGTTAGGTCCACCCAGTATCGTAGCTGGGCAGCCCAATAGAAGTCGAATAAATTTGGGAGGTCAATACCACCCTCGGATCTCCTCCGGGTCAGCAGGCAGTAAGCTAGTCTTGGCCTCCTCTTCCTCCAAACAAATCCCGTAAATGCAGTGCGTAGCGATTTCAAAGAAACTGGTCGGTAGGTGAATGGGGAGCATTCTGATTTTGTACAGAAAGGAAGGTAGGATGTATGATTTGATAATGTTTTTTTCTACCAAACCAGGATACAAATGGGATATCATATTTCTTTAGAAGACGTTTGACCTGGTTCAGCAGGGGGATAAAGTTTACGCTGTATAGGTCTTCAGCTTGCTGAGATAGTTTAATGCCTAGGTATTCAATTGAGGAAATCGACCATGTGAAAGGCGAGTTGGCTCTCAATGTGTCTGTCTGGGCCTTCGGGATAGAGATATTTAAGATAGTCGACTTTGTGTAGTATATCTTGAAATTGGAAGCAAGGCCGAATCCTTCCAGTACTTCCATCAGCCTGGGAAGACTCTTTTGGGGGTCTGTTATTAAGAAAACAATATCGTCAGCAAACGCAGCTACCGAGAGCACTTGTCCACTGAAATGGAGACCTCTAATTTCTGGGTCTTGCCTGACCTTTAGGAGTAGTGGCTCCAGAGCCAGGATAAAAAGGGAGGGTGATAGGGGGCACCCCTGCCGAGTACCATTTTTTATGTCGAAGAGAGGGGAGAGAGTGTCGTTGATTTTAAGTCTTGCGTAAGGGCATGTGTATAGGGAGAAGATCGCCCTGATAAACTCCAATGGGAAGCCAAAGGAGTGCAGGACCCCTTCCATATAGCGCCAGTCTACCCTATCAAATGCCTTTTCTGCGTCCGTGCTTACTAAGGCTAGAGGTATTCTGTGACGTTGTGCGTAGCGTGCTGCATGGAGCAATCTGACGCAGTTGTCTCTCCCCTCCCTTCCAACAACAAAGCCCGCCTGTTCTCTGTCTATTAGGGTTGACATAAATGGCTCTAATCTTTTTGCAAGGAGCTTAGCCCAAAGTTTCATATCTACATTTATGAGGGATATCGGGCGGTAACTTCCACACAACTCCGGATCCTTGTTGTCTTTATGGATCAGAGTAATGTGGGCCTCCAGGGACTGTCTCGGCAGGGAGCCCCCCCCCCCCCCAACAAGTTGTTGAATAACTCTACTAGTTTGGGTTTTAAAATGGGGAGGGAGGATTTGTAGTACAGAATAGGTAAGCCATCGGGGCCAGGGCTTTTGTTGGGCGGACATGACGCTATCAATTCCTCCACTTCTGACTGAGTAACCTGGGCCATAAGTGTCGTGGCTTCTGTGGGATTAATTTTAGGGATGGTAAGCTGACTTAAGAAGTTATTTATCAAAGTTGAAGGGTCAACCTGCGGGTTGGGCGTGGAGGTATCTTTTAAATTATATAAGCTAGAGTAGTAACGCTGGAACTCTCTTGCAATCCCGGTAGTTGAGGGGCAAGTTCCGCCCGTGGAGGTTTTTATAGCGCCGATGTGGTTTTTTGCACGTGCTTTTTTGATTAGCGAAGTCATAAGCTTGCTGCCCCTATTGCCCTGGGCGTAGACCAAGTGTTTTAGATGTAGTTGTTTTTTATTAAATTTGGATTCTAACAAAAGCTTCAGGTCTGTCCTCAGGGCAGTAAGGGCATCTAGATTTTGTTTTGATTGGGAAAGCTTCGCAGCTAGTTCCACTTTTGCTATCTGCGAGAGTTTCGTGTCAATCTCTTTTTGGGTGCGTTTTTTAACGCGAGAGCCCAGGGCTATCAGGAGTCCTCGGATGAAGGCCTTGTGAGCTTCCCACACAATCGGGATTTTAGATTCGTGAGAGGAGTTCACACAGAAGTATTCCTCTAGTGCTTTGGATAGTAGTTCCCTTTATTCAATTGAGTCTAGAAGTGACGCATTGAGAGACCACCTCCACTCCCGGGAGATTGGGTGTGGGTCCCTTATGGTCATGTGGATCGGGGCATGGTCAGAGATTGTCATGGAGTCAATCTCTGCTTGAATCATGGATGTAAGGAGGTTGGAGGAGACCAAGACATAGTCCAATCTTTGATACGAAGAATGGACCGTCGAGAAGTAAGAATAGTCTCTGGTGGCAGGGTTCAAGGTACGCCAGGAATCCACCAATCCTAGTTCCTGTAGGGCTTTGCTAAGTTTTCTCACCCCCTTTGGGAGGTCTGAGATCGACCAGAGGAGGAGTCCAAGAAAGGATTGAATGTGACATTAAAGTCCCCTGCCATAAGTATTTGGCCCACTGCAAAGTGTTTTAAAACTTCTAGTTGTTGGAGTAGCCAGGGTATCTGATCTACATTAGGAGCATAAATGTTTGCGAAGGTCATTTTAACATTATTTATTGTACCTTTCACAAAAAGGACTCTACCCTCGCCGTCCTTGTATTGGGCCTCTTCAACAAAATTAGTTGTTTTGTGAAAAAGGGTCGAGACCCCTTTTGAGGCCGACGAGGGGTGAGTGTTATGAAACGCTTTGGGAAAATGTTTGCCCGGAAGGGAAAAGCATTTGGTTCCTTTAAAATGCGTTTCCTGAAAGAAAAGTATTTTGGTGTCATACCTTTTCAGGAGGAGGGCGAGGTTGTGTCTCTTGAAGGGGGAGTTAAGTCCTCTGATGTTAAACGAGGTGATGCGAAGTCCCACCATGGTGACGATCCTGAGCTATGGTACGAGAGGGCAGTCCAGTGAGAGAGCTAGACAGGGAACTCGAGCAGGTCCAAAAAGAAAAATATATTAACAGTCGGCACAAGTTATTGAGAGGCGCCGTTAGTCTGGGTGCCTGGAGTTCCAGAGGGGGTAAGGAGTATTGGGGAGGATACAAGAGGGGTGAGGGGGTAAGGAGGCAGAAGGGGATAGGGAGGAAGACAACACAAAACGGAGAGTGCACTACACGTGTAGTACAGTAAACAGACAAACTTAGCTTGAACAACTAACTTAATGCTTTATGGGAAGGCGAGGAGGAGGGGGTCCGGGATACCCCAAATCTCCCTCTCATGGTTGGGCGGGCTACTGAGGTCTCGCAGGGTCACGGCCCCAGCGAGAGATCAGAGTTTTTATAACAGCCTGGGCAGACCAGCAACCCACGGCCCCTAGGGAAGAAAAAGGAAAACAAGGGTAGCTGGGCCAACAGCCCAGAATGTAATAAACTGTAGCAGTCAAAACTCGACGGAATTTTCAACTTGGATGTACATAACAATTCTGTAAGCGGATGTAATAGGAATCTAGTAATAACATAGGATATAAAAGGAACACTTGGTCTGGCCCGGGACGAGAACATGGCCTTCAAACCGTCCTCTGCACAACCCACGGCGCCGAAGCCAAGGCCCCCAGATTTAGGTCAGGAGACCTTTAACCACGTCGGCCGCAGACGGGGGGAAGTCGGTGGCAACGTCTGATCGTCCAATTGCCGGACGAAACTCGGGGTTCCCCAGATGATACTCAGCAATACTGAGGGGGGACTCAGGTCAAGTCGTCTCTGGGTTTCTTTTTCCCTCTGGGGGATTTAGATCTACTCGTTGGAAGCCATCTTTCCGGATTCTCCAGTTGGTGAAATTGGGGTGGGTCTGGGAGTGGTTGCCAATTAGGGAGTTCAATAGGGTCGATCTCAAGGATTGTCCAAAGATTCTGTAGATCTTCGTTGGTGCGAATATTGATTTTTTTGCCCTTATGAAAGCAGCTCAGTCCAAATGGGAAGAGCCATGAATATTTTATATCCATAGATTTGAGTGTCTCCAAGAGTGGTTGAAGAATGCGGTGCTTTGCCAAGGTGGAAGGGGCAAGGTCTTGGAAGATTTGTATCGGAGACTCAGCATAATTCAGATCTCTGTTAAATCTTGCAGCTCTCAGTATGGCGGCAGCATCAGGGAAAGCGAGCACCTTACAAATGATGTCCCGGGGAGGGTCAGAATCGTTCAGCAGGGGTCTGAGCGCTCTATGAATTCTTTCGATAATTATGGAGCTGGCCCTCTCTGTTCCCAGCAGTAATTCGAAAATTTATTTTCGATTTTCGGTAGACTTTCGCCGGGGTGGGATTAGGGCAACCCTTTAATGTGAACGTTATTGCGCTGATTTCTGTTTTCAAGATCCTCCTGCATCAGGAGGGTCTTGTTGAGGTGATTGTGCTGTTCCTTTAAGACCCGCTCTAACTGCAAGGAGTGGGTAGTGATGGCTGACGTTGCGGTCTCAAGCTCTTCCACCCTGTGCCCCATCTGTCTAAAGTCCTCCTTAATCTCGGCTAGGTCAGCGCTTATGGGGCGCAGGGCATGGGAGATCAGGTCTCTCATAAAGGATTTAGAGACCGTTTCCCCTTCGGAGCACGACTCCTCCTCCTCCCCCTTGCTAGGAGCAGATATGAGTTCCCTGCCGGTGCCATCTTGGCAGAGGGGCGTGGGGACCTTGCAGACCGATCTCTGAAGAATCGCTGCATATCTACTTGGCCTTTTGTAACTCTAGGTGTTCCTTGAAGGTCAGTGTTCCTTTCTTTTGATGGCTTGCCCATTATTCCGTCGTTTGACTGCTGCTAGGGGTCAGCGTGGGTGCTCGGTCATAGGAGCGCTTCTCTCAGGCCGCCATTGCGCTCGGCGCCTTGGCTCCGCCCCCCTGCTCCTAGACTTCTAGCAACAGTTATTAGTTTGGAACTCTTCTTCAGGGAGTTCCGGAAAAATTAGAGCTAGGCTCTCTGTTTAAAACTTTTGCATGCAGTTGCAGGCAGTTAGGTATGTGGATAGGAGAAGGAAAGAGAGGGGGGGGGGGGGGGGGGAGGGGGGGGGGATATGCCTCCCTGTGCTGTTTTGTTAGCCTTGGGGATTGCTAGCTTGTAGGGGGCCGGTATGGGGGGTATCCCCCTGTGCACAGGGATCTCTCAGGCTCTCAGTAGAGCTCTGCTGTTCTGTGGGCCCAGGTTCACTCCCCTCTGATGAATCTAACCTCTCTCCTCCGGCTCTTCTGCCTCCTCTCCTCCTCTTCAATCCACTGCAGGGAAGCTGTATTCGCCGCTGTCTCCTAGCCGGGGAGGGCTACAGGTTAGTGGGTAGTTCATCAGCCAGGTTCCGCCGCGATCGGGCCGCCGCCGCAACTTCCGGTCGGCCGAGGCCGGTACTTTAGCCTGGGGATCAGCCTGGTGATGTAGGCCGCGCCGGTGAAGGTGCCGCTAGGAGGCCCGGGGTGGTCTCTTTTTAAAGCTCTCCTATGCGCGGTGCCAGCGGTGCTGTTTTTAGGCCTGAATGTGGCCTCTATTCAGCAGGATCCCTCACGGAAGCGCTGCACACTCAGGAGCCTCCAAAATGGCGCCCGTTCCCGTTGCCGGCCAGGCCATGCCCCGAAATAATTGTGTTTCTTATGGCATGGAGGTTGTTAGTGATAGTAGGAAACTACAAGTAGACCAAAGAGAGGGGGTCTGGGTACTAACACTGGGAACTAGATCCCCTATGGGATGAACATAAAGACCTTCTACATATTTGATGAAGATAACACGTGGGCGGTCTGTTCTCTCTCCTACTTGAGCCATAGATAGGAATGGGAGGAGGAAGGCAACTTTATTGCTGTTCCAATAAGTAGCGAGCATAAATGCATTGCAGTAGCACATAAGAGTTATGGAAGTTGAAGCAGTAATAAATGAATTGTTCCTCAGGGGTATAATGAATTCTATCGAATGGATAGATATAAAGGAGATAAAAACAAAAAACGTGTTAAAGGAAGGTATAAATTATTTAGATAAAGGGTTAATAGGTGGTTCTGCAATCTCTATGGCTGCCTGTCCACAGGCGTTGCGGTTTCCTGCGGCGGATCGCCGCCACCCGGGAGCAGAAGCCGGTAGACGGGTCTATGGGAGCAGAGATGCAGTAGCCACATACTGATCATGGAAAGTAAGAAGGGGTTAAATCAGCTGTTTTGTAATGAAGGTTGTTTTTAAGGAAACAGTATGTAACGTAAGATGAGGTGAACAAGATTTTGAGGTAATCGAAACGCGTTCCCGCAGTCCTGATGGATGTGCGCCGATGTATAATCTAGTTTTCCCATAGCCCGGGCTCCCAGGTCTGTTTGTCTACAAGTTTGTATAGCACCGGCACTGAGCGGCGTGAAGATATCCCTGCGAGGCGAAAGCAAGGAAGGAGCCGCTGCCATACAACCGAGAGGGTTACTTATGTGAAACGTCCAGAAGGTCAACCATCCCTGCAGCCTCCACCAATGGTGGGACCAGAAAGAAGCTCCTCAGTAGGACAAGTGAAAGCCGCCTGGAGTTTATCAGAAAGACCCTAAAGGACCCCAGAGTGCGAGAAACAAGATCCTCTGCTCTGATGGAATCAAGTGGGAAAGCTCGTGGCATCGCCAAGAAGACCGCAGGCCGGAATCACTGCCAGAGGGGCTCCGACTAATGCTGAGTACAGGGTGGGACTACTTATGGCACTGCGGGATGGGGGGGGGGGGGGGTCTCATTTTTAATAAATTTACAAAGATTTCGCAGATTCTTGTGGTCTTGCCACTTTTTCCTTATGGGGTCCTGAGTGCAGAATGAGGGGGACACAACATGACATGTAGGACAGCGAGAGGGTGTGAGGATTTTCCGGTTTACTTTTATCTCATAACTTCTCTAGAGAAATGAAAGCTGCACCTTGATTGGCTGCTGGGGGGGACAAGGTGGGTCTCCGTGTATATTACGATATGGCAGCCCCCCGTACCTTATGATGTGCCCCCCACACTCTCTTCCTCATGCTCCTGTAGGGGCGGCCAGTATGTCCCATATAGGTATTAAGCGGATGAGCAGTATGCACCCACAGACTGGCATGTTACTGGACAGTGTGAGATTGTACGGGAGTGGCATCATGACAACTTGTGTGACTTACATTAACCACTTAATGACAAGGACCTTTTTGTTTTTTTTATTTTTCTTAATTGGGGCTTCATGCATCGGACACTGGAGGGATTTGGCCTTTGTGGGCCGATCCTTTCGGCTATAACTGCTCTCTATATGACACGGTCCGCCTCCGTTTTGTCGAATGACATACTATCTAAACCGCTCCAAATCACCAACGGCACGCGCCAGGGGTGCCCGTTATCCCCCCTAATATTTTCAATGATGATGGAAGCTCTGGCAGAGGCGATAAGGTCTAATCCACATATAGAAGGCATCCCTATGGGGACGAACATCCATAAAATTAATTTATTTGCCAACGATGTAATTCTAACAAACCCGAGGGCCTCGCTTCCCCAGGTGGTCTCTTCCCTGCTACAGTTTGGAGCTATCTCCTACTATGGTGAACTCCACCAAATCACAAACGATGGGGATCCATTTAACAAAAACAGATGGAAGATCCCTGAGATCCGCATTCCCATTTCAGTGGTGCCCTTCATTTTTGCCCTACCTGGGCATAATATTAACCCCTAAGTCGATGATCTCTCGTCTGCAAACTTCCCCCAACTAGAAATCTCCATACAAAAAGTAGATCGTTTGGCCAGGTTTGAAACCGTCTGGATGGGCAGGGTGATATTGTATCTTGTATCTTTTCAGAACTCTCCCTGTGCCTATCCCTGACTCCATCTTCTCGACATTCCACCAGCAAATGAATAGATTTGTGTGTGGGGGAGCTAGGCCCAGGGTGGCATCTCTATCCTAAATAGACCCTTAAAGTTTGGAGGTATGGGTCTTCCCAACCTCTGAAATACCATAAAGCATTCCTGATCGACCAAAGCAGACATTGGTGCAAAATAGATAGACAAAACGTGGGCTCCTATGGAAGCGTTTCTAACAAGCATAACGGATTGGAGAGCATATCTTCTAGCAAAATCTGCTCAGGTCCAAGAGGACATGCAATACCCTCCAACAGTGAAAGCTACAATGCATGGGTGGGCTGCAATAGGCGCCAGGCCAAACTTAAAGCTGACTATGTCAACAAGAATCCCTCTCCCATTCCTCAGTCTAAAATACCCACTTCCTGACCTCTTTCTAAACAACTGGCCACACAGAGCGTCTATGAAGATCTCAGATTTGTACCAGGGAGACACCATGCATTCTTTCCTCCAGAAACAAGATACGCAATTCCACCCTCAGAACATTATACGTACTTACGAATTTGCAATTTCTTCGGAGCCCATAAGACTCTCTATGTAACATTACCAAACCCATCAAAGCACCTACTGAACGGAAATTTAACACCACAGAAAAAACTTACAAATCTATCTACAGCAGTTTATCTGGTATTCAAACTTAAAAAATCGGTCAATTTCCTAAACTGGGAAAAGGACCTGAACAAAAACTTTCACCAAAGACGTAGTGTGAGGCCCTGAAATGGGCTGACAAGTCCACCTCCTGCGCCTCCCATTGGGAACAATACCAAAAACTCCTGACTAGATGGTGCTGCTCTCCTCTAAGGTTGTCGCAAATGAGAAACAACATCCCTCCCGTTTGCTGGACAGGATGCGGGGGAGTTGGATCCTTGCTCCACATATTTTGGTCGTGCCCCCAGATACACTGTTTCTGGAGCAGGATCTCACAATACATATCTAAGTTAGTACCTTCTTTGAGGAAAATAGAACCAGAATTAGCCCTGCTCCTTACAGGCACAGAAAACATACCTGAAAGCCATAGAATAATCGTATCTCATATATTCCACTCTGCGCGTATCTTAATAGCGACAGACTGGAGATCTAATCACATCCCCTCTACAGAAGAGATACGAGATGCTCTCAGTCTATATTGCGTTCATGAGAAACTGATTGCTAACACTCTGGCCCAATTCAGATCCCGCTCTGTCCTCAAACACTCTGCAGTACTGCAAGCTGGCAGTGGTTAGAATACCAGCTGATTTGTACCCAGGTTTCCCAGGCTTCTGCACGCATGTGAAGCGGAAGCTCAAATCACCCACCTGATCCGTTCTAACGCACTCCTGAGCTCTACAATATGCATACACAAACGCTGCCACCACCAATTTGGTTACGGTAAATTGGAACCCGATCTATGACGTATGAATACAATCTTCGGAGAATCTGGTTCCGTGTAACACGGACGAGGCGCACTAATTAATTTACAGTTTAATTCTCAAAGAAAAGAGCAGAGCTTATTTACAGAAAAATACAGAGGGGATGTTACCAGATAAATGGCAGGAGACTTACATGTGATGTCACAGACCGTAAGATAACAGGGATTAAAAGAAGAGGGTTACCATTCTGTGATGTGGAGTCGCGCCAGAACTGTGGACCAGACCTCACGTATAGTGACCTCCAAGGGGCTGACCCCCAGCACACGTCCGTGTGCGATTTTTAAACTCTCACGGTGGTAACTCCCCTTTAGTTCCTTCCAGCCCCCTTAGGGGATGGCTTATCTTGGGACACATAATCCCCTGAAATACATATTTCCTTCATAACTCCGTGTGGGTGTGACCCAGCATGAAAATATGACAACGATGTTTCCTGTTGTGATTGTACGTGTGTTTTGAGCCCACGCATGAGTAGTTTTGGACGCATCTGGTCCAAGATAACACAATTCTCGGCTCCTGAGCGTCATGGAAATATGGGAGTCCCTGCATCTTATGTGTGGGGATGCGACATTCCATAGAATATCCTGGTCAGCGGGCTGCGACGTACAGATCTTTCATAGTTCCTTAATTACATTTTTCTTTGTCTTAAGGGCGCGTTCTTCTGTTAACTTTGCCTCCAAAAGTTATCAGTTCAGTTATGACTAGAGATGAGCGAGCGCACTGGTCCAAGCTTGATGTATTAGGGTACTCAAGATGCTCGTTACTCAAGACAAACACCACGCGGTACTCGAGTCAATTACATTTCCTTCCCTGAAAGTTTTGCGCTCTTTTCTGGCCAATAGACTTGCAGGGAAGGCATTACCACTTCCTCCTGTGACGTGCCAGCCCTATCCCACCCCCCTGCAGTGAGTGGCTGGTGAGATCAGGTGACCGCCGAGTATATAAGGCAGCCCCGCCCGCTGCTCGCCTCAGACACACGCTGGGAGAGATTAGGGAAGGTGCTGTTCCTGCAATAGGGAGAGTGTTAGGCTGTTAGCGTCTTCAAGAACCCCACAGTCCTTCTTAGGGCCACATCTGACAGTGTGCATTACTGTTATGGCTGCTGGGAGCAGTTTTGCACATTTTTTTTTTTTTTTTTGTATATCGGGCGTGCAGCCCCATTACAGCTATAGCGTTCTCAGTCTGCAGTCTGTACTACATAGTATAGGGGCAGTATTGGTCAGGCAGGGACAGTGGGTAGTGTGGGATCCTGTCTACAAGAACCCCAACGGTCCTTCTTAGGGCTAGCTGTGACCGTGTGCATTTACCTCCGTGGCTGCTGGGAGTTGTAGTACCTCACTATTGCACAGCTAGGCCAGCTTGCAGGCTTCTGTATAATTTTTTTTCTGGCTGCAGTTTGCATAACATAAGCGCTGTCTGCCTCCAGCTGCACGCCAATAATTCAAAATTTTTTACACCGCTCTGTGTCTGCCGTCAACTGCACGCACAGTGGATGGCGACAGCCCCTGATAGAGGGAAAGTCAGATACACACTATATAACCTGCATTGCATTCCAAAAAAACCCTTCTTACGGCTACCTGTGACCGTCTGCATTTCACTGCGTGCCTGGTGGGAGTTGTAGTACCTCACTATTGCATATTGCACAGCTAGGCGTGCTTGCAGGCTTCCGTATAATTTTTTTCTGGCTGCAGTTTGCGTAACATAAGTGCTGTCTCACTCCAACTGTACGCCAATAATTCTAAAATTTTTTACACCGCTCTGTGTCTGCCCTATTCGTAATCCACCATGCTGAGGGGTAGGGGTAGGGCTAGAGGACGTGGACGTGGACGCGGGTGCGAACGCGGAGGTCCAAGTGAGGGTGTGGGCACAGGCCGAGTTCCTGGTCCAGGGGAATCGCAGCCGGCTGCTGCGGGATTACGAGAGGAAAGTTTCTGGGCCCTCCAGCTTCATATCACAATTTGTGGGTCCACGCGGTAGACCTTTATTACAAACAGAGCAGTGTGAGCAGGTCCTGTCGTGGATGGCAGAAAACGCATCCAGCAATGTATCGGCCACCCAGACTTCTATGCAGTCCACTACTCCCGACCTAGGGACTGCAACTCTGAATCCTCTGGCTGCTGCTCCTCCTTCCTCCCAGCCTCCTCACTCCATGAAAATGACACATTCTGATGAGCAGGCAGACTCCCAGGAACCTGAAGTGGAATGGGGTTCGGGAGTGATGCAATACCACAGGGCCCTGGTGGACAAACTGATGATAAACTTCCCATCTGACAGGGCTAGTGGCAGAAGGTACAGTTCCGAGGGCCAAGTAGCAGGGGAGGCACGGAGATCAGGCAGCATGTTCAGCGCAGCAGGGCAACACTCTCCAAGGCCTTTGCCAGCTTTATGGCTCCCCAGCAAGACTGTGTCACCACTCCCCAGTCAAGGCTGAGTCAGAGGGAGCACTGTAAAAGGATGGTGAGGGAGTACGTAGCCGATTGTACCAACATCCTCCGTGACGCCTCTGCTCCGTACAACTACTGGGTGTCAAAGCTGGACACGTGGCACGAACTCACGCTGTATGCCCTGGAGGTCCTTGCCTGCCCTGCCGCTAGCGTCTTGTCAGAGAGGGTGTTTAGTGCAGCTGGGGGAATCATCACGGATAAGCGTACCCGCCTGTCAACCGACAGTGCCGACAGGCTAACACTCATCAAGATGAACAAAGCCTGGATTTCCCCAGACTTCTCTTCTCCCCCAGCGGAGAGCAGTGTTACCTAAACATTCTTTTCGCTGCAACCGCAGATGCAAGCATTGTTCATCACCGTAAAAAAAGGGAAATTTACCTTTGTCAATCTGTGTATGATATTAGTCCTCCTCCTCCTGCTCCTCCTCCTGAAACATCATGTCATTACGCTGAACTGCCAATTTTTCTGCGTCCCAAAAGGCTCATACAACTTTTTTCAAACAATATTTCAACATGAACCAATTTTTTTAACAGGGCTGCCTCCAGGTTCTGTTACAAATTAAGCCACAGTAAGCTAAAAAAATTAATGGGTTTCACCTGCCCTCTCGGTTGAGCAATTTTTCTGGGGTACATTTGTACTGTTGGTACACAAATTTTTTAGGACCTCGCCTACACTGTAATCCAAGTAATTTTTCTGGCCTTCGCCTAAATTCATGGTACACCAATGTGTCCGGGGTTGGCCTACACTCTTGCTACAGAAATGTAACTCGGGTCTGCCTGCCTATACTTCTGCCACAGTAATACTACAGGGGTCTGCTTATACTTCTGCAACAGAAATGTTACTTCGGTCTGCCTATACTTCTGATCCTGAAATGTTACTGTGGTCTGTCTACGATTGGAGGAAAGTAGGTTTGATCACCAACATAGAAGGGGATCCTTTACTGTAAGAGCAGTTAGACTGTGGAACTCTCTGCCTGAGGAAGTGGTGATGGCAAAATCCATAGAGGAGTTTAAAAGGGGACTTGATGGCTTTCTGGAGAGGAGGGATATTACAGGATATAAATCTTATGTTAAGTGTCAATCCGGGTATACAGGCAGGTAGGAACTATTAGGGGTTGATCCAGGGAACAGTCTGATTGCCATTAGGGAGTCGGGAAGGAATTTTTCCCCCAAAAGGGCTAATTGGCTTCTGGCCTTGGGGTTTTTTGCCTTCCTCTGGATCAACACAGGAGGATAGACAGGCTGGACTAGATGGACATTGTCTTCATTCAGCCTTACATACTATGTTACTATGTTACTATATACTGTTACTACTGAAATGTTACCAATACTGGGCTCTGCCTATACTGCTGCTACAGAAATGTTACTGGGGTCTGTCTATACTGTTACTACTGAAATGTTACTAATACTGGGGTCTGCCTATACTGCTGCTTCTGAAATGTTACTGGGCTCTGCCTATACTGCTGCTACGCAAATGTTACTGGGATCTGTCTATACTGTAACTACAGAAATGTTACTGGGGTCTCCCTAGACTACAGACCATAGCGGGTCCGGGTCATGGTGTCTTGGCCTTGTAATGCCACCTACTCTAAACCCTCCCCCTCCTCCTCCTCCAACAATGAAAACATTCTTGGCAAATGCTTTTGCTGTGGTCCGTCTTGCGCCGGTCCAAGAATTTCACCTAAACCGGCACAATAGGAATGCCCCCTCCACCCCCCGTCCCTTTTAATCCTGGCCACAGTTCCGAAAACCAACTAAATACAACAGGGGTCGTATTCGATTATTCCTTGCTGCAGCATTCAGCCGACCGGTAGAGCAATAGTGGCTTCCATCTTGTTGGTACTGATAATAATTACATATTTTAGTGTACAGCTGAGGTAGGAATAGAGCCGACTATAGAACGCAGCATCCCTGCAGGGCTGGGGACAGAGGAGCAGCAGACACATATCCTTGGTGGAAGCAGGCCAGCTGAGATCCACTTACTCCCGGACTGATTTTGGACTGATGAGGCCTTTACTTGTGATCATCTTTGGTAATTCCTGAAAAAAGATGAGTGGTATAGCCAGAAACTTGCATTGCTAACACTTTGCAATGGTCAACAGAAAACATATGAATGAAGCCTTTCCATATTTCTATGCAGGAGGAGTTCAGACTTTTAGTACCTAGATTATCCTTTTCATTGCTATCAAATGCCCCTCTTGTCTTAGATAATACTAGATTTTCCACATAGCTGTTGTCGCTTCCACTTTTGTTCTGTGGCTTGACCTTTGTCCATTGGCTCTTATTCGTATCTGAAGGTTTGATTTTGCCCATGGAGGCAAAATTCAAGGTGGAGGCGTGGAACCGAGCCTGACCCTGGGCCCGCTAACGTGCTTCCCACACAGACTATAGTGGGTCCTGGTCATGGTGTCTTGGCCTTGTAATGCCACCTCCTCCTCCCGATTGGGGTCAGAGACATAAAGGGGGCGGAGGCAACTGAAGATGAACGTCCGGGTTCATCAAACACCTTCCGAAAAGACTCTAAGAACAGACTGAGGTTATTAACCAGTAGATAATTGCGTTCCCAGAGGGGATTGACCCACGCCAAAGACTTACCAGTAAGGTTAGACACTATGAAAGCGATTTGGGTGCGATCTAAGGGAAAAAAATGTGGCAAAAGATCAAAGTGCAAGGTGCATTGATTAACAAAACTATGAAATTGTTTGAGATCCCCATCACAGGAAGGCGGTGCCACCAGGTGAGGACTGTAGCCAGAAACAGAGGCTGCCGGTAGGGACGGTGCAGCAGTTGCCACAGCAGCGGAGGGCTGCAGGACCGCTATGGTGGGGGAAATATTACAAGACAGGTACTCACATTGTGAAGATACAACAGGACTTGCTCTTGCCTCTCATGTTGATTCATCATCTCCTGGAATAATTCAGGAAGATCTCCATGGTTGGAGTCATGGAGTGTAATCCATGACTGCAGTGTACTGTAGAGACTGTGGATGTGGAAGCACTGTGTCAACCTACCGGGTAGGTGATGATCCAATTCAGAGCGACTGACAGCCGACCCCAGCGTGGGTGGTAAGATACCAGATGTACGAACCCCATATGCAGATGGACACTAGGGAAAGTCACTTGCCCTGAGCTGATAACAAGGATAGGAAAACCCCTGCCTATAAGCAGGGCTGGCGTCCTGATAAGGACGATCCTGCAATCTTTCTCTAGGTGCTGACTGACCCTGACAGGACAGAACACTAATATGATAAAAGACTGAACAATACCGGGGAGTACGGAAACAAAGGAGGTATAGGCTGACAAGGATAAACAGAGAAGCAGACTCACAAGGATGACAGACAGAATACATGTACAGAAGAACAATAAAACACAGGACACAAGCAGATAGCAAGGTAACTGCCGGAGCAGCGGCTAAATATGAAGCTATGGAGCACATTTCACAACAACACTGAAGCTCTGAATGGAAGGCCCAGGACAGCTATACAGGGCGGTGATTAGAAAAGGTGCATCAGCTGAGCAGGAGGCCTGAAGCTATTAACCCTAAGAGTGCTGTAAGAGAATAAGTATAAGTTCAGTTAACAGGGAGAGCAGGATGACGCCCTCGCCTGCCAGACACAGAAGCAGAGGATTGTGTCTGAACAGCGCACCTAACAAATTGTTAGGATTTAACCCCATAGATGAAGTTTATGATAGTAATTGAATTTGGCAAATATAAATGAGAGCAGAACTTGAATTTATTTTGTTGTCATGGTCTTCGTCATATGGCGGATATGGAAAGGAAGGTTTTTCCCACCGTGCATTTCCTGTAAGGACAGGACTGTGCCATTAGGGAGGGTCATGGAACACTCAACAATAGTACAATAGTGAGTTATGGGAAACTCAATGGGAAATGCAGGGGAAGGGGGGGGGGGGGGGTTGCAGGGTATTCTTCAGAAAGCTGCCAGACAGATTGTTGAGAAGCGTTAAAGGATCTCAGAAAATGTTAAAAAGAGCTGGAATGGGGTCTGAAGGTTGTTTGGATCTACAGAGACAGGAAAGATTTGAGATTGAACAAAGAGGATGGCTCAGTGACAATGCTATCACTACAATGGCGGCTAAATGGAAGAAAGTGTCTGAGGAGGTGATGAGAGGTGGAGTATGCATGTGAAAAAGTTAAGATGAATGCTATGATGGACTGTCCATAAAACTTACAACTGAAGACACTAACTCCCCAACTACTCCTGTGGTGAATACCCTCCCCACAATATGTTTTAGTAACAAGTGAGCAAGGGGCATGGACATGTAGTAGAGATGAGCGAGCACCAAAATGCTCGGGTGCTCGTTACTCGGGACGAAATTATCGCGATGCTCGAGGGTTCGTTTCGAGTAACGAACCCCATTGAAGTCAATGGGCGACCCGAGCATTTTTGTATATCGCCGATGCTCACTAAGGTTTTCATGTGTGAAAATCTGGGCAATTCAAGAAAGTGATGGGAACGACACAGAAACGGATAGGGCAGGCGAGGGGCTACATGTTGGGCTGCATCTCAAGTTCACAGGTCCCACTATTAAGCCACAATAGCGGCAAGAGTGCCCCCCCCTCCCAACAACTTTTACTTCTGAAAAGCCCTCATTAGCAATGCATACCTTAGCTAAGCACCACACTACCTCCAACAAAGCACAATCACTGCCTGCATGACACTCCGCTGCCACTTCTCCTGGGTTATATGCTTATAGCCGGTTCCACTGAAAGCAATGGGCTGCCGGCGAGCGCGGGATGAATTGTCGGGAAGGGGTTAAATATAGAAGCCCTTCCCTGCAATTCATCCAGAAATGTGTTACAATAAAAAAAAAAAAAAAAAAATATATATATATATACTTACCCTGTCCCGGCAGACGGAGTTCAGCGCGGCCTACAGTGGGTGTCAAGGGGGTGTGAGTCAGACCTGCCCCCTGATTGGCTCATCACAATCCAGGCCAATTGGTCAAAGTACCTCCTCGCTGTTACTAGAAGGCCAGACTGTCTGTTAGGTGATTGCATAGGTAGGTGTTTCAGGGTTTGTTAGTTTGCATAGACTTTTCTCAGCTAGAGGCGTGCCTTGTAAAATAAAATAAATACAAATGCCAATGGCAAAAACTTTGGCTAAGCAATGGTCGAATGAAATAATTTGTATATATGATGTAGCAGAAGTCATAGAAAATAATAGAGGTAGACATTTTCTTAGGCCTCTGCTCAGTCAGACCTCTGCCTGACCATAAGACTAAGTTCAGTCCCTATGAAGGTTTGTTTGGCAGGGCCCCTGTAACAGTCCTATACTTTCTCCAGTCCCGGCATGTCAGGAGTTAAATGTCACTCATAAAAGTGTATTTTCCTCGATTCCAGATCCAGACTCAAAAGAGGAGTCACGTAGTTTTGCTTTCAGGTGACTAAGTTGTCCTCAACAGGACATATCAGAAAAAAGTTTGGAACAGAGATTTGCCGGTCCGTACCGGATCCAGTTGACGACCGCCACTTCAGTCAAATTAGAAGGAAAAGACAACTGGATACACGCTAACCGCTGCGAGAGAGTCCTTGTTCCCGAAGCGGAAAGACTCATCACTGCTGTTATGTGCCGCCGTACACACGGACTCGTGGTCAAAGATGATTGGGACAGCAAGCTTGTTAAACATCATGAAGTACTTGTTGTAGCGCTGATGATGCAGGAAAACTGGATCATTGTTGGATGTGTACTCATGCCCCTACAGCGTCCTCCTCTACACGCTTTGTGGCTATATACCTCATTGTGGAGATCAAGTCTTGGTTTAATAAAATTCTTGGAGCCCCGGTGTTGTCACAAACACCAGAGCACAACTGACCCAGCAATGGTCGGAGCATGGCTTGGTGACCCCTGGTGGGTTCATTGCTCATAGACTGGGGAGCATAATGCCATCGCACTTGCCCAGGAAAATGCCACTACAGACTGTAATCCCTCCTGGACAAAGTGTGCGTGTGTGGAAGTCACAAATAAGGTGGCGACTCGGTTTTCGAATCACATCCCCCATGGGGATTACAATGGGTTACCTAATAAAGGTGTATAATGTGGTGACAACATCACTGGTAAGACAGCAGAAAATTGGGCCAGAATAGGATGTCACGCTCTTGGATGGCACGTTGTCGGGAGTCCGAGATCCCAGGGTAGTAGCCAGGCCACCCTTGTGTTACTACATGACGGTCTTTCATAAACAGTAAGTCTTGAACACTCTACAAGGGAGCTGCAGAGAATTGGCCAAATAGTAAGCCTCATGTAATGTCTATGGGCATGGATAACAGGACAGTTCTTTAGCCCAGTGGGGCAAATTAGTTTGATTAGCCAGCCCCTAATACTGTGAGGGGGCTGGTTAATCAAACTAATGCAGCTCAAGCTTAATTGATTGTTGTTACTAACCAACACACAATAGTGCTGGATTACCTTACAGCCGCCCAGAGGGGTGTATGCCGGGATGTTGTGTACTTTGTCACCCTTAGGTATCCTCATACATCAAACATCGGACTACAATTTAGGGCAAAAAGGGAATCCTGCCAGCTAGATGAAACCCGTGAGAGATCCCCACATTGCTGAGTAATAGTGAAGCATTAATAGTGGCGGTCTGGGGGCTAGCAGTAACTAGTGGCCAGGTAATAAATGGTAGAGCATGTGATATGGCAAGAGCCCTTATTGCTAGCTCATAGGCTCTTGACTTATTACTGTTGGATGTACAAGGGACTCAGGAAGCTGCTGTACAGAACAGAGCTACAATGGGTGGTATTCAATCATTGATGTAAGAAGTGTTAAGGTCGCTGTAGTTTCAACCTAACTGGTAATTCAGAATCTATTCATAAAATTATTCAAAAAGTTAGAGCAGACACGCAGGCAAAATAAGGACCAGGGATGTCGGATTGGCTTTGCAGTTGGTGGTTCAATGCATCTTGGCTTTGTCTAATTTCTGTACACTTCGTGGTGTAGTGGTGGGTTGTATACTCCTTTGCCGCTGCATTCAGTGCATACCAAATCCAGTGAGTTTTATAATAATCGATCCACAGGTCTATTAATGCACAGATTTGTAATTTATGTAATTAAAGGAAATCCAACCCAGATATGACTAAACAGTTGCATCATGTTCCCTGAAGCTATATCTATCCCAGTACACAAAACATATGAGTCTCCTACCCTCAGACACAGGGTTAGAATAGTTCACATTGGCCTGAGACAAGTCCTGCCTCTAAAGAGACATCACTGTTCTGTTGAGTTTTAATAGCCAATGATAATAAATGGATTATAATAAATGATAGTCACTACAAGTGAGGCGTGTTCTAGCCTCGTGTCAAATATCTCCACAGTTTTTCAGAAATGATGACTTTCAATCACATCCAATATTTTTTGTGTGACTTGTATGCTTCCTCGATACTCGAGCATTAACTACTAATTTGGATACCTGGAAACATACCAATTAGCAAATATTTTGCTAACACTGACAATGAGTGTAATATATATATATATATATATATATATATATATATATATATATATATATATATATATATATATATATATATATATATATATATATATATATATTATACATACACGCACACTCCTTCTAGGGTAGGGATGTTACTGAAAGTGTGTGTGTGTGTGTGTGTATATATATTATATATATATATATATATATATATATATATATACACTACCGTTCAAAAGTTTGGGGTCACCCAAACAATTTTGTGTTTTCCATGAAAAGTCACACTTATTCACCACCATGCGTTGTGAAATGAATAGAAAATAGAGTCAAGACATTGACAAGGTTAGAGATAATGATTTGTATTTGAAATAACATTGTTTTTACATCAAACTTTGCTTTCGTCAAAGAATCCTCCTTTTGCAGCAATTCCAGCATTGCACACCTTTGACATTCTAGCTGTTAATTTGTTGAGGTAAGCTTGTGAAATTGCACCCCACGCTTCTAGAAGCATCTCCCACAAGTTGGATTGGTTGGATGGGCACTTCTGGCGTACCATACGGTCCAGCTGCTCCCACAACAGCTCAATGGGGTTCAGATCTGGTGACTGCGCTGGCCACTCCATTACCGATAGAATACCAGCTGCCTGCTTCTGCTGTAAATAGTTCTTGCACAATTTGGAGGTGTGTTTAGGGTCATTGTCCTGTTGTAGGATGAAATTGGTCCAATCAAGCGCTGCCCACTGGGTATGGCATGGCGTTGCAAAATGGAGTGATAGCCTTCCTTATTCAGAATCCCTTTTACCCTGTACAAATCTCCCACCTTACCAGCACCAAAGCAACCCCAGACCATCACATTACCTCCACCATGCTTAACAGATGGCGTCAGGCATTCTTCCAGCATCTTTTCATTTGTTCTGCGTCTCACAAACGTTCTTCTTTGTGATCCAAACACCTCAAACTTGGATTCATCCGTCCACAACACTTTTTTCCAGTCTTCCTCTGTCCAATGTCTGTGTTCTTTTGCTTATCTTAATCTTTTTCTTTTATTGGCCAGTCTCAGATATGGCTTTTTCTTTGCCACTCTGCCCTGAAGCCCAAAATCCCGCAGCCGCTTCTTCACTGTAGATGTTGACACTGGTGTTTTGCGGGTACTATTTAATGAAGATGCCAGTTGGGTACATGTGAGGCGTCTGTTTCTCAAACTAGAGACTCTAATGTGCTTATCTTCTTGCTTAGTTGTGCAACGCGGCCTCCCACTTCTTTTTCTACTCTGGTTAGAGCCTGTTTGTGCTGTCCTCTGAAGGGAGTAGTACACACCGTTGTAGGAAATCTTCAATTTCTTAGCAATTTCTCGCATGGAATAGCCTTCATTTCTAAGAACAAGAATAGACTGTCGAGTTTCAGATGAAAGTTCTCTTTTTCTGGCCATTTTGAGCGTTTAATTGACCCCACAAATGTGATGCTCCAGAAACTCAATCTGCTCACAGGAAGGTCAGTTTTGTAGCTTCTGTAACGAGCTAGACTGTTTTCAGATGTGTGAACATGATTGCACAAGGGTTTTCTAATCATCAATTAGCCTTCTGAGCCAATGAGCAAACACATTGTAGCATTAGAACACTGGAGTGATAGTTGCTGGAAATGGGCCTCTATTCACCTTTGTAGATTTTGCACAAAAAACCAGGCATTTGCAGCTAGAATAGTCATTTACCACATTAGCAATGTATAGAGTGCATTTGTTTAAAGTTAGGACTAGTTTAAAGTTCTCTTCATTGAAAAGTACAGTGCTTTTCCTTCAAAAATAAGGACATTTCAATGTGACCCCAAACTTTTGAACGGTAGTGTATATATAATTAGTCATGGGACATAAATTGTTACGTTTCAGAATGCAATAAGTGTATGTATTTCTTATGTTGTTGGACTATTGGCCCTTATATAGAAGACTAAAACCTAGGCCATGTAATGCCGATAGCAAGGATTAACAGATAAGAGGAGACAATAGGAAGAACAGCAATACTAAATTATGTTAACATAAAGATATAGCAGGGTATAATAATACCCTGATTGCAGCTATTGTCTTGTCTAGATAAGGGTGCATTCACACGAACGTATATCGGCTCGGTTTTCACGCCGAGCCGATATACGTTGTCCTCGGGTGCAGAGGGGGGAGGATGGAAGAGCCAGGGCCAGGAACTGAGGCTCCCGCCCCCTCTCTGCCTCCTCTCCGCCCCTCTGCACTATTTGCAATGAGAGGAGGCGGGACGGGGCGGGGCTAAAGTCCATGAATTGGCCCTGCCCCCGTCCCGCCTCTCCCCATTGCAAATAGTGCAGAGAGGCGGAGAGGAGGCAGAGAGGGGGCGGGAGCCTCAGTTCGTGGCCCTGGCTCTTCCATCCTCCCCCCTCTGCACCCGAGGACAACGTATATCGGCTCGGCGTGTAAACCGAGCCGATATACGTTCGTGTGAATGCACCCTGAACCTGAAGAGCTTTGGGAGTTTTGTAGACATCAGTAAGCCTCATGATCGATAATGTTTGTAACCTTTGTGTGATAACGCCCTCTTTCTTTCTGTATAACAACTGGCAATGTCTTGAGTTAAACAGAATCCCCTGGGGGTTCTCACAAGACGCGTCTTGATATAACATGGAGTGTTTTCATGGTATTGATAGATATTACTGGCCATCGTCTCATCATGGGCCTCCATATCTACCTATTGGGCACCTGACTACGAGGTCATCAGACCGGTACCGGTGTGGTCCGATAACAAAATATATATACACACTCCTTCTAGGGGA
Source organism: Eleutherodactylus coqui (assembly GCF_035609145.1). Classification (NCBI taxonomy): domain Eukaryota; kingdom Metazoa; phylum Chordata; class Amphibia; order Anura; family Eleutherodactylidae; genus Eleutherodactylus; species Eleutherodactylus coqui. Next base: position 535,812,294 of record NC_089837.1, on the reverse strand, counting down.
GGCATGTTACTGTCAATGAGTGTATATATATACTCCCTCTAGGGGGGGGGGGGGTGTTGTTGACAATATATATATTCATATACATACACACATATACAGACACACTCCTTCTGGGGGGGGAATGTTACTGACAAGGAATGTATTTACTAAGTGTTTGTAAAGAAGTCAATTGCCAAAAACGACCATTATAAACCAAACGCTCTATGGCCCCATAATTACTAATTTGCACGCTTTGACACAGTATGCAAATTAGTTGAATTGCCCCACCCCTTCCTGCTCTTCAGCACAAGCCATATCCCTTGGCTCTTGTTTCGGGTCTCCGGCTCCCATAGAGCTGCCTTGCGTTTCACATACAGCGCTTCACGACTGGAAGCAAAGCATGCCCAGTTGTGGCCCCTGCTGTGGCGCTCGGGCTCGCTGGAATCACTGCACATGCGCCAATTGCAGAAGGTCCAGCTGAAAGCAGCTGTTGACGTCAATCAGGCGGTCTTGGCAGTGGTTTGTGCCAGCGGAGGCGCTGTGACTCCACACCACCACGGAAACTGAAACACTTACTGGAGGAGTTGCAGCTAATTCCAATTCTGCTGCAAAAAACTAAGATGTCCGGTGTGATAGCGGTCATGCAGAGAACATTGTGCTGCAAGAAGATGGAGCAAGTCTGAAATTACTATATGTCTGCCAACAGGGCCGCCAGAAGCATGTATTCTGCCCGAGGTGGTGTGTGAGATGCCACTCAATTACAGGCATTGAAAGCGCCAATACACAAGATACCCAACTCATAACTGTAGCATTGAGGCTCAGTGAGTATGAGTGGACCCAGTAGTGGCCCTAATAGTATGTGAATGTGTTAGTAGTACTAGTGACCCCATAGTAGCCCAAGTAGAAATAGTGACCCCCATAGCGGTTCCAATATTATTAGTGTCCCCCATAGTAGTCCCAGTAGTAACAGTGACCCCATAGTTGCCTCAATATAAATAGTGTCCCCTATAGTGGTCCCAGAAATAATAGTGACTCCATAGTGGCCTCAATAGTAATAGTAACTCTGTGGTGGCCCAATAATTAATAGTGATCCAGTGGAGTCCAGTGGGCGGTCCAGTCCCATCATGGACTACAGCTGTCCTTATATAAGTGTAGATACACAGATAGCTCCGCCCACTGGACTGTTCAGCTCAAAAAGTGCCTGAGATCTCACGGCATAAAATACAAGTTCTACTGACTCTTCTGTATATCAGTACGCTCAGCCGCTCCGGCTCTGTAACCCGCTGCCGTAAGATCAGGCACGACCTAGGCGGAGACGGCTTCCACACAATGAGGAGCGGACTCCTGCGTTGGACAGTCGGTGACCGACACACACAATACATAAACACCTTGCAGACAATCTATTGTTAGAATTATTGGTGCTGTACTTGTACAAATCGGCACACTTCACATCACTGAGTTACAGTCCTACTAATAGTCCACTGAAGACCTTCCACCCTGCCAGTTGTCTCTCTGGTTGTTGTTAGTTTCTGACCTTGGGTTTCACCTGATGATGATTTCTGGGGATGGGATCATTGTGTCCTCACGGAGGTCATCACACAGCCGCTGGATGGACCATGACTGTGTATCGTGCTGCTTTGGAGAAGGACTGTTTCTCCTTGTGGTGAGTACTAAGTAGGTGTAAGGAGCCTTATATACCATGCAATGGCTCCTGAGAAATTTGGTATGCAAATGAGAGATGGTACAATGCCTCTGCAACGCCACCTATTGGAAGACAACTTCCCTATAAGTCAATGTCCGACCTTTGAACAGGCTTTATAACACGATGAGGATGAAAGCCAACCCAGAGTCTTCTCCAGCAGGAGCAGAGACCCATCAGCGATGGCCGTTTCACGGCTCTCCCCATCACTGCACAGTTCGTTGGCCCATATTGTGGGTCAGAAGGGGTAGCGTTTCTCCTTGTGGTGAGATAGGAGACTTATAGGTCAAGCAATGATCCCTGGGAAAGAAGGTATGCAAATGCAGAGGGTACAACGCCTCTGCAGCCCCGGGCATGTAGGGGAGTGACTAATGTTGGTGTGGGGGGGGGGGGGGGGGGTCGATGAATAATTCAACAGGGCAGTTGGGTGGCTATGCTGCATGAGCAAATCTGGGGATATTCCTTGCTTCAGCTGTGTGAAGGGTAATTTGATGACCCAGTACCGCTTGGAAAAGCTGATATACAGCAAGTACAGTTTTGGTTGCTTCACTCAAAAAATATCCTTCCCGCGTTCTTTTCCCGCTCTCCAAAAGGCACGGACATTTAACAGAGGTTTCCACCATTTTGAACTACAGGCCCAGAAGTGGTCTTCTTCGTGGACAGTGAGGCCTGGACTCGGCTAATCGGGCTTCTTGAAAACGTCACTAGCGCCTTATGAGGGACTTTTACGTCCTTATTTCCTGGAAGCAGGACTATTCGCTGAGTTGAACCCGTTTTATATTATTAAACGTCCTGAGTACCCAGTTTGCTATATGAATGCCGCCTGTCGGTTCCTGCTTTACTGCGGGCACAGCTAGCCATCAGAGTGCAGCCAGAGCCTATTTGGTTTGTTCCCAGGCACAAAGGACTGCTGGCCCTCTCATCCACTTATGTCTAGCCCTTCTGGAGCCTACCACGGCTTCTGCTAATTACCCAACACCCGGGACAACCCCAATTCCTGCCACCGGCCTGAGGTTTACATTGGGATGAGCCGCGAGTGTCCAGGGTGGGCATGCGGTTAAGGCAGTCAGAGCGGGTAAGGCTCTTCTGTGAGATGTTGGCTGGTGTCGGTATAAGGCTATTGGAGGTTGTACATTGGGTAACGTGGTATTTTCTGTAGTGCTGATGGTGGTTGGGAACACTGTTTAATCCTCATTACTAAATGGTTCCCCTTATTGATGGACCTGTGAACAGAGTGGTGCTCGTGTGGTTCTGTAGGTCGCACGTGTCCGTTCACCTCACTGCTTATGAGTGTGCCAATATGTAGCAGCATTTATCAAGCACTCCAACAGATGGGTGCACCCAGGTTAGACCTGATGCTGTCCATGAGATGTGCCGAGACCTTACCGTAGACCCACAGCACAGTCCCAATGGTCTGCTCTGACCACACACAATAAATCAGAGTTGCTCTTGAGATAGAGGCTGTTCTTCTGAGGTCCGGTGGAGACGTGGAGTTGGCGCACCCTGCTCAGCGCTTTCCTCAGTGAGGTAGCAGTACGATACCATTCAGCACAGAGATTTCTTTTTGTGGGCTAGTTTCCCACGGCCATCTAGATCTTTACAAAGCTGTAGGTCACCGGATCTTCCGGTCCGCAGGCCACAGATAACATCGGTCTTACAGAACTCTTGGCAGACTTCGCTCACGTGGCCCTTATGGTGAAGAAACCAGAAAGTCTGGAAGAGTTGATCGTCGTGGATGAACCTCTGGACCAGGTCTTCCCAGTCAGATGGATACGCAGATTTCATCCGGTAGGTGCTGAGCGCGCTGTACAGGAGGCTCCACTGAGGGACCTCATTTGGCTTCTTGTTGGCTTCAGTCAGATTCAGTATATATGTCTCATGGTCTAAGACCACATGAGAGCTATGCGGGTACTCGCCATCCACCTGATACACACGGAAACCTGGGGAAGAAGACAGCATACATGAAGGCCATCACAAAAAGACATACGAGGCAGAGAAGACAATATGGACATAGAAGATCAGAAGCTACTACAAGTGGGGCTACCATGACTGTCACCATAGGGTCTACATTGTTCTGTGCAAGGACTGTAACCCAACAAGACACAGCAGAGCCAACTGACCAAGGCTTTGACACTGGCACAGACCCCTTCCTCATCTATAGTCCTGTAGGTACATGCCCATTCTATAGATTGCAGGTTATTGTGGCCTGTAGTATGATATCTATTATCCCGCTCTTGCCTGTATTTCGCTTTTGTCTGTGGCTTCTCCTGCTGGCATTGCGCTCCTGTCCCAATCTACCTGTTGTTCTGCTTACGGCTGTTGTCTTTCTGCTGGGACTTCTAGTGCTATCCCCAGCTCCTTAAAGGACCAGGGTATGCCCAAGTCCTCCCTTCCTTCCTTGGTATTTTAAGGGCACTTCTAGCAGTCACCAGTATCTGAGTCATAAGGTCCATACTGTGCCACTCTTTGCTGAGATGTTCCTCAGTTTAGATATCTTTGGTATTTGGCTTGTTTTCTGATCACGTCTACTTCTCCCTTGCCCGTCTTAACTCTATATGGGTACCAGAAGTCCACCAGCCCGGACCTCGCTACAATTCTTAACACCCTGCCAGTCCTGATCTTTTCCCATGTGAATACGTCTACTGCCTCCTGTCTTTGTGCCATCTAGCAGAATCTCCACTCTATCAATGCGGTTGGTGGTTACCTGGGTTTAGGATGATGAAGGTGGTGGTCAGTATGAGCTGAGGATTGATGGTTACCTGGGTTTAGATTGATGAAGGTGGTGGTCAGTATGAGCTGAGGGGTGGTGGTTACCTGGGTTTAGGTTGATATGGGGGGTGGTCAGTATAAGCTGAGGTGTGGTAGTTACCTGGGTTTAGGATGATGAAGGTGGTGGTCAGTATGAGGTGAGGGGTGGTGGTTACCTGGGTTTCGGTTGATGAAGGTGCTGGTCAGTATGAGATGAGGTGTGGTAGTTACCTCGTTTAGGATGATGAAGGTGGTGGTCAGTATAAGATGAAGGGTGGTGGTTACCTGGGTTTAGGTTGATGAAGATGGTGGTCAGTATGAGCTGCGGGGTGGTGGTTACCTGGGTTTAGGATGATGAAGGTGGTGGTCAGTATGAGCTGAGGGGTGGTAGTTACCTGGGTTTAGGAGGATGAAGGTGGTGGTCAGTATGAGATGAAGGGTGGTGGTTACCTGAGTTTAGGTTGATGAAAATGGTGGTCAGTATGAGCTGAGGTGTGGTAGTTACCTGGGATTAGGATGATGAAGGTGGTGGTCAGTATGAGATGAGATGTGGTAGTTACCTGGGTTTAGGATGATGATGGTGGTGGTCAGTATGAGCTGTGGGGTGGTGGTTACCTGGGTTGAGGTTGATGAAGGTGGTGGTCAGTATGAGCTGAGGTGTGGTAGTTACCTGGGTTTAGGAGGATAAAGGTGGTGGTCAGTATGAGATAAAGGGTGGTGTTTACCTGGGTTTAGTTTGATGAAAATGGTGGTCAGTATGAGCTGAGGTGTGGTAGTTACCTGGGATTAGGATGATGAAGGTGGTGGTCAGTATGAGCTGAGGGGTGGTGGTTACCTGAGTTTAGGTTGATGAAAATGGTGGTCAGTATGAGCTGAGGTGTGGTAGTTACCTGGGATTAGGATGATGAAGGTGGTGGTCAGTATGAGATGAGATGTGGTAGTTACCTGGGTTTAGGATGATGATGGTGGTGGTCAGTATGAGCTGTGGGGTGGTGGTTACCTGGGTTGAGGTTGATGAAGGTGGTGGTCAGTATGAGCTGAGGTGTGGTAGTTACCTGGGTTTAGGAGGATGAAGGTGGTGGTCAGTATGAGATAAAGGGTGGTGTTTACCTGGGTTTAGTTTGATGAAGGTGGTGTACAGTATGAACTGAGGGGTGGTGGTTACCTGGGTTTAGGTTGATGAAAATGGGGGTCAGTATGAGCTGAGGGGTGGTAGTTACCTGGGTTTAGGATGATGAAGGTGGTGGTCAGTATGAGATGAAGGGTGGTGGTTACCTGGGATTAGGTTGATGAAGGTGCTGGTCAGTATGAGCTGAGGTGTGGTAGTTACCTGGGTTTAGGATGATGAAGGTGGTGGTCAGTATGAGCTGAGGGGTGGTAGTTACCTGGGTTTATGTTTATGAAGATGGTGGACAGTATGAGATGGGGGGTGTTAGTTACCTGGTTTTAGGATTATGAAGGTGGTGGTCAGTATGAGATGAAGGGTGGTGGTTACCTGGGATTAGGTTGATGAAGGTGGTGGTCAGTATGAGCTGAGGGGTGGTGGTTACCTGGGTTTAGGATGATGAAGGTAGTGGTCAGTATGAGATGAGGGGTGGTGGTTTCCTGGGTTTAGGTTGATGAAGGTGGTGGTCAGATGAGCTGAGGGGTGGTAGTTACCTTGTTTAGGATGATGAAGGTGGTGGTCAGTATGAGCTGAGGGGTGGTGGTTACCTGGGTTTAGGATGATGAAGGTAGTGGTCAGTATGAGATGAGGGGTGGTGGTTTCCTGGGTTTAGGTTGATGAAGGTGGTGGTCAGATGAGCTGAGGGGTGGTAGTTACCTTGTTTAGGATGATGAAGGTGGTGGTCAGTATGAGCTGAGGATTGATGGTTACCTGGATTTAGGTTGATGAAGATGGTGGTCAGTATGAGCTATGGGGTGGTGGTTACCTGGGTTTAGGTTGATAAGGGTGGTAGTCAGTATGAAATAAGGGGCGGTGGTTACCTGGGTTTAGGATGAGGACGGTGCTGGCCAATATGAACTGAGAGGTGGTGGTTACCTGGGTTTAGGATGATGAAGGTGGTGGTCAGTATGAGATGAAGTGTGGTGGTTACCTGGGATTAGGTTGATGAAGGTGGTGGTCAGTATGAGCTGCGGGGTGATGAAGGTGGTGGTCAGTATGAGCTGAGGGGTGGTAGTTACCTGGGATTAGGATGATGAAGGTGGTGGTCACTATGAGATGAGATGTGGTAGTTACCTGGGTTTAGGTTGATGAAGTGCTGGTCAGTATGAGGTGAGGTGTGGTAGTTACCTCGTTTAGGATGATGAAAGTGGTGGTCATTATGAGGTGAGGTGTGCTGGTTACCTGGGTTTAGGTTGATGAAGATGGTGGTCAGTATGAGCTGAGGGGTGGTGGTTACCTGGGTTTAGGTTGATGAAGATGGTGGTCAGTATGAGCTGAGGTATGGTAGTTACCTGGGTTTAGGTTGATAAGGGTGGTAGTCAGTATGAAATAAGGGGCGGTGGTTAACTGGGTTTAGGATGAGGACGGTGCTGGCCAGTATGAACTGAGAGGTGGTGGTTACCTGGGTTTAGGATGATGAAGGTGGTGGTCAGTATGAACTGAGAGGTGGTGGTTACATGGGTTTAGGATGATGAAGGTGGTGGTCAGTATGAACTGAGAGGTGGTGGTTACCTGGGTTTAGGATGATGAAGGTGGTGGCCAGTATGAACTGAGAGGTGGTGGTTACCTAGGTTTAGGTTGATAAGGGTGGTGGTCAGAATGAAATAAGGGGTGGTGGTTACCTGGGTTTAGGATGATGATGGTGCTGGCCAGTATGAGCTGAGAGGTGGTGGTTACCTGGGCTTAGGATGATGAGGATGGTGTTCAGTAGGAGATGGGGTGTGGGGTGGGGGTGGGGTACCTGGGTTTAGGTTGATGAATATGGTGGTCAGTATGAGGTGAGGGGTAGTGGTACCTGGGTTTAGGTTGATGAAGGTGCTGGTCAGTATTAGCTGAGGGGTGGTGGTTACTTGGGTTTAGGTTGATGAAGGTGGTGGTCAGTATGAGGTGAGAGGTGGTGGTTGCCTGGGTTTAGGATTATGAAGGTGGTGGTCACTATAAGGTGAGGGTTAGTGGTTACCTGGTTTTAGAATGATGGAGGTGGTGGTCAGTATGAGCTGAGGTGTGGTAGTTACCTGGGTTTAGGTTGATGAAGGTGGTGGTCAGTATGAGCTGAGGTGTGGTAGTTACCTGGGTTTAGGATTATGAAGGTGGTGCTCACTATGAGGTGAGGGTTAGTGGTTATCTGGGTTTAGAATGACGGAGGTGGTGGTCAGTATGAGCTGAGGGGTGGTAGTTACCTGGGTTTAGGTTGATGAAGGTGGTGGTCAGTATGAGCTGAGGGGTGGTAGTTACCTGGGTTTAGGTTGATGAAGGTGGTGGTCAGTATGAGCTGACATGTGGTGGTTACCTGGGTTTAGGTTGATGAAGGTGGTGGTTAGTATGAGCTGAGGTGTGGTGGTTACCTGGGTTTCGGATGATGAAGATGGTGTTCAGTATGAGCTGAGTGGTGGTGGTTACCTGGGTTTAGGTTGATGAAGGTGGTGGTCAGTATGAGCTGAGTGGTGGTGGTTACCTGGGTTTAGGTTGATGAAGGTGGTGACGCTGGGTGAGATAAAGGCCACAGACAGCGGACGGGACAACGTCTCCTCATCATAGAAAATCTCAAACTCATCCAGGTGAGTATGTCCAAAGAACTGTGCAGCGATGGTGCTCTCGTACCTATGGGTAGAGTAAGAAGAGGGGGGCATTGACCGGAGGAGTCAGCCACCATCACCAGAAGAAGTAGTGAGTCCTGAGATGGGACACGAGGAAAGCACTACAGAGGGACAACGCAAAGGTTAAGAGAATGAGCGATTTAAGCAGGGGTGGGGCAAACAACATTACTATTCCTCCCCCTCCACCCAGGAGATACTGCATTCTAGCTGCCCAGCTTGTACCTCGAAGTATTCCCTCACTATACCGGATATGAAGCAGCACCAGATGGTCGGTCACCTGATGAGACAGTGGCCAATTATTATTATCACATGCATACTCCCTTATTGTTTGAATCAACTGTTAATACAAATTGCCCCCCTGCCATGACTGCAAGAGATATATGCCCCAGCTGTAAGATACATGGATGCAGCGCTCCCTGCAGATGCTTCCCACCCCTCCCCGCTCCTCCCAGAGCGTACGGCGCTGACCTGTTAACGATCCGGTAATAATTCCAGCTCCAACTCTTCAGGCAGAGCCCCGGGGGGATGTGACCAATGATGTGCACCTGGCGAGGAGGATGAGAAAAGTCACATTTACCCACAGAGCTGACACTCTAGTCATACTACTTCAAGAAAACACCTAAGTGCAAGGTGACCTAATAGTGAGGGTCAATCAGCAAATAGTCCCCTCATCCTGATAGCAATTTCATGTCTGATCAGCTGCTATTATATCAGTGATGTAACCTAGTATGTGAGGCTGAAGGCAGACGATGTCCGTCCAGTTCAGCTGGTTTCCACCACCCCTTGTTGATCCAGAGCAAGGCAAAAAACCCCACTGAGGCAGAAGCCAATTTACTCCATTTGGGGGAAAAAATTCCTCCCCGACTCCATACTGGCAGTCAGAATAATTCCACGATCAACCTGACTGCAAGACCCGGATCACCAACCCCGCTGGTCCCCTAATGTCTATATCCTGTAATATCATAGAAAGACGTCTAGAGCCTCTTACACTCCTCTATGGATCCTGCCATCACCACGTCCTCAGCCAGGGAGTTCCACAGTCTCACTGCTCTTACAGTAAAGAACCCCCTTCTATGTTGGTGATGAAACCTGCTTTCTCCTAGACGTAGCAGATGCCCTCTTGTTACCGTCGCAGTCCTGGGTATAAACAGATCATGGCAGAGATCCTTGTATCGTCCCCTCATGTACTTATACAGAGTTATTGGGTCGCCCCTTAGCCGTCTATTTTCCGGGGTGAATAATCCCAGTTTTGGTGCCTCTCTGGGTATTCCAGTCCCATCATTCTATGTATTAGTTTAGTCACCCTTCTTTGTACCCCTCAAGCACTGCAACATCCTTCCTGAGCCCCGATGACCAGAACTGTGCGCAGTATTCCTTGACGATTGGCGTGTGAGCTCAAGTATTTTGGCCAAAATCTAAGTAATACCTCGTATTTATTATATGTTATTTACATGCAGTGCGACTTTAGACGCCAGGGGGCCCTGGGTGGCAGTGCCAATATGGTTCACTTTGAGGTGCTGAGCAGCCCGCCAAATTATTATGGTGTCAATAATAGGTTACTGGTCTGCATGGTGCACTACATGTATCAGAAGGTCTGCCACTCTGTATCCACTCTGTGCAGGAGTATACACCATATAGGAGGTTGTGTGAGCGGCCGTCTCATCGGTTCTTCCACAGGTGTAAATGGCTCCCTCATTTGGCAGTTTAGCCTTCTGCATGTTGAGGGGGTGCAGCTATCTGCCCTCCTGTATCAGTAAGTATCTGACCTTTCTCTGTGATTGCAGTATTCCATGTGAGGCCTGACAAGTGCCTTATATAGTGGGAGGATAATGTTCTCCTCCTTCGCCCCTATACCTCTTTTACTGCACCCCAAGACTTCATTGGCTTTTGCAGCAGCTGACTGGCATTGGTTACTCCAGTTTAGTCTACAGTCCATTAGTACCCCCAGGTCCTTTCCCCAGCGGTACCCCATTTAGTGTATATTGGTGACACCCGTTTCTCCTGCCCATGTGCAGAACCTTACATTTATCAGCATTGACCTTCATTCACCATTCCCCCCCCCCCTCCCGTTCCCCCGGCTTATCTCGGTCCGTTTGTAGTCGTACATTGTCCTCCGTTGTATTGATTATATTGTATAATTTTGTGTCATCTACAAATATTGATATTTTGCTGTGCAGCCCCTCTATCAGGTTATTGGTAAATATATTGAACAGAATAGGGCCTAGTACTGAACCCTGTGGCCCCCCGCTAGCGACAGGGGCCCAATAAGAGTACAAACCATTTATTACCCCCCTCTGCTTTCTATCTCTGAGCCAGTTCTTTACCCACTTACACACGTTTTCACCCAATCCGAGCTTCTCATTTTGTATATTAGCCTATTATGTGGCACGGTGTCACATGCTTTAGAGAAGTCCAGATATACGAGATCAATAGACTCTCCCAGGTCCAGATTGGTCTGACACGATCGAACCTTCATGAACCCATGCTGGTGAGGAGTTATTCCGTTGTTCTCCTTGAGGTACTCATCGATGGCGTCTCTCAGAAACCCCTTGAATATTTCTCCAGTTACTGCAGTGAGACTTACCGGCCTGTAGTTACCAGGCTCACTTTTGGTCCCCTTTTTGTAAATTGGAACCACGTTGGCAATGCGTCAATCCAATGGTACAACCCTGGTCTTGATAGTATCCACAAATATTAGATATAGTGGCCTAGCTATCACATCACTTAGTTCCCTTAGTACCCTTGGGTGTATTCCATCTGGGCCCGGCGATTTATCGATTTTAATCCTCTGTAACCGGCTCTGCACTTCCTCCTGTGTTAGGTATGCTATATGTAGCGGGGGGTTCGTTTTATTCCCCTGCATTTCGCATGACATTTCCTTTTCGTTCGGGAATACACTTGAGAAGAAACTATTTAATAGATTTGCCTTGCCTCCATCATCTTCAATGATTTCTCCTGCATTATTTGTTAAAGGGCCAGCGCTCTCCCTGCAAATCCTTTTGCTGTTGATATAATTGTAGAATAGTTTTGGGTTGTTTTTGCTCTCTTTAGCGATCTGTCTTTCCGCCTCCTCCTTAGCAGTTTTTATCTTTTCCTTACATATTTAGTTTTTTTCCCTGTATGATTTTAGCGCTTCTTCGCTGTCTTCTTGCTTCAGTAGTTTGAACGCTTTCTTTTTTTAGTTTATTGCCCCTCTTACCGGCTTGTCGAGCCACATTGGTTTCCTTCTACTTGAAGTTCTTATGTTTTTAAAGGGAATGAACTGCTCACATGAGGTGATTAGGATCCTTTTAACCCCTTAATGACATGGCCTATTTTGGCGTTGAGGACCAAGCGATTTTTTGGTATTTTTCCATCTCCATTTTTCAAAAGCCATAACTTTTTTATTTTTCCGTGGACGCGGCCGTGTAAGGGCTTGTTTTTTGCGTGGCGATCTGTAGTTTTTATCGGTGCCACTTTTGGGTATATAGACAATATCGTAAATTTTTTTTTTTTTTTTTTTAATGATAACAGGGAGAGAAAACACATCAATTCTGCCATAGATTTTTTTTTTTTTTTTACAGCGTTAATCATGCAGCATAAATGACACACTAAAATTTTTCTGCGGGTCGGTACGGTAACAACGATACCAAAATTGTTATATTTTTTTTAGGTTTTTACACTTTTTTGCAATAAAACCCCCTTTTTTTGGAAATCTTTTTTTTTTCTCTATAGCTGCATTCAAAGTCCTGTAACTTTTTTATTTTTCTATGTACGGAGCTCTATGAGGGCTTATTTTTTGCGAGACGAGCTGTAGTTTTTATTGGTACCATTTTGGGAAATGTACGGCTTTTTTGATCACTTTTATTGCATTTTTTGTGAGGCAAAATGCTAAAAATTAGCATTTTGCCTCTGTTTTTTAGCGTTTTTTTTTACGCTTTTTGTCGTACAAAATAAAAAGCGTGTTCAACTTTTTGTACACGTCGTTACGGACGCGTCAATACCCAATATGTGGGGTTTTAGTTTTTTTTCCCTTTTTTTATGCTAATATTAGAAAAAGCATAAAAAAGGGGTTTTTTACATTTTTTTTTTTACATTTTTATTTTTTTTACACTTTTCTTTTCTTTTTTTTAATACTATTTGAGTCCCTCTGAGGGACTTACATCACTGTGCCTATGATCGCTGTCATAAGGCATGGCAGAGCTACTGCTCTGCCATGCCTTATCGCTTATACAGCGATAATAGGCACAGGCAATACAGGACGCCAGTGTCTGGCGTCCTGTTGCCATGGTGACAGGCCGGGCTCTCGCGATAACATCGCGAGTTCCGGCCGGAGACACACAGGGATCGCGATCCCTCTGTGAACTCTTTCCCTGCCGCGATCTACTTAGATCGCGGCAGGGAAGGGGTTAACAGCGGCGGGCGCATCTCCGATGCCCCCCTGCTGTTGGAGCGGGACGCCGGCTGTGACTGACAGCCGGCTCCCGCTGCGGGATAGCGCGGGATCACATGTGATCCCGTGCTATCTCCAGGACGTACCAGGTACGTCATGTTGCGGGAAGTACCAGGCTGCCATGACGTACCAGGTACGTCCAGGAGCGGGAAGGGGTTAAACTCCTCCCATTTGTCGTCTGTACTAATATTTTTGAGGATGTTGTCCCAATTAATGTTACCGATAGTTCTAAGCTGATCAAATTTAGCTTTACTAAAGTTTAGCTTATTTGTCGCTCCCTGATAAGGCTTCTTATTGAATGGCAACTGGAAAACTATCTATCTATATATATATATATATAAAGACGAAAGCCCTCACTGACTGACTGACTGGCCACTAATTCTCTCACTTCCCGATGTCATAGAAACATGAGATTTGGCATGAGCATTGATTATGTCATAAATAGGAAAAGTTAATGGGTCCCAACTCGATTATTCAATTCTAAGCGCAAAAGAATTAGCATCTAAATTTTATGTACAGAATCTAATTCTCTCACTTCCTGATGTTTATATAAAGGAAACGTTGCATGGTTACCTCCCGTGGTGTTTCCTGGGTAATGCAAAGAACTATGCAAAATGGTGAACACATTTTTTTCCTCCGTATCTCTAAAGTAACCACGACTTAATACGATTTTCCGTGTGAACACCAGATAAACACCAGTACCAAATTAACTCGGGCGAAGCCGGGTATATCAGCTAGTAATTATATAAATAGAGGTGAATGCCCTCACTGACAGACAGACTCGTCACTAATTCTCTAACTTTCCGGTGTCGTACAAACATGAAATTTGCAACAACCATCTACCTCCCCTCTATTTGTATATACTGAGGAGAATCTACCTCACCTCTATGTGTATATACTGAGGAGAATCGACCTCCCCTTTTTGTGTATATACTGAGGAGAATCTACCTCCCCTTTTTGTGTATATACTGAGGAGAATCTACCCCACCTCTATGTGTATATACTGAGGAGAATCTACCCCACCTCTATGTGTATATACTGAGGAGAATCTACCCCACCTCTATATGTATATACTGAGGAGAATCTACCTCACCTCTATGTGTATATACTGAAGAGAATCTACCTCACCTCTGTGTGTGTGAATATATTGAAGGGCTATAATTTACATAATGAAGCGGCCATGGACTGAAGGGATGGAGCCTTTAAGGCTAAGAAGAGTCTGCAACCTGCAGTCTGGGTGTAAATTTGAATAGAGGCGTTACCTTTAAGGATAAAAAGGGAGTAGTGTGGAGGGGTCACATTCGCAGAGGGACATCGGTACATGCAGTCTGAGGAGAATCTAACACTCCACTGTGTGTAGACAGATTTTATTCCTCGGTTCCTATGAAATAACTACGACTTCATGAAAAATTTCAGTTTGAAGAACAAGTAAACATCAGTACCAAATTAACTTGGGCAAAGCTGGATATATCAGCTAGTTAATTACATTGTGGTCATCAGCAGTGGACGGGGCTGTGACTACCTGTCAGTCATGATATACAGGCTGGTTGTCAGCAGTAATAGAAGGTGTGAGGATCTTATGTCTGATCATGTCATTATAACAGTGATGTCATCACCCGGGGGCAGGACCTGACTAACTCTCATATCAGTGATGTCATCAGCAGGGGGCATGGCTTGACTACCTCTCATATCAGTGATGTCATTGTCAGGGGGCGTGGCTGTGTATCATGTCTGGGTCATCACTTGGGGACAGTGTTACATGTTTTTTGGGTTCGGCGTGGCATGATTATGTGCATGCTCTACTATCTGAGTACTGAATTTTGTGACCTCCTGTGATGTAAATGGCTGAACTGAAGAAGACGTCGTCTATATACCCTCCTCACCTTCTCATAGTTGTCCTCCGCTTCCTGCAGGACCCCCACCAACCACTGGAGTTGTCCTGCGGGATCCGTATAATTGATCATGAGCCAGAAATTCTCAACAGCACAAAAGTTCATGTTGAGGGAAACCAAACGCAGGTCTGGAGCAATCTTGGTGGTGTAAAAACCAGCGATCCTGTAGGGGCAAGAGGCCGAGGGTGAGAGAGTGCTTATAAGCATACGTAGGGCGTTAAGAGTAGGTGTGGCAAGGGCTCACCTGAGCGTGTCTAATGCCGATGCGGGCAGCCAACCTTCCCATTCCTGTGCCATTGCGTTGTACAGCCAGCTGGAGGACAGGTTGCCATAGATGGAGGGGGGTGGGAAGCTATTGACGGGGGCACTCTCGTGGTTTCCTACAGCTGGGTATACGGGTAATGGGCTCAGATACTTCCTGATGAGGCCAGTAATACTTCTGAGGGCATCCAGCTGTTGTGCCCGAGTCTGTTCCCACACGTTGTGAGCTGGTATATCCCCTGTCCAGTACACCCGGTCAAACGATGCATTGGTGGCAACATGCTGGAGAAGGGACTCAATGGTGTGCAGCGGGAGGTCACAGTTGCTGTAAGCCCCCCAGTATCCGGAGGGATTGTGGCCCCCTGATGAGGAGTGGTTCCGGCAGCACAGCGGCTCCTTACAGGTCGTAGGAGCCCCAGGGGCATAGCCGTGGTCCCAATGTATGTCTGTGATGAATAGCACTCGAGAGACAGGAGACCCCGGCCGAGGGGGGACGGGGGGCTGTATGGGAGGTTTGGGCTTGGGTGGTAGGGTAATATTCCACTCTGAGCCAATGTCCCAGTGTCCACAGTCTGTGCCCAGTAGGAGCCCACAAAACTCTGAGGGGCGCAGCACCGACATCACCCATGCGGTGATTACATCCCGCTTGAAGAGCTGCACCACCTGATCACAAATCCCGGGCTCCTCCAGATGCAAAGTCCTGCACACCGTCACGGCCACCTCCGCCACCCGCTCCATGTTACTCTCCACCTGCCAAGAAGGAAGGGCATTAATGTCAGCAATGGACCTTGACGGGGGCTTCTTAGTGGAGCACAGGGGTCTAATAACATGACAGGGAGTCCTGGTACAGTATGGGGTCTAGCAGATGCAGCCCATCGGTGGGCTCCTGTGTAGTCTGGGGTCTAATATATGTAGCTTATACTGGAGTCCTGGCGCAGTATGGGGTGTAGTAAATGCAGCCCATGATAGGGGCTCCTGGTATATTACGGGGTCTAATAGATGCAGCTCCTAACAGGAGGGGGTTAGTGAGGTGGGCCTACCATTATGAGAATTACACTACGGCGTCCTCTCGTGGCCCCCTGCAGGAACAGTGGATTGCAAGCCACTAGAAGGCGCCATTGACCATCTTGAGTACAGTGCATGGAGTGGTCCGTTTGCGGTTCCATACACGGACACAGGGCGCAGTGAGAGGATAGCTGGCCAGGATCCCGGGAGGTGGATCAGCCACTGATGACAGGTCTTGAGGAAGGATCGTCAATCATTTAGCTTTTTCACCTGTCCGGCTGGTTGCACACAAGTGAATTATAGGTGGATCTGTGCGCCTGCGATATGGCAATATGTCCCGGCCGACTGCGGGTCTCCTGACCTGAACTCTCTTCCTATGGTGGAGACCCGCGGTCAGCTGCGACCCTCGGCCATATTATGGGCGCATAAATATGTCTGGGATCCGCTTCTGTGAATTCGGACTTCTACAAAAAAAAATACCACACACCTGCTAAACCGCCCAGGTGGCGCGGCCGCGGCTGGGCAGACAAGAGGAAGGACTAGTAGATTGATAAAGGCTATTTGTAAAGCCGAAACGCGTTGCAGCACAAAAATAAAACCGTTATCTTGGAACCATCCTCTGCTTCACTACATACGAACCAGGATTTAGGGGTGCCAGCTCAAACCGGCACCCCTACGAAGCGTCTCTCTACTTATCCTCTGTAGCATGCCAAACCACTGGAGCAGCAGGGCTTTTTTCTTGCTTGGTGTTCCTCTTGCTTCCTCTGGTACACCCACACCTAGAGCTGCCCCCCCTGACGCTCTCCCCCCCCCTGGCGCTCTCCCCCCGACGCTCTCCCCCCCCTGACGCTCTCCCCCCCCCCTGACGCGCTCCCCCCCTGACGCTCTCCCCCCTGACGCTCTCCCCCCTGACGCTCTCCCCCAGGGACGTCATACAGACCAGTGAATTGGACCCTACCAGTATTTGATACCACCAGCTTTTCAGGATTATCAGACGTACCGACACCCTATCCCGTAGGCTCCGGTTAGGCCTGGGGTGAGTCCACCTCTGTCTTCTTCTCACCCCACCGGGGAGCTACTGATCCCTCATATTCTAACTAGACGTAAACAAAGCATGCAAGTGACAAAAGCCACCGCTGTGCCGCAGCATAGCATAAGGCGCCCGACCTCAGAGGGTTAAACCCAGAGGAAGTCCAGAAGATAATGGAGAACTGCCCAACAAGAAACGACTGCGCCGTTAACTACTTACATGCCATGGCCAATGCTGACTGTGACCAGGAGAGTTTGGGGGACCACTGTGGTGCCCAATAGGGGGTGGAAGTGGGTCGCTCCCAGGATCTGCGGCAGGGCTTAATAGGCTTGCATCAAAAATTCGACTGCAGTATATGGCACAGCACAAGCGATCGGCGGTTCAAACCCCGAATGAGATGACGGTTTTTTTTTGCAAAGTTTAATAGTTTAAAAAAATAAAAAAACCTTTTACCATTTTTCTATAAATAAATAGACATAATCAGCGTTTCCGCGTCCGTGAAGGTCACAACAATTAATATCACTGTATCACTCCCGCGCTGCCACCGCTGCAGGGGGAACGGTTCACAGTTGTTTAGCACTTTTTATGTACATTAAAAATACAAGAACCCAAAACAGCGTTGTGTGGGGTGGGGGGTGGGGCAAACGTGCTAAGAGCGGGCCCTTAAAGGGGGGGGGGGGTCTCGGCGGCGCCCTGTGCAGTGATACATTGTAGTCGGAGCGCTGGGTTGGGGGTCTCGGCGGTGCTCTGCACAGTGATACATTGTAGTCGGAGCGCTGGGTTGGGGGTCTCGGCGGTGCTCTGCGCAGTGATACATTGTAGTCGGAGCTCTGGGTGAGGGGGTCGTGGCAGCGCTCTGTGCAGTGATACATTGTAGTCGGAGCGCTGGGGGGGTCGTGGCAGCGCTCTGTGCAGTGATACATTGTAGTCGGAGCGCTGGGTGGGGGGGTCCTGGCGGTGCTCTGCGCAGTGATACATTGTAGTCAGAGCGCTGGGTGAGGGGTCGTGGCGGCGCTCTGCGGTGATACATTGTAGTCGGAGCGCTGGGTGAGGAGTCGTGGCGGCGCTCTGCGCAGTGATACATTGTAGTCGGAGCTCTGGGTGAGGGGTCGTGGCGGTGCCCTGCGCAGTGATGTATTGTAGTCGGAGCTCTGGGTTGGGGGGTCTCGGCGGCGCTCTGTGCAGTGATACATTGTAGTCGGAGCTCTGGGTGAGGGGGTCGTGGCGGTGCCCTGCGCAGTGATGTATTGTATTCGGAGAGGTGGGGGGGGGGGGGGTCGCGGCGGCGCTCTGTGCAGTGATACATTGTAGTCGGAGCGCTGGGTGAGGAGTCGTGGCAGCGCTCTGCACAGTGATACATTGTAGTCGGAGCGCTGGGTTGGGGGTCTCGGCGGTGCCCTGCGCAGTGATACATTGTAGTCGGAGCTCTGGGTGAGGGGTCGTGGCGGTGCCCTGCGCAGTGATGTATTGTAGTCGGAGCTCTGGGTGAGGGGTCGTGGCAGCGCTCTGTGCAGTGATACATTGTAGTCGGAGCGCTGGGTGGGGGGGGTCCTGGCGGTGCTCTGCGCAGTGATACATTGTAGTCAGAGCGCTGGGTGAGGGGTCGTGGCGGCGCTCTGCGGTGATACATTGTAGTCGGAGCGCTGGGTGAGGAGTCGTGGCGGCGCTCTGCGCAGTGATACATTGTAGTCGGAGCTCTGGGTGAGGGGTCGTGGCGGTGCCCTGCGCAGTGATGTATTGTAGTCGGAGCTCTGGGTTGGGGGGTCTCGGCGGTGCTCTGTGCAGTGATACATTGTAGTCGGAGCTCTGGGTGAGGGGGGTCGTGGCGGTGCCCTGCGCAGTGATGTATTGTATTCGGAGAGGTGGGGGGGGGGGGGGTCGCGGCGGCGCTCTGTGCAGTGATACATTGTAGTCGGAGCGCTGGGTGGGGGGGTCCTGGCGGTGCTCTGCGCAGTGATACATTGTAGTCGGAGCGCTGGGTGAGGAGTCGTGGCAGCGCTCTGCACAGTGATACATTGTAGTCGGAGCGCTGGGTGAGGGGTCTCGGCGGTGCCCTGCGCAGTGATACATTGTAGTCGGAGCTCTGGGTGAGGGGTCGTGGCGGTGCCCTGCGCAGTGATGTATTGTAGTCGGAGCTCTGGGTTGGGGGGTCTCGGCGGCGCTCTGTGCAGTGATACATTGTAGTCGGAGCTCTGGGTGAGGGGGTCGTGGCGGTGCCCTGCACAGTGATGTATTGTAGTCGGAGCTCTGGGTTGGGGGGTCTCGGCGGCGCTCTGTGCAGTGATACATTGTAGTCGGAGCTCTGGGTGAGGGGGTCGTGGCGGTGCCCTGCACAGTGATGTATTGTATTCGGAGAGGTGGGGGGGGGGGGGGGTCGCGGCAGCACTCTGTGCAGTGATACATTGTAGTCGGAGCGCTGGGTTGGGGGTCTCGGCGGTGCCCTGCGCAGTGATGTATTGTAGTCCAAGCGCTGGGTTGGGGGTCTCGGCGGTGCTCTGCGCAGTGATGTATTGTAGTCCGAGCGCTGGGTTGGGGGTCTCGGCGGTGCCCTGCGCAGTGATACATTGTAGTCCGAGCGCTGGGTTGGGGGTCTCGGTGGTGCCCTGCGCAGTGATGTATTGTAGTCCGAGCGCTGGGTTGGGGGTCTCGGCGGTGCCCTGCGCAGTGATACATTGTAGTCCGAGCGCTGGGTTGGGGGTCTCGGCGGTGCCCTGCGCAGTGATGTATTGTAGTCCGAGCGCTGGGTTGGGGGTCTCGGCGGTGCCCTGCGCAGTGATACATTGTAGTCCGAGCGCTGGGTTGGGGGTCTCGGTGGTGCCCTGCGCAGTGATGTATTGTAGTCCGAGCGCTGGGTTGGGGGTCTCGGTGGTGCCCTGCGCAGTGATACATTGTAGTCCGAGCGCTGGGTTGGGGGTCTCGGTGGTGCCCTGCGCAGTGATGTATTGTAGTCCGAGCGCTGGGTTGGGGGTCTCGGTGGTGCCCTGCGCAGTGATGTATTGTAGTCCGAGCGCTGGGTTGGGGGTCTCGGCGGTGCCCTGCGCAGTGATACATTGTAGTCCGAGCGCTGGGTTGGGGGTCTCGGTGGTGCCCTGCGCAGTGATGTATTGTAGTCCGAGCGCTGGGTTGGGGGTCTCGGTGGTGCCCTGCGCAGTGATGTATTGTAGTCGGAGCGCTGGGTTGGGGGTCTCGGCGGTGCCCTGCGCAGTGATACATTGTAGTCGGAGCGCTGGGTTGGGGGTCTCGGTGGTGCCCTGCGCAGTGATACATTGTAGTAGGGAGACGGCTCAGTGGTCAGTGAGGAGGTCGGCTCAGTGGTTAGAGGTATGGGGAGTGGGTCAGCGGTTAGTAGGGGTACGGCGAGTGGCTCAGCACAGGGACCATGCTGCTCTGGTATAGAGGGGGACATCAGTGCGGCGCTGCGGAATATGCGTGCGCTATATAAACATGTCTGCCGGCGCTCTGCATCACGGATGGCGCCCACATTATCCCAGCAGCACCGATTAACCCCCTCACTGCCCCCATGCACCTCTTCCTGCAGAAGCAGCAATGCTTTCACAAGTGAGGAGCGTTAACCCCTTCTCTGCTGCATGCAGCGGCAGTGATTGACCCGCTAATCATTAACTCTTTGTGCCCCTCTGTCAGGGGCATTAACCCCGTCTTGTCCGTTACCTGCAGACTGGCGTCCAGGACGATGAGCAGAACTTTGCAGGTGGTGCAGGTGACGTTACTCCATCCATAGCCCCCACGGGGCCCCTCACCCAATGCACTGAGGGGCCACACAATGAGGAGCAGGAAAAGACCCCCAGAGGGTGACATTGTCCGCTGGGCCACACTGCGGGGTCTCATCACCGCTGGTCACTCTCTTCTCCGGACTTGTTTCATGTAGTCACTTCCCAGCTGGATGTCACTAATGTTGTCTCATGAGACATGTCTCGCCCCGCAGTCTGTGAGCGCTGCTGACCTCAGCTGACAACACCCCGAACCAGGAAGAGACTGCAGAGGGGAGGAGAGAGGAGGAGAGACAGAGAGAGCGGGGAGGAGAGAGAGGAGGGGGGAGGAGAGACAGAGAGAGAGGAGGGGGGAGGAGAGACAGAGAGAGAGGGGAGGGAAGAGACTGCAGAGGAGAGAGGGGAGGACAGAGGAGGAGAGACAGAGAGCGGGGAGGAGAGAGAGGAGGGGGGAGAGAGAGGGGGAGAGACTACAGAGGAAGAGAGAGAGAGAGGAGGAGAGACTGCAGAGGAGAGAGGGGAGGAGAGAGAGAGAGAGAGAGAGAGAGAGAGGGGGGGGGGAGGAGAGAGAGCCGGGAGGAGAGAGAGAGAGGGTGGAGGAGAGAGACTACAGAGGAAGAGAGAGAGGAGGAGGAGAGAGAGGGGGAGGACAGAGAGAGATGGGAGGAGAGAGAGGCAGAGGTGGACAGAGAGGGGTGGAGAGAGTGTAGGGTGGGGGGCGAGGATTGCCAGTAGTCATGGGACGGTCACGCTGCCACTCTCTGATCCAGAACATTCCGGTCACATCATACATGGAATATTCTAGAAAGGATCATAAGAAAGATTAACCCTTCACCTGCCACATGCTCCCTGTACAAGGATCATAGGATGCTGGAGGGGGCAGCTGGGTGCCCGGGACCCCTGTGATGTGCCTGGGTGGTCTGAGGAGTTCTGGGTCTTCATGATCCTTCCAGATGTATGTAGTTAATAGGTGTGACTGCGCACGTTTGCTGCGATGCGTCTCGTGGCGTAGAATGAGGCTCTGCCCACATCTCGTTGGCAGGATCCAGTGATGGGCACCATGGAGGGCCGAGCGTGCCCCGCTCCCATGGTGAAAAACCGCATACCACCTGCTAGTAGACCGCACTATACAGTAGGGAAAGGTACGGCCACACGAAGCGACAACGAAGGCCAGGCGGACTCGCCAGGTGGTGGGCTCCGGACAAACTGCCGAAGGAGGCCTGACGTCCAGGAGCGTGCCGTCTCCCCGCACCTCAAAAACATCTCCTGTCACCCTGATCCATTCCCATCCAGGTTACTGCAACCCTACTGATCCTCTCCAGCCCTAAACATAGCAGGCGGACTCCTCTATCTGCTCTACGCCAATGCCTCCACTCTGTGCCAGTCACTACTCTGATGCCTCCAGCCTGTGCCAGTCACTACTCTGATGCCTCCAGCCTGTGCCACTCACTACTCTCATGCCTACCCCCTGTGCCAGTCACTAATCTGATGCCTCCACCCTGTGCCAGTCACTACTCTGATGCCTCCAGCCTGTGCCAGTCACTACTCTGATGCCTCCAGCCTGTGCCACTCACTACTCTCATGCCTACACCCTGTGCCAGTCACTACTCTGCTGCCTCCACCCTGTGCCAGTCACTACTCTGCTGCCTCCACCCTGTGCCAGTCACTACTCTGCTGCCTCCACCCTGTGCCAGTCACTACACTGCTGCCTCCACCCTGTGCCAGTTACTACACTGATTCCTCCACTCTGTGCCAGTCACTATTCTGATGCCTCCACCCTGT
The DNA here is from genome assembly GCF_035609145.1 of Eleutherodactylus coqui. NCBI lineage: Eukaryota > Metazoa > Chordata > Amphibia > Anura > Eleutherodactylidae > Eleutherodactylus > Eleutherodactylus coqui. The sequence continues at coordinate 535,789,976 of NC_089837.1, read as the reverse complement.
GCCAGTCACTATACTGATGCCTCCACCCCGTGCCAGTCACTGCTTTGATGCCTCCACCCTGTGCCACTCACTACACTGATGCGTTCACCATGTGCCAGTCACTATTCTGAGGCCGTCACGCTGTGCCAGTCACTACTCTGATGCCTCCACCCTGTGCTAGTCACTATACTGATGCCTCAACTCTGTGCCAGTCACTACTCTGATGCCTCCAGCCTGTGCCAGTCACTACACTGATGCCTCAACCCTGTGCCAGTCACTACTCTGATGCCTCAACCCTGTGCCACTCACTATTCTGATGCCTTCACCCTGTGCCAGTAACTACACTGATACCTCCATCCTGTGTCAGTCACTATAATAATGCCTTCCTCCTGTGCCAGTCATTACACTGATGCCTCCACTCTGTGCCAGTCACTACACTGATACCTCCACCCGGTGCCAGTCACTACATTGATGCCTCCACTCTGTGCCAGTCACTATACTGATGCCCCCACCCTGTGCCACTCACTACACTGATGGGTTCACCCTGTGCCAGTCACTATTCTGATGCCGTCACCTTGTGCCAGTCACTATACTGATGCCTCCACTCTGTGCCAGTCACTACACTGATGCCTCCACCCTGTGCCAGTCACTGCTTTGATGCCTTCACCCTGTGCCAGTCACTACACTGATGCCTTCACCCTGTGCCAATAACTACTCTGATGACTCCACCCTGTGCCAATAACTACTCTGATGCCTCCACCCTATGCCAGTCACTACACTGATGCCTCCACCCCGTGGCAGTCACTATACTGATGCCTTTACTCTGTGCCTGTCACTAATCTGATGCCTTCACCCTGTGCCAGTCACTACTCTGAACCTCCATCCTGTTTCAGTCACTATAATAATGCCTCCATCCTGTGCCAGTCATTACACTGATGCCTCCACCCTATGCCAGTCACTACACTGATGCCTCCACCCCGTGGCAGTCACTATACTGATGCCTTTACTCTGTGCCTGTCACTAATCTGATGCCTTCACCCTGTGCCAGTCACTACTCTGAACCTCCATCCTGTTTCAGTCACTATAATAATGCCTCCATCCTGTGCCAGTCATTACACTGATGCCTCCACTCTGTGCCAGTCACTATACTGATGCCTTTACTCTGTGCCAGTCACTATTCTGACACCTTCAACCTGTGCCAGTCACTACTCTGTTGCCTCCACCCTGTGGCAATTGATATACTGATACCTCCACAATGTACTAGTCAGTACACAGATACCCCAACATTGGATCAGTAATTACACTGATGCCTCCACCCTGTGCCAGTCACTACACTGATGCCTCCACTCAGTGCCAGTCACTATACTGATGCTTCACCCTGTGTCAGTCACTATTCTGATGCCTCACCCTGTGCCAGTCACTATTCTGATGCCTCCACCCTGTGCCAGTCACTATACTGATGCCTCCACCCTGAGCCACTCACTACACTGATGGGTTCACCATGTGCCAGTCACTATTCTGATGCCGGCACCCTGTGCCAGTCACTATTCTGATGCCTCCACTCAGTGCCAGTCACTATACTGATGCCTCCACCCTGAGCCACTCACTACACTGATGGATTCACCATGTGCCAGTCACTATTCTGATGCCGGCACCCTGTGCCAGTCACAGTGTAGTGGGCATTACATAATATTTCATACAAGTCTGTTTTTTTACGCATTTACAATATAGGATTTTGTTGGAGAAGAAAGGGTTAATGACAATCTGCCTGACAACCACTATGTTCCCCATTAGCTGTCCGTCGACCAGCTCTTCATTGGTCATTCTGCTGCATGGTAACAGCTTAGTGATGGGCTGTCAGACAGTGGGGCCATTGTGAGAGGAAGCCTCTGATTGGTAGAATACGAGGAGAGCCCCATGAGAGTGAGCAGCTAGTGAGAGCAGGAGGGAGAGGAGGAACCAGCCAGTGAGAAGGAGAGAGCAGGAGGAACCAGCCAATGAGAAGGAGAGAGCAAAAGGAACCAGCCAGTGAGAAGGAGAGAGCAAGGGGAACCAGCCAGTGAGAAGGAGAGAGCAGGAGGAACCAGCCAATGAGAAGGAGAGAGCAGGAGGAAACAGCCAGTGAGAAGGAGAGAGCAAAAGGAACCAGCCAGTGAGAAGGAGAGAGCAAGGGGAACCAGCCAGTGAGAAGGACAGAGCAGGAGGAACCAGCCAGTGAGAAGGAGAGAGCAGGAGGAAACAGCCAGTGAGAAGGAGAGAGCAGGAGGAAACAGCCAGTGAGAAGGAGAGAGCAAGAGGAACGAGCCAGTGAGAAGGAGAGAGCAAGGGGAACCAGCTAGTGAGAAGGAGAGAGCAAGGGGAACCAGCCAATGAGAAGGAGAAAGCAAGGGGAACCAGCCAATGAGCAGGAGAGAGCAGGAGGAAACAGCCCATGAGAAGGAGAAAGCAAGGGGAACCAGCCAGTGAGAAGGAGAGAGCAGGAGGAAACAGCCAGTGAGAAGGAGAAAGCAAGGGGAAACAGCCAGTGAGAAGGAGAGAGCAATGGGAAACAGCCAGTGGGAAGGAGAGAGCAAGGGGAAACAGCCAGTGAGAAGGAGAGAGCAAGGGGAATCAGCCAGTGATAGGGAGAGAGAAGGGGGAACAGGCCAGTGAGAAGGAGAGAGCAGGAAGAACCAGCCAGTGAGAAGGACAGAGCAGGAGGAACCAGCCAGTGAGAAGGACAGAGCAGGAGGAACCAGCCAGTGAGAAGGACAGAGCAGGAGGAACCAGCCAGTGAGAAGGAGAGAGCAGGAGGAACGAGCCAGTGAGAAGGAGAGAGGAGGAGGAACGAGCCAGTGAGAAGGACAGAGCAGGAGGAACCAGCAGGTGAGAAGGAGAGAGCAAGAGGAAACAGCCAGTGAGAAGGAGAGAGCAAGAGGAACAAGCCAGTGAGAAGGAGAGAGCAAGAGGAACCAGCCAGTGAGAAGGAGGGAGCAGGAGGAACCAGCCAGTGAGAAGGAGACAGCAAGGGGAACCAGCCAATGAGCAGGAGAGAGCAAGGGGAACCAGCCAATGAGCAGGAGAGAGCAAGGGGAACCAGCCAATGAGAAGGAGAGAGCAAGGGGAACAAGCCAGTGAGAAGGAGAGAGCAGGAGGAAACAGCCAGTGAGAAGGAGAGAGCAAGGGGAAACAGCCATTGAGAAGGAGAGAGCAAGGGGAAACAGCCACTGAGAAGGAGAGAGCAAGGGGAAACAGCCAGTGAGAAGGAGAGAGCAAGGGGAAACAGCCATAGAGAAGGAGAGAGCAATGGGAAACAGCCAGTGAGAAGGAGAGAGCAAGGGGAAACTGCCAGTGAGAAGGAGAGAGCAAGGCGAACCAGCCAATGAGAAGGAAAGAGCAAGGGGAACCAGCCAATGAGAAGGAGAGAGCAAGGGGAAACAGCCAGTGAGAAGGAGAGAGCAAGGGGAACCAGCCAATGAGAAGGAGAGAGCAAGTGGAACCAGCCAGTGAGAAGGAGAGAGCAAGGGGAACCAGCCAATGAGAAGGAGAGAGCAAGGGGAACCAGCCAATGAGAAGGAGAGAGCAAGGGGAACCAGCCAATAAGAAGGAGAGAGCAAGGGGAACCAGCCAGTGAGAAGGGGAGGGCAAGAGGAACCAGCCAGTGAGAAGGAGAGAGCAAGGGGAAACAGCCAGTGAGAAGGAGAGAGCCAGGGGAAACAGCCAGTGAGAAGTATAGAGCTAGGGGAACCAGCCAATGAGAAGGAGAGAGCACGAGGAACCAGCCAGTGAGAAAAACAGAGCAAGGGGAAAAAGCCAGTGAGAAGGAGAGAGCAGGAGGAACCAGCCATTGAGAAGGAGAGAGCAAGGGGAACCAGCCAGTGAGAAGGAGAGAGCAGGAGGAACCAGCCATTGAGAAGGAGAGAGCAAGAGGAACCATCCAGTGAGAAGGAGAGAGCAAGGGGAAACAGCCAGTGAGAAGGAGAAAGCAAGGGGAAACAGCCAGTGAGAAGGAGAGAGCAAGGCGAAACAGCCAGTGAGAAGGAGAGAACAGGAGGAAACAGCCAGTGAGAAGGTGAGAGCAGGAGAAACCAGCCAGTGAGAAGGAGAGAGCAGGAGGAAACAGCAAGTGAGAAGGAGAGAGCAGGAGGAACCAGCCAGTGAGAAGGAGAGAGCAAGAGGAACCAGCCAATGAGAAGGAGAGAGCAAGGGGAACCAGCCAATGAGAAGGAGAGAGCAGGAGGAAACAGCCAGTGAGAATGAGAGAGCAGGAGGAAACAGCCAGTGAGAAGGAGAGAGCAAGAGGAACGAGCCAGTGAGAAGGAGAGAGCAAGGGGAACCAGCTAGTGAGAAGGAGAGAGCAAGGGGAACCAGCCAATGAGAAGGAGAAAGCAAGGGGAACCAGCCAATGAGCAGGAGAGAGCAGGAGGAAACAGCCCATGAGAAGGAGAAAGCAAGGGGAACCAGCCAGTGAGAAGGAGAGAGCAGGAGGAAACAGCCAGTGAGAAGGAGAAAGCAAGGGGAAACAGCCAGTGAGAAGGAGAGAGCAATGGGAAACAGCCAGTGGGAAGGAGAGAGCAAGGGGAAACAGCCAGTGAGAAGGAGAGAGCAAGGGGAATCAGCCAGTGAGAAGGAGAGAGCAAGGGGAATCAGCCAGTGATAGGGAGAGAGAAGGGGGAACAGGCCAGTGAGAAGGAGAGAGCAGGAAGAACCAGCCAGTGAGAAGGACAGAGCAGGAGGAACCAGCCAGTGAGAAGGACAGAGCAGGAGGAACCAGCCAGTGAGAAGGACAGAGCAGGAGGAACCAGCCAGTGAGAAGGAGAGAGCAGGAGGAACCAGCCAGTGAGAAGGAGAGAGGAGGAGGAACGAGCCAGTGAGAAGGACAGAGCAGGAGAAACTAGCCAGTGAGAAGGAGAGAGCAGGAGGAAACAGCAAGTGAGAAGGAGAGAGCAGGAGGAACCAGCCAGTGAGAAGGAGAGAGCAAGAGGAACCAGCCAATGAGAAGGAGAGAGCAAGGGGAACCAGCCAATGAGAAGGAGAGAGCAGGAGGAAACAGCCAGTGAGAAGGAGAGAGCAGGAGGAAACAGCCAGTGAGAAGGAGAGAGCAAGAGGAACGAGCCAGTGAGAAGGAGAGAGCAAGGGGAACCACCTAGTGAGAAGGAGAGAGCAAGGGGAACCAGCCAATGAGAAGGAGAAAGCAAGGGGAACCAGCCAATGAGCAGGAGAGAGCAGGAGGAAACAGCCAGTGAGAAGGAGAAAGCAAGGGGAAACAGCCAGTGAGAAGGAGAGAGCAATGGGAAACAGCCAGTGGGAAGGAGAGAGCAAGGGGAAACAGCCAGTGAGAAGGAGAGAGCAAGGGGAATCAGCCAGTGATAGGGAGAGAGAAGGGGGAACAGGCCAGTGAGAAGGAGAGAGCAGGAAGAACCAGCCAGTGAGAAGGACAGAGCAGGAGGAACCAGCCAGTGAGAAGGACAGAGCAGGAGGAACCAGCCAGTGAGAAGGACAGAGCAGGAGGAACCAGCCAGTGAGAAGGAGAGAGCAGGAGGAACCAGCCAGTGAGAAGGAGAGAGGAGGAGGAACGAGCCAGTGAGAAGGACAGAGCAGGAGGAACCAGCAGGTGAGAAGGAGAGAGCAAGAGGAAACAGCCAGTGAGAAGGAGAGAGCAAGAGGAACAAGCCAGTGAGAAGGAGAGAGCAAGAGGAACCAGCCAGTGAGAAGGAGGGAGCAGGAGGAACCAGCCAGTGAGAAGGAGACAGCAAGGGGAACCAGCCAATGAGCAGGAGAGAGCAAGGGGAACCAGCCAATGAGCAGGAGAGAGCAAGGGGAACCAGCCAATGAGCAGGAGAGAGCAAGGGGAACCAGCCAATGAGCAGGAGAGAGCAAGGGGAACCAGCCAATGAGAAGGAGAGAGCAAGGGGAACCAGCCAATGAGAAGGAGAGAGCAAGGGGAACAAGCCAGTGAGAAGGAGAGAGCAGGAGGAACCAGCCAATAAGAAGGAGAGAGCAAGGGGAACCAGCCAGTGAGAAGGGGAGGGCAAGAGGAACCAGCCAGTGGGAAGGAGAGAGCAAGGGGAAACAGCCAGTGAGAAGGAGAGAGCCAGGGGAAACAGCCAGTGAGAAGTATAGAGCTAGGGGAACCAGCCAATGAGAAGGAGAGAGCAAGAGGAACCATCCAGTGAGAAGGAGAGAGCAAGGGGAAACAGCCAGTGAGAAGGAGAAAGCAAGGGGAAACAGCCAGTGAGAAGGAGAGAGCAAGGCGAAACAGCCAGTGAGAAGGAGAGAACAGGAGGAAACAGCCAGTGAGAAGGTGAGAGCAGGAGAAACCAGCCAGTGAGAAGGAGAGAGCAGGAGGAAACAGCAAGTGAGAAGGAGAGAGCAGGAGGAACCAGCCAGTGAGAAGGAGAGAGCAAGAGGAACCAGCCAATGAGAAGGAGAGAGCAAGGGGAACCAGCCAATGAGAAGGAGAGAGCAGGAGGAAACAGCCAGTGAGAAGGAGAGAGCAGGAGGAAACAGCCAGTGAGAAGGAGAGAGCAAGAGGAACGGGCCAGTGAGAAGGAGAGAGCAAGGGGAACCAGCTAGTGAGAAGGAGAGAGCAAGGGGAACCAGCCAATGAGAAGGAGAAAGCAAGGGGAACCAGCCAATGAGCAGGAGAGAGCAGGAGGAAACAGCCCATGAGAAGGAGAAAGCAAGGGGAACCAGCCAGTGAGAAGGAGAGAGCAGGAGGAAACAGCCAGTGAGAAGGAGAAAGCAAGGGGAAACAGCCAGTGAGAAGGAGAGAGCAATGGGAAACAGCCAGTGGGAAGGAGA